>NC_090937.1:1421301101-1421604131 GCF_040938575.1 Ambystoma mexicanum
TGACCCAATCACTACCTTCATTGCCCGTCAACTAAAGGCAAGCTTAAACGATTTTCTATTATCATTAAAAAGCGGGTCAGTGGCAGTAACCGTTTCATGTCAGAACTCTGAAACATGTAGGCCCACCAGTCGTCTGCACAGAGGGAGGGGTGATTTAAGCTCCAAGGTCTCAGGTGGATTGTTCCTTCTGATCGGAGCTTAGTGCAAAATAGCACTAAATGCTTAAGGGTTTCCTTGTCTTCAGTACAAAACCTGCACATTGGGTTTAACGTTTTGTTACATTTCCATGTGTGTTAAGACGCAACATCATAAACAACCTTAGTGCTTGAGGATCTGGAAACAGCTCAATATAGCGTTGTGGCATTAAATGGCCGAGTTTCAAGAGGCACCTCACTCATAATTTTTGCGGCGGCTCGTTGTGTACAGGTTTGATCCCAGTCAGCACGCCAGATTTTCAGTTTAGCGGCATTCCGATTGTCGTGAAGCATATCCAGGCTGATTCCTTGTTCTTTCAGGATCCCTTCGCATTTCTTGATCCACAATGACACCATGCTCCTGTTCGCCGCTGTCGGACAATGAAAAATATCAAATTGTGGTATTTGCTTGCGGTGTCGAGTTTTGCGAAACAAACCTAACAAGCTCCAACATATCCTAGCGTGGAGCGATATGAGCGACAGTTCATACCTCACACACGCTGTCATGATTACCTTTGGGAGAGCCAGTGCCTTAGACCAGAAACAGTTCTCTAGTGACAACCATATTTCATGGGAGCAGCCCAATGTGTTTTCAGCGCCGTATAGCAAAATTGGGATTACTTTTTGTTGATAAAAAGCCAAAAATGGTTTTATTGAAAATTTCCCGAATTTCTTTTGCATAATCACGGCTTGACTCGCCAGTTGTCTGCATTTCCTTTGGGTTTCAGCAATCCATGGACCATCATTGATGGATGAGTTTATTAACATTCCAAGGTATTTTACACTCTGGTATGTCTGGATTAAGTCCTGACCCAGAAACCATTTCAGTTTTTTCGTTTTTTTCACACTTTGACCGTTCAAGTTCTTGAGCACAAGAATTTCGCATTTTTTTGTGTTTATCAAGAGTTGGTTGGATGCAACGTATTGGCAGACAGCATTCAGTTTTCTTTGTAGGCTGACAGGTGTTACGTCCATCAGGACCAAGTCGTCAGCATTCAAAAGCCAGCTTAGGTGTGAGTTAGCTGCTTTTGGTGGGAATGAGTTTACTGAGTAGATTGATAGACCTATATGCGATATGAACAAGCTGAATATTGCAGCCCCTAAGGGACAGCCTTGTTTTACACCTTTAAAGGTTTTAATTGGTGCAGAAAATGTTCCTGATCGATCTAGCCAAATTTTTATTGAAGTTTCAGTGTGAAGTTCTCGGATAGCGGCTATTAGATCCGCTGGGCATCCCCAGCTTCGGAGTTTGAACCACAAGAGTGACCTGTCAATGGTGTGAAATGCATACGAAAAGTCAATGAAGGCCAGATAGACCTTCGTATTTGATTTTATCGCCTCCATTTTGATCAAATTCAATAGTAGCAAGTTTAGCGAGCATCCCACCTGTTTTATGACCCCAGATTACTCTTTGTCTACGTGATTTGATTTGACTGCCCAGGCCACCAGTTTTTGTTGAAACATTGTGGCGTAGATTTTCCCTAATACGTCCAACAATGCGACTGGGCGATAGTTTTTAGGGCATGTTCTGTCCCCTTTCTTAAATATCGGGACAATAACTGCCGACTTCCAGGATTTTGGAGTTCAGTAGCACTGGGTTATTCTGTCGAATAAGGCTACACATAAAACTGCCCACGAATCTGGATGCTGTTTGATGGTAAAATTAGTGAGGCCGTCCAGGCCCGGGGCTCGCAAACTTTTTGCGTTCTTGATTATTGACACAATGTCATCTTTCAGGAAGGTCAAGGCCCACGGTTTGGGATATACTTGGGTACTCATTTGCTTTGTATAGATCTTCGAAATGGACTATCCAAGATGATTCCGAAACCATGCATGACTGCAGCGTTGTTTGAGGAGCTTGTGAGTTGTTAATAAGGCTCCAAAAATCCCTTGTGTTTTTGTTCTTTAGTGTTGCTAGCATTTGTTCCGCGTCGCTTTGTAGCAAAGCATGCTTGTGCAGCTTTAGCCAGTTCTTATATCTTTGCTTCACAGCCTTTTTTGTCAGTTTACGAGCGTCAAAATCTAAAAGATGGGTTCTCCTAAGTGCAGCCCGCATCCTGCGTTTTTGTTTGAGGATCTCGAGATCAAAGTAGTGTGCCCGAACCATGTTCAAATGTTTTAGGCCAACCATTTTTGTTTTGAATTGCGTCAATAGCTGGTCATATTCGAGATTTGTACTGAGTTGACAGTACTGGTTAGTCAAGATGTTAACTTCACTCTCATCTAATCTTAAGCGTACTCTGTTAGGTTTGACCAGAATTCTATGAGCCCACGTTGGAAGTTGAGCAGGTGCTGTCGTTGCAAATTTCATAAGCAACATATCATGATCACTGTTTGGTGTTTTACAGACTTTCAACGAGTTTATACTTGGGTATAGAGCTTCAGACACAAACACGTAGTCTATGGTTGAAGATGAATCAGCACGGTGCCACGTGGGTGTTGGTGGTATATCATCCCGAGTGCTTCCGTTCAGCATTTGGAAGTTTCGTAGACTCATTTCGTTTGACCAAGCCTGTGTCAATGTATTTTGCTCTGATTTTGAAGGCTTGAAAAGGTCGATGTTTAAATCACCACAGAGGATTAGCTTTGCCCACCCTAGGGCTTCCAACCGACAGTCAAGTAGAGCTGATATCTGGTCAATGTAATCTAGCTTTCCCGCTCTTAGATGGTTCCAATACAAGTTAAGTATTGTAATCTGATCAGGCCTGTGCTCAAGTGGGCCCAACCTTTCAATGGAAGTCTCTTGGATGTAAGGAGAATGATTGACCTAGTTTAAGATCCGCCAGCCCGAGGATCTTCTAACCATAGTTATCATCCCTGCCATTGGGCACCCTTTTTGTGATTTTATTGCCGGATTTAGTGCGACCTCAAACTCAGATGTTACTGGTATGTCACTTAACCATGTTTCTTGCAGGCACGCGATGTGGAGACCGTCTAGCCAATTTGAGTTAAACAAGTGTGTGAAGCCGTGTGCGTTCCAAGAGGCTAAGCTGCACACTTGTGAGGTATCGACTTCCTGGCGTTATTGCTTGGATTTCGTATTTAAAGCTCCTGCCAACCATTGCCACTCATTGATTGTCGGGGGGAGTTGAGGTTTTTATCCCCTCCTCGTTGCTGCCAACAGAGATTCCATTCCTTTTTATTGTGATTCTTATTTGAGCATTTTGACCATCGAGTACACCTACACAATCACTCATTGGTGATTGAGGCGACGTTGGGGGGGACTGTAGTTTTTCCCAATCTCGGTCAACTTCTTGAGTCTTCTTTTATTGCCCTTGTGAGTCCATCCCCATAGGACCTCTACATGGTTCCAGTGCCAGTGATGGTTTCATGGTCACAGTCCTTTGGAATGCCAAGTTTCCGTTGTTAGCAGGGCGTGACAGCTCGGGCGCTGTAAACCTGTAGACATCAAACCCCAATGAAAACAATGCTACATTGGCCTCCAGTGTAGTTGCTGCAATTAACGACTCGGTTAGGTGGAGCACCACCTTGTCGTTCTTCCCTTCTTCCGGAAACTCCACGAATTTTAAGTGGTTTGAGGTTATGGCCCGTAGGCTTGGTCTAAAATGGAGTAGCTTGATTAGGTTTCCTCGATTTAAAGTCAAGTTATCGTTAGACTCCAAACTCTCGATTTTTAGTTTATGGACAATGTTCTTGTTAGGGACTGGCTTCGAGAAGCTTACTTTAGGCTTTTGAACGCATCTTTCCGCAGCAAGTCCTTGCACCTTCGTTCGTTTGTTGTCAGATAACACAGTAGTGGCAGATGTAATCAACTGCCCGTGTGGGCCATTTAAGTTTACTAATTTAGCAGTTTGACGGGAGTTAGACAATGGCCTCTCCGGTCTGGTTGCTTAAAGGTTAGCTATACACTGCGTTCTCTTCTCATGCATTGTCATAAACGCTGGGCTAAGTGAGAGTGGAGGCTGTGCTTGGTCAGTGTCCGCTTCTTCGATGATGTAACAAGTTCTTTCATATGACTCGCATTCTGTTGTGGGGGTTCTGCGGGACTCCTTGTCAGTTTGGGGTTGGCTTGAGTCAGGCTTATCTAAAACTATTTTGGCTTCCAGCTGTACGTTCAAATCCTTGCTTTGGTTGGGCACCAAAGTTGTTTGAATCCCCAAGTTTTTGTGCTTTTGCAAAAATGTGTTGATTCGTCCAGATCCACATATTCCGGATCATCATATGTTGACAGGTCTAGGAGCCCAGGCGGTAGATCATCCAGTGGTGGTGTTACCTTAGCTTGAGGCTACTTTAAGGATGTTAAATTTAAGAGGTCACCTTGCATTTGATTTTTGTTGTTAGGCGGTGCATGATCTGCGGTTGTTTTTTTAGTGTCAGTAGACACTATTTGGACAATTTTAATGTTCCGCAAGAACTTCCGAGCTCCATTTAGTGTGTTATTTTTCCTCCCCTTTTGGTTCTTTGATTTCTTAATATTTTTCTTAACAGCTTGTTGTGTTTTAGGTTGCACTTTCTCTGAATTACTTGGGTTTTGGGACCCACTGATGAAAATTGAGTATACATTTGGCTGCCCCATTATAGGAGGTGGTGGCTCTTCTCTTGAGGCCACTTCTGATTGTGAGCTGGCTCCTGAGGTCGATGCTGTTTGAATATCATGACGGGCTTGATTAGCGTTACCTCTGGCATGTTCAAAAGCCGTATGAAATGACATGTCCGCGATGTTTGAGCTGACGGAAATTACAGGTGTTCCAGGTCCGGTCTTGGTCGGTGGCTGCATGTCCTTGCTTGCTGGAACCAATCGAGCAGCGTTGTCCCTCCTCACGTCAGGTAGGGCCATGGTGTCCTTTAGCGGGGGACAGATCGGAGTTGTCGTCTCAAAATGTTGAATTTCCAGCGGACTAGATACACCAACATGGGCTTGCCGGCGTTGTTGTGATGTATTTTGCTCATGCTCGCCTTGAGCTCTTGTGTTGGCGCTTGCTGAGGCTCTGTCAGTTTTGGTGTTGTCTAGTTGTCTTGACAAGGACGACTGTCTTGCGTCATGTTTAAATAATGCAAGTGCCTCTCGGGCGACTTCAGCAAACAACCTTTTGTCATTTGAGGCGCTTTTTCTGATCTCACTTAGTAGGTTGAAGGCTGTGTCCAATCTTTTGATTCCCTCATGTTGCTCAATATAAGAGCAATCACAAGTTTTTTCGAGTTTAATACATTTAGAGTTCATCATAGCCACAACGGTCGTCAAATCTTTAGTTGCTTCATGTATGTTCTCATACTATTTCATGAATGGGGCTAGAGAGATCTCCGAAGATAACATTAGGAGGGCTTGGAGCTCAGTCGAGGGCAACATAGAAGGCGCTTCGGCTCTTAAAGCTTGTGCTTGTTGCTTGGGCGCCTTACTCGGAAAACGATCCTTGTCACGCTGAATTTTAGGAAATGGGCGTTCCTCATGGATGAATCCGAGGTGTCCTCATACAGTGAAGCCTCGTTGTAGGACAACTCATTTGCATCATCCGTCTCTTTCCTGTTCGCAAATGTGAGCCTTTTTTGGGAGGTCAGGTGGATGCCAGATAAATCATGCCAAGACTCCCCATTGGGCGAGTGTTTGTGTGTTTGTGCACATTTATAGCAGACTTTTGGCCATATATCCTCATTGACTCCCATTAATTGGGTGTTATTTCATTTTAAAGATGTTTTGACCTGGGACTCAACAGGTGGCCTATGTCCTTTAGGCTGTTTGTTCAAACATGCTTTATTCATAAGCACTAGGTTCTGTAATACGTTTTTAACAATGTCCAGAGAGTCCTTTCTTGCCGGGTTTCTTGTTTCGCCTAAGTGCGGTTCTGTCATGGTGACATCCTGAAAACAAAATGCCTGGTCGCCTCCAAATGTAGGCTCGCGACATTTTGCCTCTAGGCTAAGGCTGGGCGGACAGAACACGTCATTAACATTGAGCTCCTCAATAGGCGCTTTGCTTCCCGCAATCATCTGCATACTCGCACTGATTGGGTCCTCAGTGTCTGTTATGCTACTTGTGGGTGGCTCACAAGCACACAAGGGTCGCATAGGTTCAATCAGGTGAGAGGCCACGGGCGTGGCCACACTGTGTGTCTCTGGGGGTTTACCACCCTCACCCTGCGAGATCACGCTTCCCAAGCACAGCGCATGCCCACCGCCAGGGGCCACCTCCTCAATTCCAGGGCCGCTGACCGTCGCTCTCAGAGAAGCAACCATGCCTCTCCCGTCGTCCTGTGACGGGCTGCGCCCCCCGCCCTCGACCGAGACTCCCAAGACGCCGGCTGCAGAGTCGGGAAGTGGGTGAGTGTTATTTGTACATTTAGCAGGGGGTGGGTTCTGAGGGTTTGTTTCACGATTGTCAATCGGGATTGCTTCTAAGGAGTTGGGCAATGCCGAGGTCTCGTCAGGCTCTGCAATGACACGTTCAACAGCAGTGGCTGCCTCACCGCCGTTCACCCTGGCAACGCCGCGCCGCGGGCCTGACAGAGAGCCTCCGACGAATACAAATGGCCATTAGAGGCACCATCAATGGGAGCCTCAGTTACAACATCACTATTTAGGTGTGAAACAGACTCTAGGTCGGAATCCTCCACAGCTGAAGTACATGAAAAGTAGCGGCTTACTTTAGATGTAGTTTGAGGACGCTGTAGGGCTACAGCGTCAGGCGCTCCGCCTGCACCGTCTCGTCGCTTCTGAGCCCGCGTCCTCAGTGCTGGAGATAGTACTGCGGACATCGGCACGGCTCGCCCACTCGCCAAACAGCAAAACAGCACCAAGTCCTCAGCCCATTCCACCGCAGGGCTTCACGCCGCAAGGGCAACAGAGGCGGCCTTAAATAGTCAGCTGACAGTAGTCAGTAGTCAGCTGACCCAGCTGGCTGGATGGCGGTTAAAGGCACACGCACCTCTGTTCCCTTTCTGTAAATTCTGTAGGTTGTTTTTCTGTGTTTCTCCTCCTTGCTCCTTAGCACTCCTTAGCACTCGCCACAGCAAAACAGCACCAAGTCCTCAGCCCTTTCCACCTCAGGGCTTCACGCCGCAAGGGCAACAGAGGCAGCCTTATATAGTCAGCTGACAGTCAGCTGACAGTAGTCAGTAGTCAGCTGACCCAGCTGGCTGGATGGTGGTTAAAGGCACACGCACCTCTGTTCCCTTTCTGTAAATTCTGTAGGTTGTTTTTCTGTGTTTCTCCTTCTTGCTCCTTAGCACTCCTTAGCACTCACCACAGCAAAACAGCACCAAGTCCTCAGCCCTTTCCACCTCAGGGCTTCACAAATGTGACAATGTTGCCGCCACTTGCAGTTTTGATAAGGAAACTGGTGCAATTCAGGAGAATGGTGTTAGATGCTCTAGATATACACACCAGTGACATTGCCTTAAATGGTGCCAAGCAGCTTTAGATGGATTCAGCTGCAGAGCCACCCAGCTCCGCCTATAGACTGTTCTGAAAGTGTCCTGTTCCGACTGCATCTGATGTGGATTTTCATAGACAAGGGATCTGTACAAGTGATTTGTTAATTTGCTCGATTTTTTGTGTTTTGTTGCAAACAGCACATCTGTATCCATTTTTTGGCAGAGGTGAAACTTTGCATATTGTCCTGTATTTTTTGTAGATGATAATCTGTTTTATTCTTCAGCATGCCATTAACAGTTACTAATAAGTGAAATGTGAATGCTGTGGTGGAGCATTAGAAAGTATGTCTATTACAGGTAAATAGCTGGCACTTGCTTGTTGAAATGAAAGATATGCCATGGTTTATTTACTAATTCTTTTAAGGATTTTATAGTAAGTATGTCAAAATAATCTCGAAAACCAACACTGGAATTATTTTTGTAGGAGCACTTTTTGGATATTTTACAGGACTGATTCTGTTGCATACATTTCTCCACAGGAAAGGAGCATCAAATAATAAACATATCGCCAAGAGCATTTTTTGTTTCATCTAAGGACTATACATTCTTATCAGCAGGTAAAGCAATGTTTTTTTTCGGTATTGTGGAAATCCATTAAATACATACATGTTGTTCAATTCTGTGTTTACCCCCTTTCTGCCTTGAATGCTTCCTACACACATTAGACGCTGGGGCTCATGTTCAATTGATCCGTAACGCGAATGCAATACGGAAAAAAGCCCTGAGTAAGGCTTTAACGCCTTGCAATCACGCCACGGCTCATTTTCAAGGAGTTGTATGGAGGGGAGAAGGGCGAGAACGCAACTTCATGTATTTTCATACCAGTGCAAAAAGCAAGCAGCCCCCATAGGGATCCATGGATCCATTCTACACGCTCCTTGCCATGCGAGCGAACATGTTTGGCAGTATTTCAGTGGTAAATCTGCCGAAATACTGCCAAACTTGGTCCTGCAAATTTACTGCAGGATTATAAATGGTGGTGAGCAGTTTAAATCCAATTTTTTGGGATTTGATAGGACTCCGTGGTGACTTCAGTAGAAATATCGCCGCCGGTAATTCCACCAATTTTTATGATTTCTGGTGGTAAGATGGAAAATGTACCCTTGCCATCAAAATTGTAGTATGGTGGTGCGGTAATGTGGTGGTAATGCAGTGGTAATGGGATTACCATTGCATTGCCACTGTTTTTCCTGCACCGCTGTACTCATAATGAGGCCCATAGTGTTCTAATTCTTGCTTTCTTGGTCAGCAATGGGATTCTGTAGCTAGGTGATCAGGTCCAGGTGTATAGAGATAAGCCTTCTAAGTTGTACATACTCGGCTGTCTTTTTAGCTTTCTCTGTAACAGCTCCTAAACCCAACCCCACTCATCAATAATCAACCTTACCACTTCCTGTGCTTTCTGAGCCTCTCCCAATCCACACAGTTCTCAGACTTTGCGCAAGACAAACCCCAGATGGCATAGCAGCAGGGCTTCAAGTGGGCCAGAGTTAGCCAGGGCTCAGCCCTGGTAGTCTCTAAATATTGACATTGAGCCATGGTTCTGCCAGGACTCCCTGATCTGACTCCTCCAACCAGATTTATTCCTTGCAGTAATGCAAATAAAAATTAGTGCCAATACTGCTCTTCGACGGTAGATGTCACTTTCAGCCTGGTTTAGAACCATAACATGAATTAAAGAAATGTGCTTATTTTCAAGCACTGAATGGAAATTTTACCAGGACCGATAATACCATTCCGCCTCTGTGATTGCCGGAATCACCGGGGCATTACAACCCCGATGACCCGGTAATTCTGGAGGCGGAATTCTGTAAATCCCCATGGAGTCCAACAGGACTCCATGGGGATGGGAACCATGGAAACACTGGTTCCGTCTATGACAGAACCAGTGTTTCCATGTCCGCCTGCAGGCGGGTGGTGTTACTCACGCCAGGTCAGACCCGGCGGGAGTGACACCACCCGCCTGCAGGACTCAGAATCAGCCGGTCCTGAAACAACAGTGGCGGCGGATTTACTGCCACCATTGTTTCCGGACCAGCTGACTTGTAATAAGGCCCAATGTTTGATTTTATTATTTCTTTTTTGTACAGCACATATTAAATAACTATCATTAGAATGATTTGTACGAATCATGGACTTCTTTCAAAAGAACTGTGGTTGCATGGTCCACTGACCTATTTTGAGTTGATGTCCTGTGTGATAATTGAATATATTTATGTTGGTCAATATTTTTTACACACGTTAATTATATTTTACTACATCTTTTAAAGAAAGATGTACTCTTTTCATTACACACATGAACACAGGATTGCTCTGTTGGATCACACCTTTATTTACATAGGGCCCACCTCTTTTAAAGGTTCATCATCTATTTGGGAAGTGAAGCTGTGCGATAACCTTTTTAGGACCCGCCCCCAAATATTGAATCATGGCTTGTTAGAGGCTCCCCTCGATTTCTTATGCCACTTAAAGCACTGCCTAGCACCTGAACCACAGTCATGCAGTGGCATTACTAATGTGTTTGATTCTTAGCAGTCCTGTGTTACACAGGATCTGGAGACAGATTTACTCTTGTATCCTGGAACGGAAGTGGAGAGCTTCGGGTGCACCCTCTGGCAAACTAGACGGCCGCCTGCTCCAAGGCAATACAGACTCCATCTTCTCTAAGAAGAGGGTCCATATTCAATCCTGCATCTCTGTGGCCTCTAACTTTACTTTATTTGGTATAGCGTAGCAATGGACCTGTGGGCATAATGGTACTGACAAACATAAAGACATTGACAGAGAAGAGCATGAGTCTGAGAATCAGAGGAGAGTGTCATAGTGAGTTCATGATAGAGATTGAGCGAACAACCAGGTCTTCGGTTTCTTCTAACAACACGGCCAAACTTTTCAAAATCTGCTAGGAGCTGGCCAATCATACTGCAGTATCTACTACTTCTACACCTGCCCAGGCCCTCTGCACGGCTCTGGCTTCTCATTTCCCCGCTAACATGCAGGCCATCCTGTCCGCACTCTCCTCCTCTCTCCCCTCCCTCCACCTCTCGCAGGCCCTCCTTGGCAGCCTCTCCTTCTCTCCTCCCTCCTCCCTCTTCCCTCCTCCCTTCTCCCTCTCTCCTGTAACACCTGAAGATGTTTCCAGACAAGCATGGTCTATGAAAGTCTCATCCAAACAGGTGAACCCTTGCTCCTCCAGAATCATTCAGGACAAAATAGGTTATCTCGCTCCAGCCTTGGTAGATTTCTGTAATCACTCCTTCGCCACTGGATCTTTCCCCTCTCTTTTCAAGCATTGCCTTCTGCAACCCCTACTAAAAATCCTTCCACCGACCCCTCCATTCCAGCAAATTAATGCCCGATCGCTATCACTCCTTTCCTGGGAAAGCCCTGGAGAAGTTGGGTATATCCCAGCTAACCCTCCACACTGAATCTGTTGGTGGTCTCCATGACCACTGAATCTGTTGGTTGACTCCGTGACCATCAGTCTGGCTTCAGAGGTACAGAAACTGCACTCCTGAACACCTGTGAATCTCTGCTCTTTAATCTTGACTCTAACACTCACTCTGTCCTCATTCTCCTCGACCTTTCCTCTGCATTTGACATGGTCAAGCACAACATCCTGATTACTCGTCTCTTCGAGACTCGTGGCATTACGGATCAGGCTCTGGCGTGGCTGATATCCTTCCTCCTGGACCGACCTTTTCAGGTTCAGCTTGGGTCCTTTCTCTCCACCACCTCTCTCTCCACATGTGTTGCTCCCCATGGCTCTATCCTCTCCACCTGGCTCTTCAATGTCTATCTGGCCCGTTGGCCCTCCCGATCTCTACCTTTTCCTCTAACTTTCAGTGTTATGCGGATGACGCGCAGCTCTCTTTCAGGCTACCGTCGGCCTTCCCTCGGTCAGTCCTGACTGTCTATCCGCTATTCAGGCATGGTGCGCCTCTGACGATCTCTGCCTTAATGCCAGTAAGACTGAGATCCTTCTTATTGGGACCACTGCTCCCTATTTTCCTATCTCACTCTGTGTGCCCTCCTTGGGCCTCTCGCCCTCACCCTCATGTGAGGCAAAAAACCTTGGGGGGTGGGGGGGTGTCATCCTTGACTCCACTCTCTCCTTCTCTCCACACATCACAGAATTTTCCAAGAAGGCCTGTTTCCAGCTATTTCTCCTCAGAGGTATTCTCCATTTTCTCACCTTCCCCCAGAAGCTCACTGTCCCCAGAGTCCTGGTTCTCTCTAGGCTGGAGTACTGCAACAGTCTCTTTCTCAATCTGCTTATCTCTATTCTTCGCCCTCTTCAACTCCCAGAACAGGACCGCATGACTTATCATTGGCCTCTAGGCCACGGACCACATCTCTGACCTCAAAATCCCTCCACTGGTTCCAAGAATCAAGTTTAAGACCCTCTGTATCATCCACAAGGCTTTCTCGGGTCGTGGCCCACACTACCTTCAACTCTCTCTTCCTAAGTGCCTTCCTCCTAGAGCCCTTCACTCGTTTACTTCTAACTCTCTGCTGGTGAGTCGCATCTCCAAGCAGAGAATGAGGGTAGATCTCTTTTCTCCTCTTCTTTCTCGCTCCCTCTTGCCTGCTAACATTCCCTTGCTCCTGCTCCGTCTGCTGCTTGGCTGCTCATTGTCCTCTTAGTCTTACAGAACCCCAGTCCCCCCTAACCAGACCCCCCTACACTGGCGCATGGCCCAACTTGCACTACCAGGCTGGGATTTCTCCCTGGGGTCCCAGCACTTAAGTCAGGGCCCTGCTACCCTGTGTGAACCTCTCCTTGTACCCTCCCCCTGGCACTTCTTGTTGCACACTTGCACAATATCAATGACACAAGGCCTTTTAAGATTGTTGTCTTGTTCTCCCTTTGTTCCCCTTCTCTTGCTGCATCTTGAAACACTTTGTGCATAGGTACATAATAAATACAAAATCAAATTAAAAATCAATCCTGTCCCCTTTCCTCCATTAACATCTAATGTAAGTACTACAGTGACATGACATGAGCCTATAACACAGCAAAACACACATTTAATAAAGTGAAGCCTGGGCGAATTCACAGGTCAGCTGCCCATTATTCCCCACCCTCCGGTTCGTCCGCTAATCCTTTTATCTGAACAGGAGAGCATTGTAAGTGTGGGCCTGGGCCCTGTTTTTAGCAAACCTATCCTCCTTTTTCTCACCATACTTCAGTTTCAACATTCCATTGTGCTGCATAAAAGTAGTTGTACTTTTGCAGGTCAGTTGAACACCTGTGCAGTTGACACTTTGCCACATCTTACCATCCACCAAATGGGAGGGAACTCTGAGAGCCCTTGTAAAGGGGCTAAGGAAGGTGTTTGTGCTCAGGGCTTTACGTAACATAAGACACCACTGGAGTGAATACAGGGAACATAGTTCTAGAGGGCAGTTTGCCTTCTGCGAGCAGTTTTCTCTAACTTGCCCCTTTCCAGCTCTCATCAGTTTGGGTCAGGAACAGGGTCACACATTTCCACTTGAACAGCAGTTTATGTGTTTCACAGCATACAATTATAAGCAAAATAGCATCCAGTGCTGAGGGGACAGAATCTAAGTTGGACTCCATCTTGAAACTTTACGACTGATGTGTCGAACCCATCAGGTTCTTAGCATGCAGGCTCTACAGGAATGGTTCATGGGGGTGATAACGTTTTGGGCACCTCTTTATCTTTTTATTTTTGTTGATACAGCTGAATAATCAACTTTACAATAATAGGTGAAAAATAGGATGAATCAACTTTAAAGTTGTCAATTTGAAAGAGAATAAATAAAATATGTTTAAAATGTTACAAAACTTGGGGGGCGCTGTTGCGCTGTTCGAAAATGGCCACCTAGACGAGAGCACCGTGCCGGGAGGCGATATATTAACACAATTCTGCGTTATTTCGAGCCTACTCGATAAAGGGACAGCAGGAACCGGCACATGAATACCTGACGCATCCATCACCCGGAACTTGTGCGGTGGACTTGCTTTGTTCCGAAGCCTTGGGCAACCAGAGACAGAATGGCAATTCTGGGCAGGCTGTGCCGGCTACTACTTCCATGAACACTGCTGCTCGGGCCGGGGACGCTCTGCCTGTGTTGGGGGAGGAGCCTCTGTCGGCCCGTCTCCACTCGTGCTGTGAGGAGGGGCTCCCTCCTGGAGGGCTGCTGCGGACGTGGCCTGGGAGTCCTTCCCGGACCCCACGACTTTCCGGGACGCTGTGCGGACTGCTGCGACTCCCACCGGGCCCTGCATCAGGCGAGTCGGCTAGGCACGGATACCTGAAGAGGACGTTGACTGAGCTGGACGTTTCTCCTGCGTGCCGCGCGAGCGTGACCCGGACCTGGCGGTGAGTCCCTGGGGCTGGAGGGGGGCTTCGGGCTGGGCGTCAGCATTACCTTCCCTACCCGGATCAGCCCCCCCTCCCCCCGGGGACGTAATGTGATCCACAGCAGTCTACCCTTATACACTGGAGCAGCCATCACGCATAGGGGGCAGCGACCACCCTAGGCCCCCTGCAGTTAATATCTGGTGAATATGCCGAGGCCGGACCGGGGCCTCACCCTGGGGACCACTGTGAGTATTAGCCCGATCCACAGGGGGCAATACAACACGGTCACAGGCGGCGGGGCAGGGCCGGTGGCGGCCATCTTTCATTTGGGATACGTGGGGGACCACAACACACCCGAGTGGACTCGGACCTCAAACAAGCCTATTTCAACCCAAACTACTGTATTATGGTGGTGGCATGCCCCTCGGCGGTGATTCTGACATAGGAGGCTTGAGTGAGAGTGTAGGGGAGTGCTGAGGACCTCGGGGGCGTCACTTGACCGTATCTGACCGCTGCCCCCGGAATCTTTGAATCTTGATTGTCTGGCCACCCGGGTGCAGCGGTGGGGTGGACTGCACATTAAGTCAGCGATTGGAACAGTACATATCACCCATTGCTCCAGCGCCCCCTAGGACGCTTACTAGTGTCCACTTCCTGCGCACGCTGCCCTTACCCAGAGTACTGCTGGACTGGTTGTTCCCACACATTCCCATCTTTGGATCCCGCATCCACTTGTACACCCATTTTATGCTCTAGCAATTCACCCCGTCTATAAGTCCTGTTGCCACGTGCCCTGGGCGCTCATGCTTTGCTAAGGAGCCAGGATCTTCCAGACCAACGAGGCCCTGAGAGGCCCTCTGTGGGCACCCTGCTCTCTCCTCTCGCCCATTATCCCCAGCTTGCTCTCCCCCCTTGACCTTCTCCTATATACTTAAGCCCTCGGGGGTAACAGGCCTGCGCATTACCTCCACCATCACTAAAGGTGCAGGGGGAGGAAAAAACAGAGCTCCATCAGCATGTTTGCTAAGACACCGTCCAGGCAGGCGGAGGAGGAACCGGAACCCACACCCACCGGCTCGACCCCTGCAGACTCCATAGACTCTCAGAAAAAATGGAGTACATTCGCGAAGTGGTCACTACGCTACATTCTAGGTTGGACGATATGAATGGCTCCATATCCTCTATTAAAGCACACATTGTCACGCTCACCTGGTCTCCACGGGGGCGTGCTCGTGTGCATAGGGTGATGTCTGTCCTGATGCTGCTCTGCTTGGCTGGAGATGCTAGCTTGCATCTCCCCTTCGTCCTTGCTTCAGGAGATGTTAGCCTGCAAGTCGAAACAAGAAATTAGCTACCGAAGGGAGCTGGTCAGTGGTTTCACCTTCTTCCGATCTTTCCTTCACTTCGTCTGGCTCACCTCGTTTTTTTAATGGGTGAGCTCTCCGTCCTGCACACTCTGGCAGGAGCGCGGTTCACAGTCTTTCCTGCATAGAGTTACGTCACTGATCCGAAGGTGGTTGCTGATGTAGAAGGCCCGGGAGTAAGCAGATAAGTCTCTATTCCAATAACTTCTTGAAATTGACTGCCTTTAAGTCTTTCTGTTCAAGATAACTAATGTCCGTTATTGTCTTACAGGTGCAGCATTAAGCGACCATCGGATGATGGATGACCTTCCTGACAATGATGCTCAGGATTCCTGCCGGTAAGTATAGCGCTGTGCTGGGCGTGCAAATGTTCGCCTCTGTAGCTTTCCTTTGCTACGTGCGACTAACCTGCTTGTCTTTTTCTGTTCAGCAGGTACGGCGCGATTACAGGAAGAAGAATAGAAGATCCGTGTGGCAGTGTCGAGCTGCAGCGCGCTGCTGAGTGAAGAACTGTCCGATGAAGTTCCTGGAGCAGGCCGATCAGGTGAGTAGCTACCCGAGAGGGTACTTTTCGTTCTGTTCTGCAGATGCTGCGGTCCGTGGGAAAGCAGCAGATGAGATCTGGATGTACTGCAGGTAAGGCCTTCGATGCTTAAATAACTCCCGTTATACTCTGTTCGCAGGTGCCGATAGATGGAAGACTCTGGATGGGCATGGCAGAAGGAAGCAAGAACTGATCTGACACAGTGAGCGTTAAGCTGCAGGAGTGCAGAATAACGTGAAGCGTGTTCAGATTGTTGGGTGCGGTTTAAATAGCCTTGCAAGTAGTTCCAAGAAAATAGTCCTCTTCTCCGTATCCCTTCTCTCAGGTAAAGCAGTTCCAGGCCACACCCTGAACTGAATGGCTCAGCCGCTCAGAGCCAAGTTAATGGACCATGTAGCTAACACCTCCATGAGCCTGGCGCCAGCGGCGCCAGGACTGAGTCCAGGTGAGCCTGGCTGGGGCCTGATAAGCCCACAAGGGGGCCAAAGTCCGGGATGGCCCCACCAGTTTCAGGGTTTTGGGTGCTTGCACCATGACAGCACTCCCCCCCCCAAAGCCCCCCTAATGGCTGATCCACTCATTGGTCCTGGTTTGTTTGGATGATTGCGGTGGAACCTTTTCAATAACAGTGGAGCATGTACATTCTCGCTAGGTTCCCATGATCTTTCATGCGGTCCGTACCCTTTCCAGTCTATCAAGTAAAAGAGTTTTGATTTGGTGATTTTTGAGTCCAGAATCTCTTTAACCTCGAACTCGGGTTCCCCGTTCACTGCGACTGGTTTCGGTGGTTTCACAACTCGTGTTCCAGGTTGCACCGGTTTCAAAAGTGAGACGTGGAACACTGGATGAATTTTCATGTGCATGCCACTGGATTGATTATGGCCTTAATGGTATACGGACCCAAATATCTGGGATTGAAGGTACGAGGCCCTTTAACAGGTATGTGCTTTGATGCCAACCAGACTTCATCCCCAGCCTGATAACTTGGAGCTTCACTTCCATGCGCGTCGGCTGATTTCTTGTATCTTTCCTTAGCCTGCCTTAGATGATCTGTTGCTTGTTTGAAGGCTTGGGAGATGTGCAAACTTTTCACAGCTGGCTTTTCCAGAAGTTGTGGCGGGTCAAGGTTGGAAGTTCGTGGGTGTAACCCGTAGATTGTATAGAAGGGACTTTGACCTGTGCTGGAATGGAGTGAGTTGTTATAGGCATACTCGGTGATCCATAAAACATCCTTCCAGCTGCCTTCAGTTTGATGTAACATGCACCTGATATATTGCTCAAAGGTCTGGTTTGTTCTCTCTGTTTGACCATCGGTTTGGGGATGGTGACTGGTGGAAAGTCTTACGTCGATTTGAGCTAACTCGCAATACTTCTTCCAGAAGCGTGAGATAAACTGGCTGCCACGGTCTGAGATCAGAATGGAAGGGAATCCGTGAATTTGGACATCTGTTCAAGAATTTTTTTTAGCCAGAATTGAAGCTGCGGGTAGTCCTTTTAACGGGATGAAATGGGCCATTTTTTAAAACAAATCTACCACTACTAAAATTGTGTTGAATCCATTAATCGAAGGAAGGTCTGTTATAAAATCAAGTCAAACTCAGCAAAAAATAATGCCCATCGGAGTTGGTGAGATGATTGGGCTTTTCCCACCTTCAGGTACTGTAAATTGCGATGATCGGTAATTACTGTGATGGTGTGTCACCAGGCTTTGAAGGGCGCCTTGATGGCTAACAGTTCCTTGTCCGTAATAGCATAGTTCAGCTCGGGAGCCGTAAATTTCCGTGACCAAAAGGCTACCGGGTGCAGTTGACCCATTTCGGGATCCCTTTGTGAAAGGACTGCTCCCATTGCCAGACTGGAAGCATCCGTTTCGACCACGTACGGTAGAGCTGGACGAGGGTGTTTCAAGATCGGGGCTGAGATGAATCTTTGTTTTAGTTCCTGGAAGGCTTTCTCAGCTTCTTCGGACCATTGAAAATGCTTGTTTTTGCGCAACAGAGTGGTGATGGGGTGCACTAGTTGTGAGAATCCTGGAATGAAGCGACGGTAGAAGTTTGCAAATCCGAACATACTCTGAACTCCTTTAATCGAGGTTGGAGACAGCCAGTTGAGAATGGCATCCACCTTTCATGAATCCATGCACACACCATGAGGGGTTAGGACAAATCCGAGGAACTCAACCTCAGTAACATGGAAAAAACATTTCTCCAACTTTGCAAATAGTTTGTGTTGTCGAAGTTTGTCCAAAACTGCTCGGACATGTATCACATGTTCTTGCTCTGAACGGGAGTATACCAGAATGTCGTCGATGTATACTACGACACACACATCAATCTTTTCTCGCAAAACATTGTTCATGAAATATTGGAACGCCGCTGGGGCGTTGCAAAGGCCAAAAGGCATCACCTGGTATTCAAATAGCCCGTATTTGGTGCGGAAGGCGGTCTTCCATTCATCCCCTTTCCTGATCCGTACCAGGTGGTAAGCTCCGCGGAGGTCTAACTTGGTGTAAATCCGGGCATCTTTAACTTGATCCAATAAGTCAGGAATCAGAGGCAACGGGTAACGGTTTTTAACAGTGACCTGATTCAATGCGCGGTAGTCGCTGCAAGTCCTAAGGTCACCTTCCTTTTTAGGCACGAAGAATAACGGTGAGGCCGCCGGGGACTTGGATGGGCGGATGAAACCGTTAGCCAGATACTGATCTAAATATTTTCTCAAATGCACGTTCTCGGGTTCTGTGAGAGCATAGATTCGACCGCACAGAATCTGTGCTCTTGGTACTAGGTCGATCTGGCAGTCAAACGACATGTGAGGGGGCAGTGTGTTGGCTTGATCCTTTTGGAATACATCCTGATAGTCTTGATATACCAGAGGTAGCGAGTTGGTTGGTTTCATGATCGTTGTCGCTCTAGTGACCAAAGGTCCTTTAGTTGGATAACAAGTCTGAACACAGTCGACTGAGAAGGCGAGCCTCATGGCATGCCAGTCTATGCAAGGATTGTGTGATTCCAAGCATGGCATACCCAGAATTATCTGAAATTGTTTCAACCTTACCAGCGACTCCTACTGCCTTTTAAGTGGCTTCACTGGGCATTCTCTGAGGAAATGGCTGGCTGAACCACAATATAAACACAACTGTTGTTGTCTTCTCCTATCCCTTTCGGCCTTGGTTAACGGCCCCTGTACTCCCCCGATTTGCATGGGTTCTGACACATCGGTGGTCCTGGAGGCATTTTCCTTGGGGCGCACGAATACTCTAGAATCAATTCTAGCACGATCTGCCTTACGGTTCTGCAGTCTGTGATCTAGCTGGACTACCAAGTCTATGTACTCAGCACAGTCCCTGGGTGGGTTCACCACTTGAGCTAAAACATCCTTTAACTCCCCTCTCAGACCACGGTAAAAAAGCGTTGTTCTCTTGTCGTCCGGCCAATCAGTTTCCACAACCAGTCTGTTGAAGGTCACGGTGTATGTTAACAAATCCTGATTGCCCTGACGCAAAGACAAGAGCTCATTATCTAATGCCTGACCTTGACAACGCCGGGCAAACAGCTTCTCCATATCCAATTGGAATCTTTGGAAGTCTCGCAAAATGGGATCATCCCGACTGACCAGCGTTACAGACCAGTCAGCAGCACTGCCACTAAGATATGAAAGTACAAAAGCCACTTTGGACTGGTCGTTTGGAAAGGCTCCTGGCCTGCATAGAAAATGTAGACGGCACTGTTTCATAAACACTGCATACCTTTTCGGATCCCCAGCGAATCCCCAGCGAATCGTTCTGCCACCTGAACTGGATTGCTTGATGTGGGGGGTACCGTTGACCCCACCCCGGGTAGCGGCATCTGCCCCGCCTGTGACTGGAGCAGCTGTCTGGTGTGATCGTCGGTGCGCTCCTTGGCTACAATCAGTTCTCTTCATAAGGCATTGGTTTCCTGTCTAGCCGAATGGACCTCGACCCTGAGTTCCCCCAAAAGCTGAGCTAGCTAACAGTCCTTCTCAAGCTGGCAAATCTCCTACCCAATGTGGCTCCTTTCGTCCGTTATCATTAATCAACTGTGACGTTAAAATCTTCGCCCAACTATTAGCCTTAGCTTAGCCCCCCTTTATGCCACATATCATCCATCCCGATCAAGCAGGGTTTATCCCAGGTCGATCCACCTCTCTGAACCTGAGGCGCTTATTCAATACCATCAGTAGAATAGGCCCACACGTTCAGGCAGTAGCTGCTACACTGGACATGCAGAAGGCCTTCGACCTTTGGCGGGTCCTTGTAAAATGCAAATTTGGACCCAGGTTCCGCTCTTGGGTTAGTTTACTCTACTCCAATCCGGTGGCCAGGTCTGCACCGAGGACAGATGCTCCTCTCAATTCCGAGTTGCCAGAGGCACAAGGCAGGGCTGCCCCTTCTCCCCCTTAATTTTCGCTATAGCTATGGAGCCTTTTGCCGATAGGATGCACCAATGCCATGCGCACAGAGGGCTCCGAACAGCAGGTCAAGCGGACATCATCTCCTTATATGCCGACGATGCTTTGCTCTATATCCGCTCCCCTTCAATCAACCTCTCTCCTATTCTGGCGGATGTTGTCCTTTTTGGGAGCATCTCTGGGCTCAAGGTGAACTGTTCCAAATCTACCCTATTCCGACTTACAGAAAGCACACATCCCCCTCCTGACCTTCTGGGGTTTACTTGGTCCCAGTCAAAATTCACTTACCTTGGTATAGAAGTCACCCGCTCGCCTAAGTCATCGTTTGTGGAGAACTACCAGACGTACCTTTCGAAGCTCACTGAAAAGGTCTCAGGCTGGACGAGGCTCCCAATTTCCCTGGCCGGTTGGATTGGGATCCTAAAGATGGTTGTCCTCCCACAACTGTTATACAAGTTCATCAACCTACCCCTATGGCCAGGAGACAGCTTCTTTCGAGCACTAACTCGTGCCATTAATACTTTCCTATGGCACTCTGGGGCAGTTCGATTAAAACTTGCTACTTTGACCACCCCCATGGAGGGCGGAGGATTCAATGCCCCTGATTTTCTTAAATACTGGCTAGTGGCGCAGGCTCAGTTTGCCTCCTTCTGGTTTAATACACAGGATCCCCCTCCTCATGTCCAGCTCGAGAGGTTAGCGGTCATTGACCGGGATGTCCGCTCCTTAATTCTCGCCCCTCTGCTGGCCATGCTAGAGTCACTAGACCGTGTTGTTAGCACCTCCTTTGCACTCTCGAAAACCTGGAAACTATTAGACATGCCCCACCCATTCCATGGAGATTTGCCTTTATGTAACTTCCTCCCTGCGGTCTCATACCTACTGTTATCCATCATACACCGGTGAGCTGCATTGGGCTTCGAGGTGATCCATGACACCTTCGAAAATGGCAACTTCTTCGAATGGCCAGACCTACAGTCCGCCCTCAGACAGAAGCCATCTGCGTGGCTCCAATACTCGTCCCTCCGGAAAGTCCTTAAAGTCAGATACCCCGATTTCCCCACAATACCCCCCGATGACCCAATTGTAGCGGAATTATGCGACTTCATCTCCTTTAGAGGGAAGGTGTCCAGACTATACGCCCTGTTACAAACTAGAACGACCCGCCCCCCTTCAAATTGAAACGCAAATAGGCAGACGACTTGGAGGTGGAAATGTCCGACGAACGCTGGAAGCACATGTGCGCACGCACACATAATGTGTCCATTAACTCCCATTTCAAATTGATCCAACTTAAAGTCCTACATAGGTACCATCTTAACTGATCTGATTACACTACATGTCGAGGGACCATTCCTCAAGATGTCCCAGATGCGGAACTGACAATGCCTCATACATACATATGCTCTGGGCTTGTCCCAAACTGTCACAGTACTGGGAGTCGGTATTTGCTACCTTATCTGCCATTCTGGATCATACAATCTCCCCGTCCCCATTGCTGTGTCTCTTTCACGACTTCCCTGGCCTGGGCCGTGACTTCAAGAAGCTGGCTGGCCTTTGTATGCTGCTGGCTGTCTGTTGCATCTTACAATGCTGGCTTTGCCCAGTCCCACCCTCACACACACAATGGCTATGGGCAGTAACCTGGGCATCAGACACAGAAGAGACCTGATCTAATCAGCAGCCGGCGCATTCAAAGCCCAGGAATATCTGGCTGAAGTTTCGTTCCTTCATGGCACCTTCCGACACAGGCTCTGATGCCGCATCTCTGGATTCCTGCTCCTCCATATCCGCTAGGGCTTGAACTCTTGTTGGCTTATTTCTCAGTGGTCCCGCTGTACTGTCCATGCTTATACATGCAGAGCTAAAGACCAATGTTTGACCTACTGGTATGTACTGTAATTTGTCAATGCCTGCACCGGTTGGACCTCTGCCTGTATTCTTTTGTGTCATCAAACTGAAAAAATAAAGGTTTAAAAAAAATTAAAAATGTTACAAAACTTCAAATGTACGGTTCAATTCTGCTCAAGTTTGGATTCAGAATTGACAGTCACAGTTGTCGCCACACGAGTAAGTCACACCTAGTCATGATTAAGATTCAAATGTCAATAAAATTGCTTGAACAAGAAGACAAGATCAAATAGAAAGATAGTCCACTATGAAATATTACATATTTGACAGTGTCAGGTGAGTCTAATGACTGTGCATCTGATGCTCTTCAATTTACAGATTACATTGTACGGTACGCTTCCTCTGTTGTGATCGTAATCATTGATTCTCAAGGCTAAACATTATAGCAAATTGTGTCATCTTAAAAACCAAATGTCAGATTGGTTCACAATCCAAGAGTTCGAAGTCAATCGAAAATCTTTTTATGATAGTCACAAGCTCTGGAATTCACAATTGGCAAAACCTTTTTCTAACATTCACAAGATGAGCTGATGTTCTATGCAACCAGAATACGCTTTTAGGCATGTGCAGTAAGGCTCAATTTCTGTAAGCATTTGTTTCATTTCTTCAAATTGCAAACATTTATCTTTCTTGGTTCACAACTATAATAGCTTTGGCTCGGACCAGTAATATAATCTAAACAAGCAATTGCTTCCATAACACTGACCATTACTCATGTGTGGGTTTTATAATAGTGATACTAAATTCATAATGGCAATTCGAATGGACAAGCGTGCGGTTGAAAAAAATCAACTTCCATTGGTCATCATTCTACGTTCTGAAATATGCAAGATGTCTGGAAAGATGGTTATCTTTTTTAACCAGTAATCCAGTGCATTGTAAAATAATGTGACGCAAAGTTTCTTGTTGGTCAATGTTGTTACAAAATTGACAAAAGTTCAAGTTTTCTCTAATAGTTCAATGATCTAGTTGGCCATAGGTTAAACCTAAAACGCAAAGTGGCTGATGTTAGGGTTACTGAAGGGTAGCAGAAAAAGTATGGTTCAGTGACTCAGAATATTTTTTTCCACCAAGGGGTTCTCTCTGAAATCTTTGTAAGAGACATTGCTTCTGTGTCTCGATCCAATCGGCTAGGTAAACTTTTGTTTTGGCTCTGTTTGGATCCGCTATTCGAATATCTAATGTGATCTCAGCAACAGCCATGATGCGAAAAACAAGCCCTTTCCCAGTTGACTACAAAGCTATGTGAAGAAGTGAATATGTACTCCGACAAGGATTGAATTAGAGTATTTGCATTAATAGCTAAGATGCATTTTCTAAACAGAGCACATTAGTGCCATTGGTATAAGACATTCAAAGAGATTAGTCTGATCTCAGATACGCAATTGGTAAACATTGGGGTAAATGTAAAGTCTGTCTCCAAAATGTGCTTTCCATTCTCTGTAGGATCATTTTATTCAATATGGGCCATGTTTTTAGACCATATAGAAGAACTGGAGTGCCTTTTTGATTGTGATATATGATCGCTGGAAGTAAGGAAAACTTCCCATATTTATATAGTATTATTTTAGTTTGCAAAATCACAGTGTTAGTCTTGATTCCAAAATGTGTAAATGTGCTCTGTTATGTTGCTGATTGTCTATGCGCATGCCCAGGTATGTGTATTGGTTGGTTGTAGTTCAACATCTTATAAGGTCCACCTAAGTTTGTTTCTATCTAAGCTTGAGATATTACATAGCATAATTTTAGTTTTTTTGAGTGTTGATGGTTAACTGGTTAGCATCTTTGTGAGACGATAAGCACTGAAGTAATCTTTGTAGACCTATAGGGGTTTTAGAAATCAGAACCAGATCGTCAGCATATAGTAGAGCGGACACTTTCTTGCCCTAATTTTGGAGCATCAGCAGATATGTTCTCAAATGCTTCAGGCATGTAGGAAATGAAGAAATTAAAGAGGGCTGAAGCAAGGATAAAACCCTGCTTCAGTCCTTTTGCAGTTTGCAGCAGAGTTGAAAGCAGGCCCTCAACACTTAAGTCTGATCTGAATGCAAATCTCAGTGTGAAGTTAATTTATGATGTCAGTTAAAGTGACCGGACATTCTGCTTTCAGTGGTTTGTTGATAAGAAATTGGCGAGATACAGAGTCGAAGGCTGCGTGGAAATCAACAAAGGAAGGTATAACTATTGTTTCATCAAATGAGCTTGTTGTTTAATGGCCTGAAGTGTCATTAAATTAATAGATTTCCCCATTCCTGCCACAAATCCAGTTTGGTGAGGATCTTGTTTACAGTGTTGTAAAGTCCATGAATTAAAGTCACAAAGGACAAACCAGGCAAAGATTTTACCAGGCACGTCCAATAACGAAATTGGTCTATAGTTTTCAGCAAGTGAGCAATCTCCTTTTTTGTAAATTGGAACTATCACTGATTTACGCCAGGATCTTGGTATGAGTCGTTCCTCAATGATGTTAGTGAAGATGTGTAGGATTATGGACCAACTGCGAGGATGTGCCTTTAGCATAGCGTTGTTTAGGCCGTCCAGTCCCAGAGCCCGAGATCCACTAGATTTCATAATGAAGTTTTCAATGTTTTCTTTGGAAATGTGTAGTTTCCAGGGAGTACATGATGTGAGTGTGTTCCATGGATTCTTCCAGGCCGAAATGTCATATAGGGCAGAAAAGTAGGTTAACCACTGCCGCTCTGTAACACCATTAATTTGGGTTATTGATTGGGTGTTGTGTGTGGCCTGATTTAGCAGGGACCATGTTTGCGCAGTGTTCTTAGTTATTAGCACATGAAGCATGGCTTCACCATCACGTTGGTGAAGAAGTGCTCGTTGACTGCGTATCCCATTTCTATATTTACATTTAGCAGTTCAGAATGCTCCTGGTCTTTCTGAGGTGGATAACAATTTGATGGATTTCTTAAGACGTCAATATTCAGCTTTTTTTGCTTTTAGTGCAGCATCAAAACAATGGGCCTTCTTTTGAGGATTTGAAAAGGGCACTCTCACACCGGTCTTGAAGAAATTAAGAGCTTTTGTGTAGGGTGTTTCGCCATTCCTCCGTTGATTCTGCAAAAGATTCTCATTAAGTTGTAGTAGTTTGGTTTTGGTCCATTGAAAATGTGTCTTAAGGAGAATTCTCATAAATGGCTGATTTCCCTTACCTAAAGAGTCCCCCAGCAGCTTTGCTGGATTTCTAGGATTTATTTTTTTCTCCTGGTAAGAGTGGGAGCCTTTTTCCCACTCTTACATGTGGTTTGCTGTGTGT
Organism: Ambystoma mexicanum; assembly: GCF_040938575.1. NCBI lineage: Eukaryota > Metazoa > Chordata > Amphibia > Caudata > Ambystomatidae > Ambystoma > Ambystoma mexicanum. Next base: position 1,421,326,537 of record NC_090937.1, read on the forward strand.
GTTTTTCACTTTTTGTGTGATCTTGGGCACTGGAGCCTCACCTACTCCATGTGCACCACTTTTTGTGTGTGTTACACAGCACCTTCAGTGCAGGGACACAGGGATGTCTTTGAGACTTCCCACTGACTCCATTTTTCTGGGGCTGACTACTGTAAAGTTGCCATTACCTTTATGTAGTCTCTTAAAAACTACAGACCCAGTACACCCCATCTTACATGGAATATTGGAAAGGGTTAACTCTTATCCCTTTCTCTCTGTGCCTCTTGGAGCCTTGTTTCGCTCCCTTAACTTTAAGACTTGGCTGGTGGCAGTGGTAACTCTCATTGCCTGCTAGTACCGAAATTCAGACAAAAAACGGGCGGCAGCAGTTTCCCTGTCATGGCAGCCCAACATTGGAACGCCCTCCCACTGTAACGCTGACCTGACTCCCACGGGGGTGCTGGCCTGGTTCGCGCTGCTGTGACCTCGTCTAAGGTGATGCGCAGGGTTCGGAAGACGGACTGGACCGGGCCCCAGATCTGGCTTGTCTGACTCGCAGAAGTATCCTTCTGTAGGTGAGAATAGGGGGTTAACTGTCTGCGGGGTAATGCAATCGGCCTCCCACTTACCCCTCTCACCCTCCTCAAAACCCTTCTGTGCTTCCCCGTAGCGTCTCACCTTAGGGTCTGGAAGGACGAGCTCTCCATCCTGCTTCTGATGCAGGGGCGCGTTGGTATCCAGTTACGTCACTGGATTTTCGGATGGGTGAGAACCAAACTTGCTTGGCTTCCAGGTAAGTTTTTCTATAAGTGGTTCCCCTTGTGTCCATGCATTAATGTTCTAATGCTAGTGTCTTTTTCCCCATAGGGGCCGGGGTACGGAATGCCGGGGAACAGGCACCGACCCGAGGTGAGCGGTGAAATCCTTGTGGAAATCAGGTAAGTCTTTAATGAGTGTTTTGGTAATGTCTTTTCATTCACTCATTAACGCTGATGTCTTTTTCCCCTTAGGGGCCGGGGTCCGAAAATGCCTGGATGCGGCGCGGACCCGAAATGAAAAGGGAATGACCCAACAGGTAAGTCTTGACATGGAGTTTTAGCTTCCCTTTTCCCTTCTTTCTCTCACCTTTGTTCTTGTCTTTTTCTCCCTAGGCGCGGGGGCGCGACTGCGAATCCGGATGGTCGCTGCTGAACATGGAGGCGCCCTGTAAAGGTGAGTAGAATGCGGTGCTGCAGCGATCGAGGCGATGTGCTTTTAAAAATAAATGTCTTCCTTTTCAGGATTGTCGGCGAAATGTCTCTGGGATGCAGATTTAGCAGGTGAGGCCTTTTCCTTCTTCTGTTCTCTTGTTCCCTTCCTTTGCAGGTGATTCAGGATGCTGGCAGGTGTGGCAGAAGTCAAGATGCAGGAGCAGACACGGTGAGCGTCCAGCTGCTAGATGCAGAACAACGCGAAGCACGTGTGGCTGATCGGGTGTGGTTTAAATAGCCTTGGAAGAAGTTCCTAGAATGTGTCCTTCCTCCAATCAGGTATGTATCCTTCCCCGAACACGCCCGGGTGGTAAATGAGTCCCACAGGTAAAGTAGTTCCTTTCAGGCCTCAAGGAGGCTGGGGTTCTGCAGCATGGTCTGCATCAGGTAAGTGCACCCAAACACTTTCATAATGAGCCTGGCGCCTATGGCGCCAGGACTGATGTTTTCTATGAGCCTGGCGCCATAGGTGCCAGGACGCTGTCCAAAGGGCCCCTATAAGGGGTTGCTGGGACCTTCCCCGGGGACTAGATGTCCGCTTTCGGGGACGCAGGGCCTGAGCCGGCTCCGCGGGAGCGGGCATCGTGACACCCACTCAACATCAGAACAGACTAATCCTGTTATAGCTTTAGACAACACACTCTCACCTGGTTACATTCCAATGATCCCCCATGACTGATCAGTGAACTCTTCACACTAACAAACTATAACCAACCTGACTGTTTTTATGTACATTCCTTAGCTGACCTACTGAAATGTAACTAACTGCATGTATATATGTAAATATGTCATTTCACCAGATTATACGTATTGTAATGCTATGCTTTATAGTCATATGTGCCTTATCATGCAATGTCATGATGCCTACCCCCAGGCATCCGGACCAAGCCCATCAGCCCCGGGAGCAGGCATCTAGACATTTAGTAAAACCTCAGCAGCCCCGGCTAGGGGCTATCTGGGTTCAGTCCTGGCGCCTTAGATGAAGCTTGAAAGGGACTATTTTTCTACAGGGACTATTTTTTACTCGGGTGTGGTTCTAGGGACTTCTTACTTGGGACTACTTTTGATGCTATTTAAACCACGCCCGACCAGCAACACACGCTTTGCGTTATTCTGCATCCAGCAGCGTAACGCTCACCGTGCCTGCAGCCTGCATCCAGTCTTCTGCCACGCCCGCCTCGAATCCAGAGCTCCTAAAACAAAGAGGAAAGAAAGGGACAAGGTTAGAAAACAAACTTATTTCTATTCCACACCTGATTCTGGATCCATCTCGTCTCCGGACCTGTAAAGAACATCATTTATGCACGTGCCGCACCTCCAGCTGCAGCGCCGCACCATACTCGCCAGTCTTCACAGCATCCTTCGGGTCGGCGCTGCCTCCATCATTTTTTCGCCGAACTTCGGCACCTAGGAGACAAAAGAAAACCACAAGGTGCGCCGGGGGAACCAACAAATATAATTCTTACCACCATAGACTTACCTGATTTACCACCGGAGGCATCCTTTTGTGACTCTCCATATTTTCACGTGCCGCATCTGTAAAGAGAGACAAAACAACACGTTTTCCACGTGCAACATTTACCGGACAGCGCTGGGTAATACAGACTCTTACCTGAGCGCCACCTGCTGCCACAAGAGCATCTTTTCACGAGCCAGCTGCAAGACAAGAAAGGAAGGGGGGAACAAGAGTGAACATCGGACATATTGAACTCTATGAACTTAATACTTACTGGTCCTCACCAGGAACCTCAGAGTCAATACTCTCCGGAACTCTCCCGAGCCTTCAAACCAGTGAAGTAACTGGAATCGACGCGCCCCTGCAAATCCACGCAGGATGGAGAGCTCATCTTTCAAGAATATAAGGTGAGATTGCTGTGAGGGCATTTCGGAGGTGATTAGTTGGGGAGGACTGTGGGGGTGCCATCACTTGAATCCACAAGTGGCTAAATCCATCTCTCCACTTGCAGGAGAATATTTCTACGGGTTAAGCAGACAAGATTAGGAGGGCAGATCCAATCAATCATCGCTGCACTACGCATCACGTGGGTGTAGACCGCAGCTGTCCGGGTCCGACCGACGCCCCTGTGGGAGCCAGGTGAGCGTAACATGCAATTAAGTTCCTATGTAATCTTATCCTCCTGCTCTCTGTTGCGCCGTGTTACCACTGGGTTTTGCGCGCCATACTAAATAAATAAACAAAGAAACAACAAACAAACTACCCTAACTTTCCTAACGCAATTATCTTATATAAACGTTGTATTGTTCCAGGCTATTATAGTAGCCTCGAACATAAACCCACTTGACCAAATGCATTTTATTTTGGTTTTATTTGCCATTTCTTTTTGTTAAAGTCGTTCTCGTGTTTTTCTTTGCGTGCCAAACTGGGGATGATTCCTTTGTTCGCTGGTTTTTCGCGAGCTTCTGCACAGTAGCCCTCCTTAAGGCGCCTGATAGTCTAGAGGGGCAGGATGTGAGGGAGGGATCTTCGCACCCCTGCCATGGGTTGCCTTATTAACCCAAGTCGCACTCTTTTCTGATTGGCTAAGGGGACTGGCCTTGCCAGTCCAGCCACCCTGCTGTGTGATTGACAGCCAGGCTGTATGAATGGGGGAAAACTGCATAAAATGCAGGTCTCTGGGACTGGAAGAGCAGAGTCGCCACTGGAACGAAAGAACCAATGAGAAACTGGAAGAAGAGGACCCCTACCATTACTGAACCACTTGGTGAAGCCCTGCTGCAGGTCCGAATCTCCGAATCCGACGACAGAGAAGATCCTCCAGGAAACTTCTTCCCTTGAGCTGGTGGGACCAACCAGTTCGCCCAAACTACAAGCCAGGACCCCTCCTCTGGTCGAATTTGCTGTACAGAGCTGCAGTGGGCCGGATAGCCAGGAAGTTCGGACCCTGCTTGGGTTTTAAGAAGCGCACCTTTTATTTGTTTTGTTCTGCTGCTGGTTTCTTCCCTGGGTGGCGCAGGACCCTCCAGTCTTCCTACTTCCTGCCAGTCCGACAGTCGCTTCAGGAACTGTGAGCCTGCAGGAACCCCCAGGAACGTCCACCTCAGCTACAGCTCCCTCTCCGTTTTAAGGTACTGTGCAAATCCTGTTGTCCGTTTCGGTCAGCCGCGGTGAAAGTGTTTGAAATGTTTCTCCATTCCGAGGGCTTGTCCTTCTCTTCTCTTTGAACAAACTTTTCGACCAACCAACCTTGTCCGGAATCTGTGCCACGAACTTTACCGGGAACTTCCCTGAACTGTGTGATCTTGAGCAAAAGACTTTTGTCCTATTGACTTTGGCCCCAAGCCTTTTCCATCTGATCTCCTAACTGCAGTCTCTCTTGTTTTATTGCTTGATTACTTACCTGTTGGTTTTGCTTAATTTCTAATAATGTTTTCTTTCCCTCCCTTTAAAATTGCTGGAGTGCCATTTTGCTCCCACTTCATTTGTGAGCTTAACTTGTCTGGAATTTAAGGGAAGTGGTGTGGTGCATTTATGATTGTGATTTTGATTTGCTTAGAAAGCTTAACTGTTATACAACTGATAAGTAAATAAATATATATTCTTTTACTTAGAAACCTTGAGTCAGTGTTTGCCTGACTGAATTGCTGTTCTTAACTATAACTGTAACTATTTGTACTGCTCACTTACTCTTGAGCTAAGTTTGGCTGCTCCCTTACTGCTACCACTATAACTGTGTAGTACAGGCTTGTACCAAAGGTGAAATTGCAATGTCACTTGTAGTCTTAATTGTGTGTTCCCAAAGGGTACTGCATATAATTCAGCCTAACAACGTGTTTTCGCGTTGTTAACAGTTCTTGAGTAGACCATTCTCTCGTCTCCGGAGGATTTTCAAGATTCCAATTCCAGCAAAGTGTTAACGTATTGTGATCATTATGTTGTTGGTTGACTACTTCAAAGTTGTCTGCAGCAGCATATAGTTATTTATCCACATGAAGGTAGTCAATTATGCTTTCCGACATGCCACGGGACCACGTGTTGCGTGGTGGAAGTTCTCCTGGTAATTAAACATTTGTCACTAGAAGGCCTCTCTCCATCATTAATGAGGTCCATATAATAATGGCACTGCAATTGTTTGTCGTTGATCCAAGACTTTGCATGGTCAGGTCGCCAGCAATAATAGTATTGGTGACTGTCGGATTGGTGACAATTGTGTCTAAAGTGCTTTCCAGGTCTTTATAGAAGCAAGTGTCTGTTTTGCCAGTTGGATTTCTATAGAAATTTAAAAGTGCCAGTTAACCTCCTTGCCATGACTCCTTTTCTTAATACATATCACAACAAGGTTGATGCAAAGTTGTTGTGGCAAGGGTTCAGGTGGGGTTTTCAGATCCCAGGGGGTTAAAGAGGCAACCAACTTGCGGTCAGCACTGGAGAGGCCGTTCATCAGTAAGAAAGGTGGTGGAGCAGAAAGTGGAGAAAGAAATCAAGCTAGGTAGGGTGTCAGGCCCCTTATCTCCCCCCCCATGGACAATTAAGTGGTGTCACCACTAGGGTTGGTGCCCAAAAAATAGGAACGCCAGTTCCACCTGATCCACCACCTCTCCTTTCCAGAGGGGCAATCAGTGAATGACGGCATACCAGAGGAGTTGTGTAGGGTGCAGTATGCCTCCTTCGAAGATGCTGTGCAAATGGTAAAAGCACCAGGGATGGGAGCCCTATTGGGGAGATCAGACATCGAGTCAGCGTTTAGACTATTGCCTATCCACAAGGACAGCCATTATTTGCTGGGGTTCAAGGTGGGCAAGAAATATTTTTATGACAAATGTCTGCCAATGGGCTGTGCCATTTTATGCGCTTATTTTGAAGCATTTAGTACCTTCTTGGAATTCACTGTGAGAGAAAAAATTAAGGAGGGTGGAATGTGACATTGGGCCTCATTACAACTCAGGCGGTAAGGGGTTTACGGCGCCGTAAACAGCGCCGACCCTTACCGCCTGAGTACGAGGTCCCTTAGCGCCATGGCGGATTTAACACCTGCTTTTAGCAGGTGTTAAAATCCATGGCGCTAAGGGACCATGGAGTTAATTACGCCACCGTAATTTACGGTGGCGTAATTAACGCCTTCCCCACTCCCATTATGCCCTATGCTCCCCCATACCCCATGACGGTAGTTCCCCAACTTGTGGGACCCCAATGACCCCAATGCCGCTGGCGTCCTCAGCCCCCTACCGGCACTCTCCCTGTCACACCGTACCAGAATACTTCTCCCCCTGGTAAGGCGTCCCTCTTTGGAATAAATTATCGCCTGTTACTGCGTAGGTGCTTGAGTTACCCCCACACCCCCGCGGTTTGAGGCTTACCACGCTGCTAACCTTCTTTAACCCATAGTCACCATCCCGCGGTTCCATGTCCGACCCGGACCCAAGGAGTCGGGAACCTGCTCCACATTACTTTACAATCCGCCGCTTGTTGAACGATCCCTGCCCTTTCCTGCCCATTCCAAAACCTATGTTACCACCAGCCAAGTAGTTGCTTGATCGGCGAATCGCCTGAGGCCACCCCATGTAAGGAGAATTCCTAGATGCACAATCTTCCTAGCGTAACCAACTCCCCTTTCTTAGCCTTGAGCCCCTTTCCTTCGCATTCAACCAGAAGGACGGCTAGCCATTCGCCACCGCAGGCACCTTTTAATGGCGCCGGCAGCAGGTCTGGAACGAGGCCACGAGCTATGCTAATGTCCGCGCTGCTGTGCTGTCCATACTTTAGCTTTTCTCTGCATGCAGACTGCTACCGTTGACTAGCGACCCGGAACCGGGCAAACTTCTATACTGCTGTTGACGCGTTGTTTCTCTAGTGCTTTTAATCCGACGCTCTATACAGCCCCCATCTTCACCTACTATCAACCCAACCGCTATTGGTAATTGTCTACTGTCCTTGGAAGGGTGAAAGCTGAGTAGGCCTTATTGGGCTTTGAACCTGTGACTTGTATCTCATACCCCAAGTCATACCAGCTTCCCCTTCGGCCTGGCTGCCTAGCCTATCGCGTCCTATTACAAACCTCCAGTCGCCTCCAACCCCAACAATGGTGAACCAGAGCTGAGCTGACTGAACCTCAAAACCGGATCCACGGAGCCCCCGACTGCTTGTTTTAGCTCCCTGATGTCGTACTGCCACCCTTAGCCCGCAACCGTCGGTGCAACTCAAGAGTCCTAACCTGAGCTGTGCTCCTCGCCTTTCCTTAGTTCGCCGCACCATACGCCAGTGGTACGGAATTGCAGCCCCCTTGGCTAACCCCCCATATCAACCAACCCTTCATCTCCATGGCCTCTCAGGCATGGTTGCCCGCCATTGCATGTAATGATGAACCCCTCGTCGCCTTTAAACCGATACCGAGTGACCACATAATAAGCCACTTTACTACTTCTGACCCTATTTCCAATACCTTCCCCATGAACTCCCGAAACTCACAGGAGCAATATGCGACCGCGCAACTAATTTCCCCACACCCTGTGAAGACCAGTCCGCCTTGGGTGATATCCCTTTGTCAGAGCCATACCGGGGAAATTTTACCCGAAAACACCAAAGGCCACCATCCATTCCTCCTAAGCCCCTGCCACCGCACTAAATCCCCGGGCACTCAAGCTGCCGCCTATCGACCCGCGTATTTCCCCCTCCTATGAGCAGCCCAGGAACCAATTCCTTGCATGCTGAAATGCGCTGCAGTGGGGAGTAGCATTGGTCTTACACCACAAACCTGATTACACCCCTAGCTCAATCGCGAGTGGCGTATTAGTAACATACAGGACCATAACTTCACCTTAGATTGACTGAGTAACTCTTTTCCTTGATTTGGTATTCCGTGCCCGGCCTGTTCGCCTCATCTTAGCAAAAAACATTGTTTCACTCTCTATGCAGCCTCGGTTTCTATAGGTGCCGCTCCATTCCCTCTTCCCATGTTGAGGTCCTCGGCACCTCCTCACCCACCGACACACAAGGCGTCTTCCTGCGCACGTGCGACTGCACCGACATGGCACCATACTAGGGAAAAAACGCTTATTTCCCCCAGGATATGAACTCCCCACATACTATCCTTCAATAATACTGGTTTTATCATCTCCCAGGAAGTGCACACAATTTTTAACTGCGAACAAAATGCTCACACCCACCCGTACGTAAGCGTTTACTCCAAAGCACGTGCTTAATCACACCTCTCATCATTTGATTCTGCTACCCTGTTCACAGCGTTTGCCATCACCTAAAAGTCCCTTTATCAAAGAATACCCTTAGTGCACCCCGAACCGGATATACGCACACCCATTCCCGATCACCAAGACCTAAACACTCCATGCGCTCATAGTAAGAGCCGATATATACCGCCACATTGAAAGGCAACGACGGCCGACCCAGAAACGGTGCAAAAAATGAGAAGCCCCTGTACTCCCTTACCATCATGCACCATAATTCGGTACTAATCCCACGACAAAGCACTTTGCGGTTGAGCCACCAGTCGCCCCGCGGGATTCGAACCTGCGTTAGCAGGATCTGCAGGATGTCAAGCGAGCGCTCTACTCGCTGCGCCACTTGAACGGCTGGCTGAAAGAAATTCATGTCCCATAATAATTCGTATTTTATACAGCGCTACGGACCCTATTGCATCTGAGCGCTGCTATTACCCACGGTGTGTGGTGCTCATTCATCAGCCTCGGAAGGAGGGAAGCCTGAGTTTGGCCCAAACCGTAATTATTTTTCACAACGCTTTCAGAATTTTGAAGTTGGAGGTTTGGCTCGAACCCCCAACCGCTCAGGTACAAGTCACAACACTTCCTGACTGTGCCACCGAGACCGACTAGTGCTCCCGCCTTCTAATGCCTCTGCCGCGAGGCCGCCCACACCAGCATTGACACCTCCGCTGCGCAGCAGCCAGAGAGTGTACTGCACTCCCAGGCGAGGTCGCATCGGGAGGGTGGGTGTAACCCAGGACCATCTGGGCTCGCCCCACTAAGGAACCATTCCTGTTCCTTGCCCCTCCCCTGCATGTACCTTCGCTTGTGCGCGACGCTCCTTTTACACCGTAGCCCTGCTCCTTCCTCACTGGAACCCCTTCAACGAAACAGTCTTCCACTGGAAACCCCGAACGAACTCGAACGGCAGCCTTCTCCTACGAGCGAAAACGAAGTCCTCTGCTGGAAACGAAGTCCTCTGCTGAAAACGAAGTCCTCTGCTGGTAGGTGGGCGTCCCAATGCCAAGGCTAGATACCAAGGTGATTTATTTCCAAGACTTTCATACGAACTGTTAATAGTCAACACAAGCTTATTATTATATGAATAATTATTTTTTACTTTTTTGCAGACTCTAAATTACAGCTTTAACATTGTGGCCACGCACCTTTGTTGGCGTTTCCCATTTCATCCAGAAAGCGCGCCAGAGCAAGTACTGTCAAATACGCTTTGCCGTGGCGAGCGGCTCAGCATACCTGCCGGTACTTTTTGCTCGGACAGATTGTTAATTCTGTAAAACTTTGCTTATAATCACGGTGTTTGTTTCTAACTGTCTATATGTGCTCTACTCACTACACATTGAAATCTAACATGCCGACTATAACTGCTCTCACCAAGACTGTAAATCGACCGGGCTCGCATTCTAGCTTGAGGAGAGTAATGAAAAAAGCCATTACGCTTCCACCGGCGAGTAGTAACAGCAGACCCCTTGCCGACATCCGTGGTTTTTGTGTTCCACTTAGTCTTACTAAGGTTTCGTGTCTTTGAATGACCACGTGCAAGTGAGCACTGCTCTTGCAACATGGACCATTCAGATCCTTTCAACTCTCACTGGCCCTCATTACGACCCTGGCGGAAAGCGACTGACCGGAGCGCCACAGCGTAAATAGCGTTTCCGCCATTGCACGAAGGAGCAAAGTGCGGCCCATTCCGACCCATCGGGCACGAGCACCACGGCATGGCGGAAGTGCAAAGTCCGCGATGGCGGAAATGACCCCAAAACGGCCCACACCGCCGCCGTACGGCGCCCTAGGTGCAATACCGCCACCCCTCTTAGCGGCCACCGCAGTGTGCGCCTACCGGAAAGTACGGTGGCCGGAAATATACGGAAACGGAAGTTAAAACATGGGCCCGGAACGGGAAACATCCCGGCGTACACCTATAAATACACTAAAACCACACAACCACTAAAATCACTACCCTGAAACACACCCCAACCCGTCAACCACCCTAGCGAAACCAAGAAAAATGGGAAAAGTAGCGAAGAAAGCGTGCGACCGCAAGCGGCAGGTCCACTTCTCCCGTGAGGAACTCACCGTGCTAACAGAGACCCTCCAGGAGAATGCTGCCGTCGTCTTCTCCACGCAAATGACCAGGACGGCACTTGCAAACAAGAAGGCCATATGGGCTCTGGTGGCACAGCGGGTAAGTGCGGTGGGGACCGCACCCCGCACCCCACAGCAATGCCGCAAGCGATGGGACGACCTGCGGATACGCGTCCGCAGCATACTCTCTGCCAACCGCAACATTGCCACAGCCACCGGGGGAGGTCCTGAATCACCCATCAAGTTGACCCCCTGGGAAGAAATATGTGCCTCCACCATCGGAATGGAGAGCATAGAGGGAGTCGGAGGGATGGAGAAAGGAGTGCAGACATCCGAAGATTCAGGTAGGTGGGCCAGATAAAACAATGCCAAATCCACACAGTCCATCCATGTGAAGTACCATGCGTCCACATGGTGCAACAGAAACACATGTCCAGGAGAACGGCCACACACATCGGCCTGCAAGCGCACGTTAAAACCCACAATAAATACATAAATAATTAAAAACCCCTAATACACGCACTACACGTGCACCAGTGTTAGGTAGAATCATATGCAGTGCCCTTAGGGACCACTGCACACAATTAAGACTACAAGTGGTAATACAATTTCACCTTTGGTACAAGCCCGTACTACACAGTAAAGTGGTAGCAATGGCTGAGCCGCCAGACTTATCGCAAGAGCAAATGAGCAGTAGTACAATTACTGTGACTCAAGCAAACACTGACTCAAGGTTTCTGGATAAAAAAAATAAGCACATTTATTTTTTAAACCATCTGTTCACAAAACACTTCACTTCAATTAAAATAAAGCCACACTCCAAATATACTACACACAACAAATTCCCCTTGTGCAGATCAATTTAAGGTAAGTACATTGGGATTTGACAGACCGGTGTTGTGAAACAAAGACGTTACTGTGGGTTAATACGCAATCACTTTTTGGCAGTGATGACAGTTCGGTCTTACGAAAGAAAAGCGTACCCGCGGGAAGAAATGTAACTGAAGTCAAACACACTTAGCACATGAATTAACACCAGAGAATTGGGGATAAAAATCATAGGAAATACTTTTGTCAAGGCAAATAGAATCAGAGGACACTTTCTAAAATGTAGATAAAAGTCAATAGGCCTGCGCCAGTATCCAATGGAACAGGAATCCTGTTGTCGAGGATCACAAGGTTAGAACAGTTCACGATTCGAGATTGCCAGGAGTACTTGGATATCGTCAAAAGGGGAAGCAAAAGTTATAAGATGGAAGGAAGAAAAGGGCAAGCCTTTTTGGTGAGGAAAAAGGGTTCATCCCAATTCCTCGAAGTCAGACACAGTACCTTATTCGTTTGAAGAAAGCTGGTGTTACAGCAGTTGTTCCTGGTAGTTCCTGCAGACTCACGGTTCCTGGAGCTTCAGTCGTGGGGACAAGGACGACGTCTGGAGCGATCTGCACTACCCAGGGATGAAGCCAGCAGCAGCGAAGCAACTGTGAATTAAAGGTGCGCTCCTTTAAAACAGGAGAGGCTCTTCAGGTGGCTATCCGGACCAGTACAGCTGTGTGCAGCGATTTCGATCAAGAAGAGGATCCTCTGGCTATTGAAGATGAGCTGGTTAATCCCACCAGTCTCAAGGGAAGAAGACTCCGGACTGGATCTTCTCTGTCGTTGAAGGGTAGATAGCTCAGGACTGCAGCAGGGCTTCACCGGCACTCAGGAATCGCAGCAGCCGTCTTCTTCTCTGCTTCCCTTCGGTTCTTGCAGTTCCAGTGGTGACTCTGACTTCCAGCCCAAGAGTCCTGCCTTTTATGCCAAAATCCCCCATTCACACATCCTGGCTGTCAATCACTCAGCAGGGGGTTTGTCCGGACCAGACAACCACCTCAGCCAATCCACACAAAGTGCGACTTGGGCCTCCATGGAGACCCTGTGCAGGAGGTGACTAAACCCCTCCCTCACATTCAGCCCACCTAGACACCCAGATGCCAAAGGAGGGCTTCTGGGCAGAAGCCTGCCAAAGGACGGCGAACAAAGAAGGCAAACCTGGTTTGGCGTGAAAAGGAAAACACAAGAATGACTTCAACAAAAAGAAATGGTGACTAAATCTGACCGGAGCGAAAATAAAAAGTATTTGGTCAAGCGGGTATATGTTCGAGGCTAATACAATAGTCTAAAACATACCACGTTTATATACTATAATCGCAGTAGAAAAGTTAGGGTAGATACCACTGCCACCAGCCAAGTCTTAATGTTAGGGAGCGAAACAAGGCTCCAAGAGGCACAGACAAAAAGGGGTAGGAATTAACCCTTTCCAATACTCCATGTAAGATGGGGTGTACTGGATCTGTAGTTTTAAAGAGACTAGATAAAGGTAATGGCAACTTTACATGTTTCTGGGGGACAGCAGTCAGCCCCAGAAAAATGGAGTCAGTGGGAAGTCTCAAAGACAACCCTGTGTCACTGCACTGGAGGTGCTGTGTAACACACAAAAAAGTGGGGCTCATGGAGTGGTGTGGCTCCAGAGCCCAAGATCACACACAAAGTAGAAAGACAAATGCCAAAATACATGTAAGAGTGGGAAAATGGCTCACACTCTTACCAGGTGAAAAAAATAAACCCCAGAAATCCAGCAAAGCTGCTGAGGTACTCACTAGGTGAGGGAAATTAGCCAGTGGGCACTCAGGGGCAGTGAACACCATCTTAGAACTGATATCATGGTTATCCTCTGCCACCCAGCGTCTCTGGAAAATATTGCAAAAAGCTGGAAAATCTACAAGGTTGGTATGCTTCTTGGATCCTATAGGGAGGTTTGGAAACTACAATCCCCTTCGAATATGGAAATATAAATGCAGTGGGAGAACCCCATGCTGTCGCTAACAGCTGGAGTTTAAAAGACTACGGCCCTCATTACGACCCTGGCGGAAAGTGACTGACCGGACCGCCACAGCGTAAATAGCGTTTCCGCCATTGCACGATGGAGCAAAGTGCGGCCCATTCCGACCCATCGGGCACGAGCACCACGCCATGGCGGAAGTGCAAAGTCCGCGATGGCGGAAATGACCCCAAAACGGCCCACACCGCCGCCGTACGGCGCCCTAGGTGCAATACCGCCACCCATCACAGCGGACACCGCAGTGAGCGCCAACCGGAAAGTACGGTGACCGTAAATATACGGAAACGGAAGTAAAAACATGGGCCCGGAACGGGAAACATCCCGCCGTACACCTATAAAACCACAAAATCCACACAACCACTAAAAACACTACCCTGAGACACACCCCAACCCGTCATCCACCCTAGCGAAACCAAGAAAAATGGGAAAAGCAGCGAAGAAAGCGTGCGACCGCAAGCGGCAGGTCCACTTCTCCCGTGAGGAACTCACCGTGCTAACAGAGACCCTCCAGGAGAATGCTGCCGTCGTCTTCTCCACGCAAATGACCAGGACGGCACTTGCGAACAAGAAGGCCATATGGGCTCTGGTGGCACAGCGTGTAAGTGCGGTGGGGACCGCACCCCGCAACCCACAGCAATGCAGAAAGCGATGGGACGACCTGCGGATACGCGTCCGCAGCATACTTTCTGCCAACCGCAACATTGCCACAGCCACCGGGGGAGGTCCTGAATCACCCATCAAGTTGACCCCCTGGGAAGAAATCTGTGCCTCCACCATCGGAATGGAGAGCATAGAGGGAGTCGGAGGGATGGAGAAAGGAGTGCAGACATCCGAAGATTCAGGTAGGTGGGCCAAATAAAACAATGCTAAATCCACAATGTCCAATCATGTGAAGTACCATGTGTCCACATAGTGCAACAGAAACACATGTCCAGGAGAACGTCCACACACATCGGCCTGATAGCGCACTTTAAAACTCACAATAAATACATAAATAATTAAAAACCCCTAAAACACCCACTACACGTGCAGCAGGCACACCCTAACTGCAGGCTGCCAAACAACTGCACCCTCACTCCACACACAAATGAAAGCACCTCCAAGGCCCCGACCCAAATCACCCTCAGGTACCACCCCAATTCATGTGATACAATGCCATTCCAATACCCACAGACCCATTAATAACCCTCGCCCTCCTTTACTCCACCACAGGGTCCGATCCAAACGACGAGCATCAGGACACCCCTACCAGCACACCTGCAAAGAGGGCCAAGACCAACGGCCAAAGACCCTCCACCTCAGCTGCACGCATCAAGACACGGCAGCAGCACAAATCAGGTGGCAGCACAGAGGAGGGAACATCAACAGGCACCCCAGCAGCCAGCATGCCCACAACACCACCACCACAGGTCCCCCCAACGGATGCCACAGAAGGCACTGCCTCTGGTGGCAGCAGCACCATAGGTGACACCCCATTGATGGCAGCATGCTCCGACACAGAAGACGGGGATGTCGAAGTCAGATCCATCCATGACCTGTCCCAATCCCCCTGTCTGTCCCAACCCGTACAACATGAGGATACCACGCAGGGGCACCCACAAGACGACGACTGGCCATCCCCCACAAGCCCTGTGGCAAGGCAACATGAGGTCAACAGCCCCTCTGTGACACCCCCGCAAATGGCCATGGCCCAGCAGAGGCAACAGTCCCTCGACCAGTTAATCGTGCAACAGCAGCAACTGGCCACGCTCCTCAAGGACCATGCCGATGAATGTGGGGGCACTAAGGCAGACATAGAAACATCAACTGAGACACTTAGGGCAGAAATGGAGAGAAGTACAGAGACACTAAGGGCACAAATGGAGAGTAGCACCGAGAGCCTGAGAGTCCAAATGGAGACTAGCACCGAGAGCCTGAGAGTCCAAATGGAGAGTGGCACCGAGAGCCTGAGAGTCCAAATGGAGAGAAGCACCGAGAGCCTGAGGGGGGAACTGCATGCAACGTCCACAGACGTATGTGCCGAACTTGCCGCAGTGCGCCGTGTGCTCACTGAGCTCTCACAAACACTTAGGGACATGCATGGCCGTGAGCAGGCAGAGACATCATCCGTTGCAAGTTCCGTCCAGGGCAGCCCCCAACGTAGATCTGGGAGTAACCTGCGCTCCACAGGCAGGGGTGCCCCTGATACCCGCAGAGGGGGCTTGCAATAGCGACAGCCCACTGACAATGAGCATCTTTGGACACTGGTGTTCGGGGGGGAGGTAGGAGGGTGGAGGGGGTGTGTTGGGCTCACTTGGGTGGCGGGTCGATAGGGTGTTCAATATGATATCACATATGCCATAAACAGTGCACGATCAACCAATGAGATGTGTGGACAATGATCATTGTGTACTAGGCCATCATAGGCGTACAGTCCATATTGTGCATGTACCAGACACACACAGTGCCACGAGTACCGTGTCCATGTATCAGCCACCAGGCGTGAGTGCTAGAAGCATGCATCAATGAGATGCTGACGAATGTCACGGCCCTCCGGTGCCTCGCAGACTCCTTGAGGTGCTGCCACATCCCCACCCTCATCATGACCATCATCAGGTGCTTGCAGTTCTGCGTCAGGGGGCATGGGCACATTTCTACGTACGCACATGTTGTGGAGCATGTCACATGCCATCACCATCTTTGCAACCTTTTCATGGCGGTACAGGAGTGCCCCGCCAGACCTGCTGAGGCAGCGGAAACGAGTCTTCAGTAGGCCGAATGCCTGTTCAATGACTACACGGGTACGTGAGTGGGCATGGTTGTAGTCCTCCTCATGCTGGTCCCGTGGGTTCCGGACTGGTGTGAGGAGCCATCTCTTCAGTGGATATCCAGCATCACCTGTATGTGGACGATAAACGGATTATGTGGAATGCCATTGCTACGTACGCACACCCCCCCCCCTTCCTGCCAGGTCATTGCCGAATCACATACCCCACATTATCATGCATGTAATGAGACTCACCGAGTAGCCAGGATCTGTTCCCTGCGTGTCGCTCCATGTAGCGTGGTATTGTAGAGTTCCTCAAGACCATAGAATCATGGGTTGATCCAGGGAATCGGGCACAACAATGTGTAATGATCCTGTTGGAGTCACACACCATTTGTACATTCAGGGAATGAAATTGTTTTCGGTTGCGGTACTGGGCCTCCATGGCATGTGGGACGACTAATTCAACATGGGTGCAGTCGATGGCACCAATGCAACCCGGTATGCTGGCAAGTGCATGGAATCCCACTTTCGTGTTTGTAATTTCCTGCTCCGAGCGTGGTAGGGAGATGTAGTCGTCTGCGTGCTGCAGGAGGGCATCGAGCACTTGCAATAGTGTCCGTGAGAACAGTGGCTGAGAAATGCCATGCAACTGTCCGACTGTGTGCTGGTAGGTGCCTGTGGCCAGGAAGTGAAGTACAGACACCACCTTCAGTAGGGGTGGGATGGCGGTTGGGCTATCTATCATGCTGACAAGGTCAGCCTGTGTCATGTCCACAATGGCGGCTATGGTGTCCCGGTCCAAACGGTAGAGGGTGTGGATCTGCTCATCAGTGAGGTTGAACGGATGTGCTCGGAGGCGTGGGATTGCGGGCTGCCTGCGTGGTGGTAGTGGCTGTGCTGGCGGCCCTTGCTGGCCCTGCCTTGCCCTCCTCCTGCTCCTGTGTCTCCTCCGTGCGGCCGGTTGTAGTTGGTGTTCGTCTTCTTCTTGGAGTTGGAGTACTTGCAGTGCTATCAGGTCCCCCAGGGCCAACATCGCGAGTCCTGCCGGTAGCATTTCGGAGTGGGTGTGGTTGTGGGAGGAGACTGGGTGTGCAATTTATGTGTTTTCAGGCTGTATGGCCTCCACCTGTGGTGATTCATTCCACCTGTGCAAGCTGCTCTCCCCTTTGGCCGAGCACGTCCCGCACACAACGCTGCAATTCGGTAATGGCATCTTGCTATTGCAATCATGTATTTGTACCCGATGGCCGTGTAACATTTGTTGATATGTACATTCGGCTATGGTCCCATTGTTTCACATACAATCTTTGCCGTCGCGAACAGACTTGTGAAGGGTCAGTGGAACGTAGTACTCGAGTAACGGTGGGCCCTCATGCATCACTGTACCGAGTTGCACCGACGGGCGGGGCGTCCCATTTGTGGGTGAAGGCAGTTGCCATTTTCACACACAGCCGCACTAGATGGATTAATTTGTGATTTCAAACGGCCACAGATGCCTTTTCGACGTGATGTTGCAAATGAGGAATTCGAAGGGCGGCGCTTTCGGTTTTCAGCTCGCGGCGAGGAGATGCCCACAGGTCTGACTGCAAATATAACGTTCTATTGTTCAATGTCCTTGAGACAGGGGCCATGGCGAGGAAGCAATGATTGATATGAATAGTTTGGGATGCGCAATAGCGACGTGGGCGATGAGGCCGGACGTTCCCAAATACATGTTACTTCACAACACTGGAATTACGGGCTGGGGCACTGTGGATTTTGCAGGCTGCATTACGCACAGACTCAATGGATATTTCTAATGTTATGTGAGTAAATGTTCAGGCGTTTTTATACCGGGATGAGGGAATGATGAATGGATGCATGGGCAGATGATTTGATACAGAGTTTGCCATGTACAGGGCTTCTTGGAATCTATCCGCCTCCCCTGCGCTATGTGATGCAGGGCTGCCATAGTGGGACCATCGTCTATCTGGCCTTGTTGAGCCCTCCCTTTCTCGATGCGCCTTCAGACACTTGTGTCCATGCACGTTAACAATCCCATCAGATGGATTCTGTTTTCACAGACGCATGCACAGGTACACTCGTTTGTGATGGTGTTTACACCTCGATATAGATGGTTATGAGTCGCAAGTGGTTTTGGGGTGGTGATGATCCTTTGGAGTGGGCTAGCATGCATATGGCTGTGGATTCAGTGTGATCATTGAAGTGAGTTGTTCGGATGTAGTTCTGATGGCCATTCTGTTCTTTTTCTTTTCTTTTGGTTGACAGGTATCTCCTCCCCTTTTGCCACTGCCATCTGTATGCCACTCCTGCAGATGGCTTTTACTCCCGACACCTGCTGCTTCGTGTTAATCAGTGGAGCAGCATTACGATCTTATGGGACGATCACCAATGGGCCACATGCCCTTACGCAGTACTGGTGGCTCGGAGCAACATTTCGGCCTTTCAGCTGGACTAGTACCTCCCCATTGGGACGGCCCTGCGGTTCTGTGCGCTTCCATGTTGCCTTTTCGTACGTGAATGTGGCTCTGTGTACCATGATGGAACAGGGCGTCACACAAGTAGTAGCTGGTCATTTCTTGCGGATGCAGCCCACAATGGTGAAATGTGTTTTGGAGTTCATGGCCTAATGGCTGTATGGGCTTGGTGATTTTGTTGTGCATTAAATTCCTATTCTGATATGGGCCGTGTAGCGTTCTTCTTTGCGAGTGATGTGGCATATTCCTATTTGGGGAGCGATGTATTGTGAGGAGATCTGCATTGGGTTCCAGCTTCGGAGTTTAGTTGCGTGGTACTGTGCTGGGCGCGTTTGCCTACGAAGCCCAGTGAGGTCAGGGATGGGGGCTGCCAATATGACAGTTTGAATGTTGTCATGCTCAGGGGCGGGGGATTGGGTTTTGTGTAACAGATGCCGGTCAGCCAGGTGGACTGGTGGAATGATGTGATTTTCGGAATGTTGCTGGTCACAGGTGCCTGTGTTTGCGTGCGTTTCGGGGGGGGGACTGTGGTCATGTCCATTGGAATGGCTTCTGTATTCGTGCCATCTGTGCCCTGCAGGTGACTTGTACATTTCACTGGTTGCATTGTGACTTCATTGCACCTACGGGGAGTTGTACTTTGTGGGCAGGGAGCGGTGTACAGGCACTCAGATGGCGTTAGGTACATGTCCGCTAGGGTCGGAATTCGCGTACCCTTGCGCCATGGTGGTATTTACGGTTTGGCATGGCGCACGCGCGCGTACTTGGTGCAGTTAGCGTTGGCGTTCACTACGGTGTCGCTAATGGCATCGTACTTTGCGATGACGGGTCATAGTCGCACCGAGCGCTATTCGATGGCGGTATTGCATTTCCGCCATCGTTTTTCGATTTCCGCAAGGGTCGTAATGAGGGCCTACGTCTCCTTCCATAGGAATGAGGTCAGAAAATCAAAGGGGGGACTAGGGCACTTTGCGTAACTCGCCTGTGGAACCGCAGCATCAGTTGAGAGAACCGGAAGCTTGCCTGCTGCAGAGGAATAGAGACCTGGACTATACAGGGCCTTCATTTGGGGGTCGCCAGAGGTCGCAACTCCGACCTCTGAGGTCTCCCTTGTGACCCCTAAAAAAAAAAAACACAAAAAAAAAGCTCCTGGGCTGTGACCAGCACCACGTGGCTCGTTACTTCTGGAGTGGCTGGCTTTCTTGTTCAGGCCCCTTAAAAAAAAGAAGAAAAATAAGAACAGGAGTGCCACAAGTCTAACACTTTCAGCACTGACCCTAAATAAAAAGAATAGGAATACCAAATAATGTGTGTTTCTGAAATTCCATACAATAATTGCTAGACTCATTAAAGGTTTATTTCAGGCACACTTCAGGGGGCGAGTCACTGATTTAGTCTGTTCTTAAACGCCTCAACTCAGCTTTTCATCCTTCTGAGGTCAATAAATGAGTACCAACACAGGTTGGGTGATATTGGGTGTATATTATTTCTATATAAAGCACTCAAGCGAAAGGGCTATATAATAGCACATCATTATCATTTGGTGATGGACGTCTGCTTGCATTCAGTAATTTGGTAATATGGGCCTATACACACTGATCTTAACAATACATATGGCGATCCATTCTTGTATGAAATGTGCATCACATTATAGTGATATCGTAGCCATATTATTCATAGTGTACAATGCTATGTGATGCCACTTCTTGTTTTGTCAACGGGTGAAAGGTTGTGTTCCATTGCTTCCCGCGATATCTCTTCAGGGTGGGGTCAAATGACATCACTTCCTGTGATGTTATCAGGGGGGCAAGGGTCGTGTGATGTCACTTACGCTTTCCTTGGTATTTTGGTGAAATGACGTCCCTGCCTGGACACCCACATATCAGAAGGAGACAGTAAGCTTAGATGTGGCTCATTTAACTTCATTATGGCTGAGCAGAAGCAGAAAATAGCTCTCCTTATTGAGGTTTTCAGGAGGTGAACATCCAGCTCCCCAAAGTCCAGAAGTGATCCCCCTGCTCAGCATCATCCAAAAGATACTGAAGCTGCAAATGTATTGTCGAACCCTTGCTTTCCATGTAGCAACTCATAGCCTGAAACATGAAATACTTTGCACGATTGAACCGACTGATCTAGCCGAGTGACGTCAACCCCTTTGACTGACACAACTACTGTGACAACTGAACTTAACCCAAGCGTCACACCATTGAGCTGCTGTTCTAGACTGATGAGCCTCTTGACTTGAAGATACCACTGCAGTGCCTGAGTGAACTTAAGACCCCAAGCAATCATCTCGAAGGCACTGCAGCATTAACTCAGTAGTACTGCGTCAACTCGAGACAATTTTGCCCGAGCTCCACCCCATTCAAAGAGCTAAGAAGAATGGCTTGATGCTTTTGAGCCACTAAAAACTAGAGCACTTTTGAAATAGGTTTCTGTCCCAGGCATGCTAGGTACCCTGATCACCTTGCCTTGCGTCCTATCTTGACCCAAGAACATTTCAAATACTTTTTTGGGGATTTGTCCTTTTATGAATCAGCGCCTATATTTATACCCTTCTGCAGTATAGTTCCCTGTAGCCAGTCTGCTTAAAAGTACACCCCTAGCTTGTTGTTCCTAAGTCTTCCCTTGCAGGGCGTGGGTCGTTAGTACTTTTAGTATATTCTGTGTGTGCTCAGTAAATGGTGCTATTTGTTAATAGACTTGCTTGGATATTTCTTTTAGTGGTTATTGGAGGCATACATTTGCTGGCCTATGTCTTTGGAAAGCATAGGCTGCCCATGGTTCATATTGCAAAGGTGGAGTAGGTATACTCTATATTCTTGTTGGCATAAAACACAGAAATCATTGCCCCCCTATTGTTTCCTATCCAGAATAGTTTCATAAAAGAAGGAGTGCCATAATGTAGCTCTGCGTTCCCATCAGGCTAAAACGGATGCTCATTTGGTTATCTGTAATCAGACGTTGTGGAAATAAATGAGTCTTGGAGAATGGCCTGTCCCTGATAAAGCAGCAATCCATAGCGGGTAGCAATTTATATCAAAGACTCTTCACTCGATTACAGAGCCTTTAGAGTGTGGTAGGTGTTTTAATTGATTTCTCATTCATAACACAAAACAGCGAACACATCAGGACATCCCTGCTCTTTCACCCATGCCGCACCTTTAATCGCCACCCAAGAGTATAGGAATAAATACAGCCAAGAGGTGACTGAGCAAATCGAGACCAGGCAGAGGAAACACATTAACAATACTGTTAACATTTGACAGTAAGTATGCAATTTAT
Organism: Ambystoma mexicanum; assembly: GCF_040938575.1. Taxonomy (NCBI): domain Eukaryota; kingdom Metazoa; phylum Chordata; class Amphibia; order Caudata; family Ambystomatidae; genus Ambystoma; species Ambystoma mexicanum. Next base: position 1,421,348,437 of record NC_090937.1, read on the forward strand.
GGGCCCCAAATGTCCTTAGGTTTTGAAGCCGGGTGCACTATGGCACCATAGTCTTGTCTCCAGTTTGTGACAGTGAGCAATGTCAAATTTCCACCGATCATAACCCAAGTGGGTGACCCCTGCCCCACACTATAACCACCCTCTCTTGGCCAGCAGTAACAGCAGACCCAACAGTGATCTGAAATGTTTAGGTAACTCTCGAGTGTGGCCCAACAGTGTTACAACAGGGGACAGGACCACCCTTACTGCAGCCATCCCCTCAACCATCTCAAACACTTGCGCCCAGAAAGAGTGTATCCGAGGGCAAGACCAGGCCATATGAAGGAAAGTAGTGGGAGAGTCACTGCACCTTCGGCATGACTGCTGACTCAGGAAAAAACCTATGGATGTTCACTGGGGTCAAATAGAATTGGTGCAGAAACTTAAAATGTATTATCTTGAAGTTACTGTTGATCGCCACTGGTCTGCGTGCAACAGTACCGCCAAACCTCGTCCAAGAGGGGAGCACGTAGTGCCTCCTCCCATTTAACGCAGGAGTCACCCGCCCACCCTGTGGTCCTGGCGATTATAGTGGCGTATAGCCTGGACTCCAGCTTGGATCTGACCCCTGTACTAATCATCTTGTGCAATACCGGAGCAAGCCGTGGTTCCCGAGGGAAGTTAGAGAATCTGCCCTCAACTCAACTTGCAGCCTGAAGTAAATGAAGATATCCAGTGCATACGCTTCCCCCTTGGCCTTAAATTCGTCCAGCGTCAGGAACTACCCATTTGGAAAGAGATCTCGCCAACAGACAAAATCCAGCCATGAGGGGTATACCTGGTACATGCTTTATAGGGAGGAGTGGGGAATACAGTAGCTCATCCCTCGATTTACACTCAATACGCTTCCACGCACTACATGTCAGTTCCACCATGTTACGCGTTCTGATGACTTGTTGAGGAGAGATAAGAACCACAGCCCTCAAAAGCGATGGTGCCACAATTGTCCTCTCTATCTGCACATGAGCCTGGTCTGGTTTCAAACCAAACCAGTGGGATAGGATGGATGCCTGCGCCACAATCCAATAGGCTTCCAAGTCAGGAAGGGCGAGCCTCCCTCCCCCCACCTCTCCCGCTCCAAGGGAGCAGTCAACTTTTCCTAGCGCCCTCGGGCCTGCCTCCCCTGCCATATGAATGTTAACGCAGATTTCTGAGATTTAAAGAATTTTGCAGGGTCCTGCATGGGTACATTGAGGAATATATACAGGAATCTCGGTAGTATAACCATTTTAATTAATGGTATGCAGCCGAAAATAGACAAAGACAAGTTCCTCCACCTCCTAAGCAGTGATTCTGTTTGCTCCAGCTTCACCTCATAATTCTCACAGTAAAGTATTTCCGGTGATCTAGCCACCGTTACCTCCAAGATAGTAGCTCTGATCGAGATGCCACTTGTCTCACCGTCCCCTCGGTCAAAGGAAACAGCACCGACTTGGAGGGATTGACCAAAAGCCATGACATCCCTCATGACAGGAACCAAGTTCACGGAAGATTTCTTAATGAATAGGATTAAATCGTCCGCATAGAGCGAGATCACCAGTGCGTGAGTAAAGAACTGAACTCCCCTGCCAAGGTGCCTAGCTCGAACCATTACCACTAAGGGTTCTACCGCAAGTACAAACAGCAGGGGGGGACAGCGGGCATGCCTGCCGCATCCCTCTTTCCATCAATATGGGGCCGAGATCCCACCGTTCACCCTATGGCACGCGACGAGTCCTTTATACATCAAAGAGACCATCCTTATGAAATCCTCATCTATCCTCATTTGTCTCAGCACTGTGAAGAGAAACTGACGTTCTATCAAATCAAACGCCTTCTCAGCATCGAGAAGGGCCGCTGCCACTGGAGTCTGATGCTCCAGTACCAAAAGGAGACCAAAAGAGTCTGAAAAGCCCATATGACGTCTACTGCCCTGGTATAAACCCTGCCTAGTCGGCCATTCCGATTCTTGGCATTAACGGGGCAAGTTTATTGGCCAGCACTCTCGCTAGGATTTTATTGTCCAAGTTTATTAGGGAAATCGGATGATAGGAAGAGCAGCTTTTCGCCTCTTTTTTGGGCTTAAACAAGAGGACAACCGCTGCCTCCCGCATCAAGCTCGGCAGCTCGTCATCCAGCAGCACCTGCTGGTACATGCAAAACATTTGAGGAACCAAGATGCTCACATATGCCTTGTAGAAGTCAGCTGTAAGCCCATCCGGACCAGCCGCCTTCCCCGCGGGCAGTGATTTGATTGCTGCATGAATCTCTTGCTCATCTGGGGTTTTTCCAGCCAATCTCTTCCCTCCTGCGCCAACTAGTATAGACCAATCTGGTCCAGATAGTCATCTAGCATGCCCTGATCCACAGTGGACCTCAATGAATATAATGACCTGTAAAAGTCAACAAACTCCCCCTTTATCCCCTCATCTGTCTGCATGGGCCCCCGGACTGGTCCGCGGCCCCATCGATGTGCAACCTAGAATTCTCAGTTTTAATCAAGCGGCCCAATGTGGCCCAAGTCCTCTGAAACTCCTCGTATCTTTACACCTTCGGCAACCTGTAAAGAAATCTAACCTCCTGATCACCGGCGCACCTAAACACACCCAGCTCCTCGCAGAACCTGGCTTGCAATTTTTCATTCGGTAGACACCCCACACCCTCATCATGGAAAACAAGGCCCGTTCACTACTATGGTTTTTCTAACCAAAGAGGGAGAGGCCAATCATCTGCAAGGCAACGACGATTTGCCAGACCTGGCAGAGGTAGGGGAGTAAAAGCCACATAGTCCTCCTCTACTGCTTCTTTCAATGGATTGCTTTTTTCCTGCAGATTCCTCATCTGATAGATATTCACTCCAGCTTTCGACAGGGGGCGTAGTGCACCTCGAGCCGGCCATCGATCTGTCTTGCTCGGCGTCTGGTCGTCTGGTCGTCGGCTCTGGACATGACGTCAGGCTCCGTATAAGTAGTAAGTCATTACCCCCGATCTCAGTTCCTTTTTCCTGCGTGCTAACACGCTGCTTTAGTAACACAGAGCTACTCTCTTCTATGTTTGGCAGCAAACTTTTTTCGAAATTCCTCGACGCGAGATGTCAATCGCACAAGTGTCCGGTTTCAAGCGTTGTACCGATTGTGGCACTGAGATGTCCCTAACCGACCCACATGAGTTGTGTCTCTGGCGCCTCGCCACAGTTCACGAGACAGACGGGTCCCTGTCATGTGCCAAGATGCAGCCAAAATTAATTCGCGACTGAGCTGCTAAGCTTGCTCTGGGTCGACCGCCCTCAAAATTTCCGCTGCAATCGACCATTCAGTCCTCGGAGGCTGAAACTAAGGGACATACCCCTGAAAAACAATGGCAGAAGAAGAAAAGGTCTCACTCGAGGAGCCACTCTTCCTCGTCCCAGAAAAAAGAAAAGGCGCCACTCCCATCGTCTGGACTCCAAGTCGTCGACGGAAAGAGGTAAGCCGTTGGGAGGATTTTAAGTCCTCAATGCTTGAAATGTTCAAGCAGCATGCTGCAGTCGACGTGGCTCCCACCACCATGCAGCATGCTTCGGAGGCAAGAGCGGCGCTCGGTGCAAGGGAACCCTCTAGTGCCCAGGTACCAACTATGTTGGTACTGATTAACCTTTCGAAGTCGAAAGATGTTGTATGGAAGCCAGATTATCCCTGTGTGTCCATGGTTGTCAACGGACACAGGCATCCACCATTACGGCGCTGAAGGACAAGTCCTCTACGTCGTCATCGACGGCTACCGACAAAGACTTTACACCACAGCCCCAGTCTGATTTTTTTCAAGACCATGACGGGTATATTCGGCAATCACGATGCTAACGACAAAGATGTCAACCCAATCTCTTGGGCTTGGGTGGGGTCGAATATTTTGGGTACCAGAGGAGACTACAACAACTGGCTCAATGTCTCCAAGACGCCAGTGGCCTGGACACATCACCAGACTTAAAGTTTCAACAGTCTCAGCCTTATCTCCCCAGTGTGTCGAAATTTAGGGCTCTGGTGGAAAGGGTCATTGACACACTGGGTTTACACTCAACAGATGCACCCCATAAAGTTTATGACCTCACTGATATCCTAGAGAAAGGTCTGTCCTCTGAACGACATATGCCCTTGAGCTCTGCCGTTGCCGATCCGCTAACAACTCTATGGCAAACACTGTGTTCCATTCCTCCTGTCAATTCCATCATTTCAGGGAAGTAGAGGCAGGCTAGCGGAGACCTTATACTTCTCCTCTCACCCTTCCCCAGAAGGGCTTGTTATGCAAGCTGCTACTGTCTCTTCTAGACCAGCATCATCTACATCCACTCTGCCCCCAGACAGAGAGGTAAAGAAAGTAGATGCCTTGGCAAAGAAGGCGTTCACGTCAGGGAGCATGGCCTTCAAAGCGTCCAAAGTGGTGAGCAGTTTTGCCAAATACTCCTTCAGCCTATTTATTTAAAAATCTCAGATCATGACACAATCTGCCAAAAATGTCCTTTCTCAATCTATCCAAAGATTTGCAATACTGATGCAAGTTTCAATCACATTTTCTATTGTACATAATCTGTAGGATCTGAAGGCCCTAGGAAGTGTATTCCAAGCTCTATTCACCTCCATTGTTGTTACTGTATTACACCTAAATCTCATGAATGGTCTAGCTTTGTCCTTACAAGGGAACTGAATACAGTATTTTTGTAAATACTTGTGAGCGGGGTAAATAATCTGACAAGGCCTATTTTCTTTACTACCACCTTCCGGAAAACTACAATATTCCAGGTTCTCTTAATTCTAGTGTCCAGCTGTTTTGTGCACACACTTGTCCGTATATTGTACTGTGATAATTATTATCAATGTTAAATGTTTACTTGATGAGTTGTTAAATTCTTGCTACAACTGTTTTGCTCTATGACCAGTCCAGTGCTCTTTTGCTCCTGTGCTGGGTTGCTATTGTCGCCGGTGGAAAATGCCACCCAGTATATTCTGGAAAGAGAGATGTGCGAGGGCTTCCTACAGCTAGTGGAGGATGGGAAGGAAGTGGCCAAGCAGTCGATGCGAACGGGCCTGGACATCGCTGATTGTGTGGGCCAGTCTATGGCATCGCCCATAACCTTAAGGAGACAGGCCTATTTGACGACCTCTGGTTTTTCACCCAAAGTCCAAGTGAAACCTTTGGACATGCCCTTCGAGGGCGATCTTTTCTACCATAAAGCCAACACTTCCCTGGAAAAATTCAAGGAATCAAAACTCGCTGGCAAATCCTTGAGCCTAGCTGCGCAGCTGGCCAAACCTGCCTTTAGCTTAGCTTCTAGAGCACAGGGCTACAGGAGATATGTTCATTATGGCAGAAAAACCCAGATCCACCGGCCAGGCAGGGGTAGAAGCGTTTCTTGTGCTCCATAAGGGGCAGAGGGGCTTCTAGGGGCCAACAGGCAGCATCAGTGGCAGGGGCGTCCATCCTCCGAAGCCGCTTTGAATTCCCCTCACAGCGCACCGGTTGGAGGACCATTGATGGAGCACTTGCTCCAATAGCAGGGAATTACTTCCGATGCCTGGGCTTTACAGCTGTTACGCTCACCTGGTATCCACAGGGATGGTAACTGGTATGCTTCTCAGCTTTGCCCTGGTGTGGTCTGCGGGGAAGGTTCTGCCTGAAAATACAGGAGGACTGTGTTCAAGACTGACCGACTGGGGTAAGTATCCTCCCTCCACCCCCGTATGATTTCAGTCCCTCTGGCGCCCTCTCCTCACCTTGTGGTAGAATTAGGCGTGCTCTCCGTCCTGCCTTCTTTGCAGGGGCGCGTTGTCTTTCATGGGCGAGTGAGGTCCAGTTACACTAACACCGGCCCGTTTGATATTGTTCAGGAAGGTCTTATTGCTGTTATTTAGTTTTGTTGCTATCCTGCATGCCTTTCTTTGTTTAAAATTTCTCTTTTTTCTCCCTTAGGTATGCAGAGCTTCAGCGCGGCGAACTGGCTTGGCTGAGCCCCACTGGTAAATGATGGCGCATTAAGAGCACTATGATGCGGTAAGTAAGCACTATGCGCAGCGCTGCAAAGCCTTGCCTTTGCTAACCTGTGTTTTCCTTCCTTGTAGGTTGCGGTGTTTTTCAGCGCGAGTGGAATTCCGGAGTGGTGCCAGCCGAGAGGCGTCCAGCCAGTTAAGCCTTTTGAGCAGTTCGTAATTTGTAAATGTCTCTACTGCTTTCTTTAATGTTGCCTCTATCTTCCTCTTTCAGGTCGTTCTGTCCGGGAGGCGTGCAGATTCAAGGAAGCTGTTCTCAGTAGCTGCAAGTGTTTAAAGATGAAGACTGCAGGTAAGATGCTGCTGCTAATGATGTTCCTTTTGTCTCCTTTCAGGTTCTGCTTCTCCGAGGTTCGAGGGAATAGCTGGACACGGTGAGTGTCACGTTGCAAGCTGCAAAGTAACGCAAAGCGTGTTGTCTTGCTCGGGTGTGGTTTAAATAGTTCCAACAAAATAGGCCAGGTAAAGTAGTCTCTAGGCTACCACACCCAAAACACTAGACCGCATAGCTTGGTTCTTAGGAACCAAGCTATTTGGATGCCTCCATGTTGGCTGACAATACAATAAAGTAGTTCCCAAGCACATTGTTTTTCATGGTGTATGAGCCTGGCGCCATATGCACCAGGACTGGCCCCATGAGGGCTTTTGAAGAGGATGCCAGGCTCTAGAGGCCCGAGTCCTGACTCCACCTGGCCAATGGGTTTGCCAGACTGAGAGCCCTGTTGCTGAAGGGGGCAGTGGAAGAGGTACCTCCCGAACAGAGAGGATCGGATTGGTATTCCCGGTATTTCCTGGTGCCCAAGAAAAGAGGAGGTCTCTGTCCCATTCTGGACCTCAGGGCCTTAAACAAGCTCTAGACAAATTCAGTATGGTGACGTTGAGAGAAATTCTCCACGCTCTCGAATTTCAGGACTGGCCTGTGTCAATAAACCTACAAGACACCTATTTGCATGTGTCTATACATCGAAAGCACAGGAAAATCCTAAGGTTCACCATAGGAGACATGCACTTTCAGTTCAAGGTGCTTCCCAATGGTCTTACCTCCTCCTCAAGGGTCTTCACCAAGCTCATGGCGGAAGTTGCGGCCCACCTCAGGAGATCCGGAGTCTATGTATTCCCATACCTGGATGACTGGTTTATCCGAGGGAAATCTGTACAGCAGGTCTTGTCCCATCTCCAGGACACCTGTTCACTGCTGCACAGGCTGGGCTTCTCCCTAAACTTAAAGAAGTTGCAGATGACCCAGTCCAACAGCTCCAATTCATCGGAGCAGTTCTAGATACCCGGGTGGGAAAGGCCTTCCCTCGCGAGGAGCGAGTACTCAGCTTGACACAGATGGTGCATTTATTCCAGAACAATGTCACCCTACCAGCGGCTTCCTTCCTCCGCCTTCTAGGCCTCATGGCCTCCAGCCCTGAAAGCATTCCCCCGTCTCTACAGACGAAACATGTCCTCGTTCTGACAGACATCACGGTGGCGATACACTACCTCAACAAGCAAGGTGGAGTGCACTCCCGCCCCCTCTGCATGGAGGCGATAATGCTTTGGTTCTGGTTGTTGAATAAGATCTCAGTCTCTGCGGTTCATCTGGCCAGCACAGAGAACAACTTGGCGGATGCTCTGAGCAGGCAGTGCACGGTCTCACACAAGTGCGAAGTGTGCCAGGAAGTCCTAGACGAGGTCTCTCTCTAGGGTACCCAAGCAGTGGATCTGTTTTCAGTGGAGTCCAACAGGAAATGCGATTTGTTCTGCTCGAGGGAATTCCAGCAAACAGTGCACTTGGGGAGGCGTTTCTGTTGGTTTGGACCTTCCCTCTCCTATATGCGTTCCCTCCAATTCCTGTCATTCCATGGGTTCTCCGGAGGTTGCAGAGGTTTCGAGCAACCATGATCTTGATTGCCCCGCAATGGGCGAGAAGAACGTGGTACTCCGACCTCTTGGATCAGTCCACCTGTATGCCTCACATGTTGCCTCGGCGACCGGATCTCCTAACTGAGTCGGAAGGCCGGATACTCCATACGACCCCGTAATCCCTCAACCTACATGCCTGACTCTTGAGAGGATGAGAGATGATGACTGGGACCTCTCGGAAGAAGTACTTGAGGTGTTGCTGGCTGCACGCAGACCATCTACAGGGTCTTTATACCCATGCAGATGAAGAAGATTTGAGGCGTGGTGCAGGGAACGCGAGATTGACCCCATCTTTTGCCCCACCACTGCAGTGATGGAGTTTTTGCTGTCAATGGTGTCTACAGGCCTTCAGATTACCACAGCCAAAGCATATTTGGCGGCCTTGTCTGTGTTTAAAAGATCCCTGGATCAAGGTTCATTTTTCACGATCCCGGTAATGGTACTATTCCTGAAAGGCCTTGTAAATAAGTTTCTGACAACTCCATTTATTGTCCCATATTGGAATCTTAATCTGGTCGTTACATTTCTGATGGCGGCTACTTTTAAGCCTATGCACTCTTGCTCATTGTGGCTTCTCTCATTCAAAACAGCCTTCTTGGTCGCTATCAAATCTGCTAGGCGGGGGAGTGAACTACATGCCTTATGCTGTAGGCCACCCCTTCCGAGAAAATGTTTCACTCAGGATAAGGCCTGGTTTCCTTCCCAAGGTCTTGTCAGAGTTTCACTTGTCACAATCCATCGACCTTCCGGTCTTCCATCCTCCTCCATACTGTTCTTAACAGGAGGAACGATTTCATCGGCTTGCTCCTAAGAGGCCACAGAGTTATTATGTTGCTAGAAAAGCTGATTTTAGGAGCGCTTTCCAGCACTTTGTGGCTTTTTCCTTAGCCTGTAAGGGCTTGCCCATAACAAAGCAGACTTTATCCCGTTGGAATCCTCCGCATCGAAGAGTTTTACCAGACCGCTGGGAAAGAATTCCCAGCAGGCATTGGGGCCCATTCCACAAGTGGGTTCTCCGCATCCACTGCATTGCAATGGGGAGTCCCTGTCCAGGAGATTTTGCACGCTGCGACATGGTCGTCTTTGCATACCTCAGCAAAGCACAATAGCCTGGATGTGGCTCGCACTTCCGATGCACATTTTGGCAGAGCAGTTCTGTAGAATCTCTTAGTTTGACTTTCTGCCCGCCTCCTTCATTACTGCTTTGGGAGTCTATCAGATGAGGAATCTGCAGGAGAAAAGCAATCCATTGAAGGAGAAATTAACTTATCGTAATGTTCTTTCTATGGATTCTTCTCCTGCAGACTCCTCATCTCCCTTCCGTTCCGTCCCCACTGTGAAAGTCAGTGGTTGGTACGCATCTCTCTGTTTCAAATAACTATGACCTGGAGATGGTTCTCTGTGTCCCGTTTTTCTGTCTTTATGCCACGTCTACCACTAGTATTTCTTTTTCAATTGTTCCACCTTCGGAGGGCTGTAATTAATTACTATTTTTTAAGAAAGGGCTCATTAGCCCGCTTGTTCCATCTTTTTCCTATGTAGTGTGTGGTGCTCTGGAAAAAAAGGGAACTGAGATCGGGGCGTAGTGACACGCTACTTAGATCCCTGATGTCATGTCCGGAGCCGAGAACCAGACGCCGAGCAAGACGGATCGATGGTCGACGGTTGGGTCCCCTGTTTAATAATTTCCAAAGCAGCGATGCTGGATGGAATATCTATCAGATGAGGAATCAGCAGGAGATGAATCCATTGAAAGAACATTACGGTAAGGTAATTTCTCTGTCCAATCTGGTTCATCAGCGGCACCAAAACCTCTCTAAAAATCCTTCACATTCCTCTCAGGTGGGCAGCATGTGACACAGCACTATGTAGAATGGCAAAACGGTACTATGGATACGTGGGTAAAACAGGTAATCTCACAATGGCACTCTATTCCCTTTTTCAGTAGTTTCTCTACCAGCCCACATCCAATCTTGAGCCCCCAACCTCACGACCCGCTTCTTCAACAGAAGATTACTTCCCTGCTGAAGAAAGGCTTGATACAGTCAGTGCTTCTTGCAGAGAGGAATCATGGGTGGTACTCTCACTACTTTGTGATACCAAAGAAGGAAGGAGGACTGACACATCTTGGACCTGAGGGGCTTGAACAAGCTCCTCAGGAAAGACAATTTCAAGATGGTAACACTCACACAGTTCCTCCAGGCACTAGAGCTTGAGACTTGGCTGGTGTCATTGGATCATCAGGATGATTACCTCCATGTGCCGATACACACCAAGCACAGGAAGTACTTGAAGTACTTGAGATTTGTGATCGGCAGCGCACCATACTGATTCCATGTGCTGCCGTTCGGGCTGCCCTCTGCCCGAGGGTCTTTACCAAGTTGTTGTCTTTGGTGGCAGGCAGACTAAGAAGGGAGGGAAACCATGCTTTCCCTAACTTGGACGACTGCTTGATCAGAGCCTTCTCGCTGGAGCAAGCCCAAGATCACTTAGGTGAAGTCTGCCATTCCCTACACAATTCTACAGGGATTTACCACACCTTGGAGTTGTTTTTCCTTGGCTAGAAGGCCATCAACAAAGGCTCTTTAATGCTGCTGATGTTAATGTTGTAGCTGGTGTAGCGCTAAAGATTTGGATCTCATCTCAAGGGACATCAATGCACTTCTCTCTCTCTTGTTGCACATAGCATGGTAGGGCCTTCAGGTGGCAATGGCCAAAGGGTACCTAGCAGCCCTCACCATTTTTAAATGAACACCAGACCAAGGCTCTTACTTTAGGGTGTCCCTGGTCATTCAGTTCTTGAAGGGGCTAGTGGACAGCCCCATCGCTGGCACCCTTTGTGGTGCCGAAGTGGGATTTGAATTTAGTCTTAACCTTTCTAACAGGAGCTCATTTGTAACCCATGTACTCTTGCCCGCTCAGACTCCTTTCCTGGAAAATAGCTTTTCTTGTCACAGTCATGTCAGCAATGCCTTTTCATACAAAATACGTTTCACTATTTTTGCTAAGGACAAGGTGATGCTGAGTATTCACTTCCTTCCCAAGGTGGTGTCTGAATTTCGATTAACACAGACAATTCACTTGCAAGACTTCAATGAAAGAAGGGAGGTTGCTTAGATTAGACCCGCAAGGGGCTCTTAGTTTCTACACAGCAAGAAGAAGCCACCTCGGGAGACAAGGTCAATTATTTGTGGGCTATGTTGGTCCAAAAAATGGGAAGGTCAGTGAATAAAACTATATCCAGCTGGATAGTATCACCCATTTCTGAATGCTATAATATAGCAGGCAAAACAATCCCAGAAGGACTAATAATGCATTTCACAAGGGGAGTAGCAGCTTAGTCTGCGCTACCAAGAGGAGTCCCAACATTGGGTATGTGCCAGGCAGCAATGTGGTCATCATTGCACATGTTTGCTGAGCATTAATGTCTTGAACTTAGGGAGGATTTGCACATTGCAGAGAAGCCATGAGATAAGAATTCCCAGGAAGCACGAAGTATACTCCCAAATTGATGAAAGTCTGGAAAAGTACAACCAGCCATTGTAAGTCAAGGGCAGGATAATTAAAGTCCGAAGACTTGATGAAGAGTTAGTTCAAGAGGGCCCCCACTGGTAAAATAAACCATAACACTCATACCAATATTAGCTAAACTAGTAATAAATGCAGGGTGAAATAATTACAAATGCGTCCTCTCGCACGTGACCCATAATTCAAAAACACTATCTATTAATTAGTGAAGACACAGATAAGACACCTGTTTTACTCCTCATGCATGTTCCCAGACATGAGGCACCTCGCAAGGTTAACTACAAAGCTAATCACCCTAGCTCATGGCCTAGAGGATGAGGGATTATGACAGAAATGTACAGCAATTATTCACAAGGGACTACACAGTATTAGAGGTTGGTTTCCCTTAGTTTTTGGCCTATGCTCTAGTCACTATCCGAGTCACGATTCAGGCTGCTCCAAGTTTTCTTCAGTTTAGAAAAAAACTGAAAACCTGGCATTTTCAACAGCACCTTGGTGTCATCTTATTTTTTTCCTTTATTAGGTATGTTGGTTTAAATCAAACCTTCACTATTAAAACTATACAATAAACAAATGTATGAATATATCCATTTGAAACAATATTGTGTTCATTAAATCAAGCTCTCCACAATGAAGTGAAGTCAATTTAAAATATTTACATAAAACAGTTTCCAAAAAGTATACTACGCCTAAGACCATAGCCATATGCTCCCCGCTCATCAATCGTTCCCAGAAGATATCTAGATTTAAAAATCTCAGATCATGACACAATCTGCCAAAAGTTTCCTTTCTCAATCTATCCAAAGATTCGCAATACTGATGCAAGTTTCAATCACATTTTCTATTGTACATAATCTGTAGGATCTGAAGGCCCTAGGAAGTGTATTCCAAGCTCTATTCACCTCCATTGTTGTTACTGTATTACACCTAAATCTCATGAATGTTCTAGCTTTGTCCTTACAAGGGAACTGAATACAGTATTTTTGTAAATACTTGTGAGCAGGGTAAATAATCTGACAAGGCTTATTTTCTTTACTACCACATTCCAGAAAACTACTATATTCCAGGTTCTCTTCATTCTAGTGTCCAGCTGTTTTGTGCACACACTTGTCCGTATATTGTACTGTGATAATTATTATCAATGTTAAATGTTTACTTGATGAGTTGTTAAATTCTTGCTACAAATGTTTTGCTCTGTGACCAGTGCAGTGCTCTTTTGCTCCTGTGCTGGGTTGCGCTATAATAATATATAATGATAATCCTAATGTTGATAGTATTGGGTCAAAGGACCAGTGGTAAATTGAGAAAGAATTGTCATGACTGGTAATTAGATGCTATATAACAGTAATAAAACATTTACAAATTTTAGCCAAAGTGCTGACCATTGTTAATGTTAAAGGTATTTGTACTTTCACACCATCACAAATGGAATTGGTACCCAGGCGCTCAGGCGGATCTGCAAACAAGAAGGTGGGGTGGGAGTTGTTAGTCAGGTGGAGAGGGAGTAGGAAAGGGAGAGAGTGGTGTCCTGTTGGCAGCTTCAGTTTGGTTTTCAGCGTGCGCTGATCTTGGGTGCGAATATCGGATCGATGTGAGACCTTTTGTGCTGTTGGTGTGACTTATGTGTTGATGGTTTGTTGTTGCGATGTGGTGAAGTGCGTGCGGTTAGCTGTAGGAGAGGGTGGTTGTGTGGATTTTTGTTTGATATAAGTATGCAGAAGTATTAGCTATTGGGTTAGTGGGTTATTTACTATCTTCGGTTCCCTTCCTGTCTATTCCCTGTCGGTGATCTATTACTGCCAGTGTTTACTGACATATCCTCCTTCCCCTTCCACCCTGCTCTCTCCCTGCTCGTTCTGTGCTATGATTCTAGCTTTCTATCTTTCAATTGCCTGTGTTTGCGGGCCAAGACATTATTGGTTTTTGTGTGAGATAAGTATGCAGAAGATTGAGCTATTGGATTAGTAGGTTATTTACCATACCCGGTTCCCTTCGTTTCTTTTCCTTGTCAGCGATCCATTGCTGCCTGTGTTTACTTTGCAGCACACGATATTGTTCGACATATCATCCTTCCCCTTCCATCCTGATCTGTCCCTGACCGTTATTTGATAAGATTCTCGCTTTCTATCTGTTGTTAGGATATGCCATATATTGGTCTACCCTTACTTCAGTAGATGGGCAGTAGCGTAAGTAGACGGGGGGGATCGGCATCATCTCTCAGCCTTGTAAATGCCCTCTAGGTAATCTTTAAGTTGGTTGGGATGGGGTGTTCTTTCTATGGGAGGGCTGTCTAGGCAGGTAAGGTAGTATTAGGCGTTGGTCATCTGGCTGGTTGGTAATGGGAAGCTATGGGTTGCAGGTTAACAAGGGTAGTGACTATGGTTGTAGTTACTAGCTATTAGTTGCTGCTGGCTGATCTTGGGTGTGGGGTGGCAAAGGAATCTGTTATGGTTGGTACTGGTGGGATACCTAGAGGTTTGAGAGAACACGATAGTGGGGATCCTATGTTTCACCAGTGGTTTGCAAAGAGATAGTACTCTTAGATTTGGGAAAACAGAGGGTGAGGAGGGATCTAGGGTTCAGTGAGTACCAAGTAATAATTAAACACCTCGAATCCTGCCTCCTAGATGAAAGGAGACTGGCCTAGTAGTCACAGAGTGGCGCGCAAGAGTTAAACATCTAGAGTCCCGACATCAGGATTGGGAGAATGGTCTAGGTTTCACAGAATGACAGGCAGCAACCGAAACACCCAAATTCGGGACACCCATAAGTGGGAGAAAGGCCCAGGCCTCACAGAGGGACAGGCAGTATTATATGAAAAGAGATATCGAACACCATGGGCGCTGGAACATATTGCGATTGTAGATCATTGGGGGGAGGTGTTGGCTGCCAGGGCTTTAAAAGCATCAGTATTGTGATTCCCTTTGAATTGCCTGCACATGTTTGATCGTTATGACGAATCTGAGGATGTCGTCCCTTCTCCCCTAAGGGGAGACCTTTCCCATTGGGCTAGGGTGGTGCGTCCACCATACAATAGTCTCCCTAGTGGTGGAAGGATCACATGGGGAAGGAAGCCCCCTATGGGATTGGGGGGTGACTATTCTACACAGTATGCCCTTCGCCTCAATACGCCCAACCCCTACTCCAATACCAGATCCCCTTTCTTCTTCTTTAGATGAAACCAATATGTTCTGTTGTCAAGTCAGTCAACCTAATATGCTTGACAAGATTAAAATACCAAAGAATACCAAGCGTTTTGTATCTGATTTCTAAAATGGGTACTGTAAAGAAGATGACCAAGAATCTGAGTAGCACTGTGGTGAACCAGAGGGAGCTGTCTAGCTTCTCACAGGAGCTGGTTGGCCCAAAGAAATACAACAATCCATCACCTGGGACACTAGAGGAGACCTATCCTCTGAGGAGGAACTACGTGAGCCGTGCACCGGCGAGCAAACGAGAGCCGAAAGGGAAGCCCTTAATGTAGAAGGAGGACCTGACCGTGGTCCAGGATGGAAGGACTACTCGGGCCACTACCGAGACGAACCACTGGGTGCCCCAGGCCCCGGCAAAACATCCAAGCAAGAGACACGCACCCAGGCAGAGTCGGACATCTGCAGACCTGCTGTAAACCCTGCCGACAATCCGAATGCTACCAGTGCCTCGAGAAGCAACGCAGCTGCTCGGAAAATGCTGGTACCCGTGAGAAAGAAACATACAGGTACACAGGTTACCCGAGAGGCTGGGGAAGCAAAGGGGTGAAAGCAAAAGATGGAACAAGAGGGTATGGGACCCTGAGATGAGATTGCAAGTCTGGAACCCTCACTTACATCAAAGACAGTATAAGATGGTCTGGGACCCCAAGAACAGCCAAGATAGAGAAAGAGGAATTGTATGTTTAGCGGGAGAGTGAACCAAGCGTACACAATGCTACATTGTTAGTCTGGGACCCGCAGCCATGTGAAAGGCAAAAGCCTAAAGTAACGAGGAATTAGAGGGTCTGGGACCCTATGAGAGAAAGAGAAATAGTCCATGAGAGGACAACTGCTTGGCAGGAGAGTAAACCAAGATGTTTTCTGAATATTGTGAGTCTGGGACCTGCACCCACATGATAGCTTGGGAACAAGTGGATAAAGAACCCTGGAACTGAAAATAACTAATTAGAAGGATATAGGGCCTGATTCATGGGACGTTTTCCTATGGGATTGCGCCATTATAAAACACTTCCATGAATCAGGCCCTTAATCCTTTGTTTGGTAGGGAAGTATGCCAAGTCGGTGGGATAAATTACTGTGAATCTAAGAGGTCTATCTTTGTGAATTGCCAAGTGACATTTACCTAAAAAGGATAAAGGGCTCAGAAGCCCAAAAGTAAGGAAAGTAGAATAAGATGAAGTCTAGAGGAAAGGAGCACAACCCTCATTTATTTCACCAATTTTGATTACCTGAGAGACTGGGAAATTTTCTGTTGGTTGGAACCACCATGAACCCTTTACTCATTTTATCATCCTTGCACAGTTGGTTTAAGTCAGTAGTGTTAAGGACAGGGGTAGGCTTTTGAGACACAGCAGTGACAGACTTTTAGGTTTTGGAAATCCTGACAATTTCGTTAGTTTCTTTGAGGCGGGGAAACCCCTCTTAGCTTTAGGGTAAAGTGAGGTTTGCAATATATATTGATGTTCTTCAAATGTTTGGGACTCCTGGATCACAACGGGTGCCCCGGGCCACCTTGTTTGACAGCTGCTCCGTTAACATGGGTGGTGCCCATTTTGTTCAGATGTTTGATTGGGAACAGTTACCCTTTCTAGGCTTCCTGATCTCTCCTGTGCTGAGAATGGACCATGAATCAGTCTTTAAATTGGTTTCTTCTTTGTGAAAATTCAGAGATGGGTTTAATTCTGTCAAAAAGCAATTAACAACTTAGAACTGAGGGAAAGTTGTCAGATGTTTCTCACACTTGGTGTTTCTCCACTAATGTTCTTCTGTTCTAAAATTCTTCTTTTCATAGCAGGTAATTACGGCAACTAGAGCAAGGTCCTTTGTGATGTTTCAGAGGGGAGCCCTTCCCTATTTGGCTAGTGAGGTGAGGCTGCTACATATTAGTCCCCCTAGTAGTGGTAAAAAGCAGGAGGACTCCCCTCATTGATATAAGGACCATCGTTCACTGACCGGCTGGATTCTACTGGTCGCCACTGAGCTAATCTCTGCTTTTTCCGGCTAGTTTCGGCACATGGACCACCTAGATTGCAGGCGTGGGTGGGTGTAATGCACATTGCAGAACTTGGAGGGGCTGGGGTAAGCAGGCACATTTCCATACTGCTCCTGTCATGTCACATAAGCCGAACAGGAAACCCATTGAAAAGAGATCCGTGGACGAAGTACTCGTATAGAGAGTCAATTCTAATTTTCTGTTACCTATGGGCTAACCCGCACCCACCACAGGCTGTGGGAACGTTTTTGGGGATCATTGACAATCTATCTAGATTGATCCCGAAATAAGGCATTGCATTGCATTTCTTGGTCAAATTGTGAGATTTAAATGACCTTTATATAGGGACAGTGAGGGGGTGGACTACAGCGGCCCTTTAAGTGAGTCGTGCGTGCCTCTCTCCAGCATACTCTATTTTACATTAATATTAAGCTCAACCAATACATCTATTGTGCATCTGTACTCAAAGTCAGGAGTCAAGGTCCTCAAAATAATATTGTGTAGTATAGTTTTAACAATCTCTAGATCCCTTTCTCCATTCCTTTGTGTATTGCATTGTATTGTTGTGTTTAACAAGGGGCTACGATGGGCAAAAGAAAGGCCACCTCTCAATTAGAGGTGACTAGAGATAATAAAAGCCAAAAAGAGTGGCATCGCTGAAAGAAAAGCAGGGCTAGCGACCTCAGTCCTTATTGAACTCCTATATAAGGGAAATATCCAGTAAAATAGAGGGACAAAATTATGAATGTAGAGAAAGCACTGCTGGCCACTAGGAAGTGCATGTCTGGTCCTGGTAATCGGGAGGAAACCTTGTTGGCTTTGCCACAGGGTGAGCCTTGCGTAAATGCAATTCATGGGGAGGGAAGGATAGGTGAAATTGGGGTGGCTACAGACTTGAACATCAGGTCTGACCCGGCTCAAATGGTTACCCCCATCTCCTGGGCCAAATAAGAAATCTGATGTCCCCAGTGTAGTATTTAGATGGGCGGGACAGGTGGAGTGCAGGCTGTGGGAGAGGATGAGCTTGTACTAACTTCAAACTTGTGCACAAGTGTAGAGGAGCAGGTGGACACCAGGTATCATCCCACTACCCCATCGAGTGTATGAGAGACGATATGCACTCAGACAACCGTATCGAATGTGCCCTCTCATTGAAAGAGTGGAAGAATGTCTGCACACATCATTGGATATCGAAGAGCTAAAAGTGAAATTGGACAAGGGTAGAGTGACGTCATGAAGGAAAGACATGAAGACATGCTGAAATGATATGCAAATACTTAAAGGATAAAGATGTAACTGGAGTACTAAGAGAAACATGTAATCGAATATGAAGAAATCATATGAGCTAAAGAAATTAGTGGGTCGAGATGAAGTGTAAAAAAAAAAATATATATATATACATACATACATATGCAGAAACGTAAGGTAGTTGAGACATATAGAAGCTTTTCTGCAGAAGTAAACAAAATGTGGCCAAGGTGGCCATGAGGCAAAGATGGATGTCAGACTTGTGTTAAAACCAATCGAGCTACTTCAGAGACAGACCATGGCTGCTGGGTCAGGTTATGCTACAAAAACAGCTTAGTGTGAGGAACAAAGAGGAGTCAAGAGGATAAACCATGTACATAAGACATATATCTCTTAGATTAAGCAAAGAAGAAAAAATCTGAAAGCACCAAGTATTGGAGAATCAAAGATGCGAAAAGCATATGCACGGTGGAGTGAGCAAGACTCCAGAGGAGTAATGACACTCAGCTTAATTAAATTAAATGAAATGGCAGTAAATAAAAGTACGAAATTGACAAAATCGTGCTCTCCTCACACGTGACTAAGAAGTCAAAAACAAGGGCTATTCATTAAGCTCTAGATGAAGATAATGGTGTACCTACACTCCCTTAAATGTTCCGGAACAGAGAACAGACTACAAGGTCAACTATAAAGAAGACTTGGCTTGGGGCCTGACCAATGAGAGATGATAGACTAATTGGGGAAGTGGGTAGTAGTCTGACGTTGCTCTCTGCGTCTGAGTTTCATTTGGCTTACGTGCTGCTAACAAGCTGAAAGTCCATGGTTCGGAGAGAATGCTAACCAGAGGGTCTATGTAGCAACATGCTATGTTGCACAGGCCAATCCGCTGATATTATTCTGCTATAATCTGTATTATAGGTATTTAGAGGTGGTTCAAGGCATGCCTATTAGATAAAGGGCAGCCAGTGATATTACTAATACATATGATATATAGGTACATATGTTCCCTTAACCAATCCCTCCCTTCAATAGGTTTTACAGTTTGCCACGTAGGATGATGTCATAGATGACGTACACCGAGGTATAATGGACAAAATGGACAAAAAATTACAAATGATTACACACAATGGACAAAAATGGTCTCCTCACACATGACTCAGAATTCAAAACCAAGGGCTATTCATTAAACTCTAGATGAAGATATTGGTGTACCTACACTCCCTCAAAGTCCCAGAACAGAGAACAGGCTGCAAATTCAACTGTAAAGAGCCGCCTTGGCTTGGGGCCTGACTAATGAGAGATGATGGACTAATTTGGCAAGTGGGTATCAGTCTGATGTTGCTCTCTGCACCTGTATTTCGTTTCACTTACGTGCTGCTAACGAGTCGAAAGTCGAAGTTTGGGAAAGAATGCCAACCAATCAAAGGTTCTATGTAGCAACATTCTATACAGTGTTGCACAGGCCAACCCGCTGCTGTTATTCTGCTATAATTTGTATTAAACATATTTAGAGGTGGTTCAAGGCCTGCCTATCAGATAAGGGGCATCCAGTGATATTACTAATATTTATGTATAGTTATGGTTAAGTTGCTGTTTCCATAGGAAGAGCACTTTTTGGGTGGCTTATAACTTCGCTCCCCCTGGACGAATCCTCACCAAACTTTGCAAAAAAAGTATATGGGCCACTGTGAATTTTCTTGCAAAGTTTGGTGATGTTTGGTCCAGGGGGGAAAAGTTATAGGGGGAACATCTTTTTTTCCCATAGACTGAATGGGGGAAAAACTTTGCGCACACCTACAGCCCAAACCGCTGGACGGATTTTCACTAATTCTGCGGCAGGAGCAGGAGCTTGGTCCCGAAAGCGTGCTTTTTTAAATTTGGTGATAATCTGTCCAGTAGTTTTCTTTCAAAACAACCAAAAAGTATGCCTCAAAAAATGTGTGATATCTATGTCCGCTCCGCGGTAACACTTCCCTGTTCGCTCTGCGGACAAGATACCGATTGGCTAATCCGTAGCGTCATGTCCGCAGACATGTGACGCGTTCACTGATTGAATGTTGAATAGCGTGAACTGCGTCAGATTGTTTCGCTGCGCCCGCCATCTTTCATTTGTGTTTGGTGTACGCGGACATCGCCGCTAACACATATAAAACAACACAACATTGCACTTGTTAAACTTATAAAATACTGTCTCGGAAGGTGAGGTTTAATGAGGCTGGGATGGGATGTGGCAGCAGGAAGTCAAAAAGTGGTGTTTTCTTGTCACCAAAGTCATACAGTAAATTGGAAGTTGCTGCTCAATATAGTGTCCGTTAAGTACAGGCGAAGAATTACTGTGTCTGTGTTACAATGTATTTAAAATAATATTGCAGTCAGACTGGCGTCCTAGAGTTTGAAATCTGAGGCAGCCACCTGCACTGTTTGATGGAAACAGCGGGTCTGCAAGTGTATGGGAGTACCAGTTCTCATGAATGCATTGAGACATGTTGTTGCAAAGACAGAATGTATTTGCATTCTGAGTGAAGGTCAGTTGCTTTGCTTTTTTGGTTGCAAGCCCAGGAGGCCCACACATCCGACTGAACCCATAAGGGTCAATTGGTTTTTTGACCTTGAGCGAAAGGGAAAATTCAATAAGAATGCAGGGAGTGAAACTTTGCAAAAAATACTATTTGATAAGGTTATGTATTCAAAACGTTTGTAAGGCACATGTAATATCAGTTCAAGAAGATTCTTTGGTGCAAGTACATTGCTGTTTGAGTTTCACGAAGACAATGGAGTTGGTGAATATCGTATAAGTTTACTTTTGACGACTCTATTAAATTTGTCAATGTAACTGAAGTACTATCTTTCTGTGTAGTTGTCATTTTTTTTTACTTATGGAGAGTGCAGATTCTAGGCGTTTGTGGGCTATCACTAGATTCACCCATGTTCAACGCTAATATTTCTCCAGCATTGGTATCTTTCATGGATTCACATGCTCAGAATATTCCCTGTCGTCAGACTGGGACCCCTCGGTACACATATATAGCCTTTTCCAATAGGAAAACTTCCGACACTTTTGTGTCCTATCTACGTCCTTTTAGGACCCGCCTATGCATGCTCCGTAGGCCGTCTCAGTATAAGAGGCCCGCCCCCGCGGCTCCCCTTCAGATTTCGGCCCCTCCAAAGTAGGAAGGGTTAAACTTATCAATCAAATACATTACATTCCGGGGAGGTTGGCGGGCGCATATGAATCCATGAAAGATACCAATGCTGGAGAAATGGAGTTACAGGTAAGAAACTATTCCCTTCTCCAGCATTGGATCTTTCATGGATTCACATGCTTAGAATAGATCGTATAGCAGTAACACTTGAGACGGCGGTGAGAATGTAATGTAATATACCCTCACCATACTACACAATGCATATGTACAGTAGGAATAAGTTAACTCATATAACCTTCCCCACATAAAGTATACTGTCATTAAAAAGGTAGACAACAGATTCTCCACAGCGTGGAGCTTACCTTACTGAAACAGATGGCGCAGGACAGCTCTTCCCATCTGCACCTCGTCCGCATGCTGCCTGGCAAGGCAGTAGTGGCGGGTAAACGTGTGGGGCACTGACCATGCCGCAGCTTGGCATATGTCCGTCAGCGGAATTCCTGCTCATAAAGCTGTTGAGGAGGACATCGATCTTGTAGAATGGGCTCTAGGATGTCCTTGCAGTGGCCTTCCGGCCTTAGAGTGACAAAACGCAATCGTCGATGAGACCCATCGAGCCAATCCTTGTTTAGAGATTGCTTTTCCTCTCGTCGACGGACCATATGCGACGAACAGTTGTCGAGTAGACCTGAGTTCCTGTGTACGATGTAGGTAAAATTTCAGAGCCCTCTTAACGTCCAGGGTATGAAGAGCTTTTTCTGCTGCCGATGATGGTGTGGCAAAGAACGTAGGGAGAACAATGGACGAGTGTTTGTGATACACTGTCGGAACTTTTGGGACGAACATAGGATTAGTTGCCAGGACTACTTTGTCCTTAAAGAATCTTAGGTATCTTAGGTATGGCGGGTTCTAGCTGATGTGATAGCGATCAAGAATGCCAACTTCCACGAAATGAATTTTATGTCGGACGTGGCCATAGGCTCAAAAGGCGGTTTCATTAAGCCTGCCAACACTGTGTTGAGACTCCAAGTCGGGGGGAAACGTTTTACCGGAAAAACTCGAAATAAACCCCTCATGAAGTGTTTCACAAGTCGGTCGCTAAATAGAGGAGACGACTGCCTCTTCCTTGTGAACCTCGAGATGGCCGCCAGGTGCACCTTTATCGATGTGAAGGATAATCCCCTCTCCGCCAAGAGGAGCAGGTAAGGTAGAACTTGTTCCGGCATCACCAACAACGGTTGTAGGCCTTGTTGTCCTCTACACCATTCACAGAACCTCCGCCACTTATAGGAGTAAGATTTGTTTGTAGAAGGGGCTCTAGCCGCCTGCAGAATTTTTTGACAATCCTCCGAAACGTCTAAAGCACCGAACTCCGAAAAGTCAGGAGCCAGGCTGTAAGGTTGAGACTGTCCGGGTCGTGATGCCACACCGTGCCTTTGTCCCGGGATAGTAGGTTCGGGACTTTCGGAAACGCTATGGGATGTTCCAGCGACAGGTGAAGCAGGTCGGAGAACCACGGTTGCCTTGGCCAGTATGGTGTCACTAGAATTACCCGGCAATTGTATCTGAGTATCCACTGTATTGTCCTCCGTATGAGGGGGAACGGGGGAAAAGCATATAGGAACATGTCCGTCCATGGGAAGGAGAATGCCTCCCCCATGGAACCCTCTTGAGGCCATCTGCTTGCGAATTGCTCGCATTTCTTGTTGTCTTTGGTCGCGAAGGCATCCAGAGGGGGGTGACCCCATTTCTCGAACACTTTCATCAGGTGAACTGTGTCCATTTCCCAATCGTGTATCTGGGCCATGCTTCTGCTGAGGGAGTCTGCTTGGGAGTTCCTCACTCCTGGGAGGTGATGAGCCACGATGGAAATTTCGTGTTTTAATGCCCAATGCCATGTTTTCTGGGCTTCTATGGAAAGAGTTCTTGATCGCGTCCCTCCTTGTTTCCTCAGATAAAACATGGCCGCTGTATTGTCGGTCAGTACTCGTACTCGCGAACCCTTGATGTGTGGTAGGAATGCCTTCAAGGCCCATCGTACTGCTCTGAGCTCTAACACGTTTATGTGTAGGAGTGACTCCGTTGGAGACCAGCGACCTTGCGTTTGGAGAGCACCCATGTGAGCTCCCCATCCGGTTAGGGACGCATCCGTGACTATGGTTTGCTGAAACTCCGGCTCCTGTAGGGGTATTGTGGAAACTCTGCCACCACCGAAGGGTCCGAAGCAGCTTGTTGTCGTCGATGATTATCTTGTCTGACCACGATCCTTGAGCCTGCGTCCATCGGTCCGCGAGGAATTCCTGGACTGGCCTCATGAATAGGCGACAGTTTTTCACCAGATGGATGCAGGATGCCATGGCCCCTAGGACCGAAACGTATTTTCTCACTGAGATCTTGGTGTTTCGCCATAGTCGGCACGCTTGTTGATTGAGTCTTGAGGTTCTGTCGAGAGAAGGTTTCACTAGCCCTAACCGGGTCTCGAACTGTGCCCCCAGGAATACCAGCGTTCTCGATGGCCGCAGAGAGGATTTTTCGAAGTTTATGGCGAATCCCAGCTGTTGTAGAAGCTGCATGGTGGCTTGTAAACTTGTGTTGGTCGACGCTGGGGAGGATCCCCTTACCAGCCAGTCGTCGAGGTATGGGTATACATGGTGGCCTTGCTTCCTTAGCCAGGCCGCTACTGGAACCAGGCATTTCGTGAACGTTCTGGGGGAGGTCTTGAGCCCAAAAGGAAGAACCATGAACTGGTAGTGAGTCCGCCCTATTACAAATCTTAGGAATTTCCTGTGTTTCCGACACATTGGAATATGGAAATACGCGTCCTGTAAATTCAGGGACGCTAGGAAATCCCCCTCTTGAACGGCGCGGATCACTTCCTGCAGAGTGAGCATCTTGAATTTTAGGCTCTTTAAAGACTTGTTGAGATCGCGTAAGTCTAAAATGGGACGCCATTTGCCGTTCGGCTTTTTTACGACGAAATATCTTGAGTAGACTCTTTGACCTCTCTGTGATGTTGGAACTAATTCTATCACGCCCTTTGCTAACATGAGTGTTACCTCTTGTTGCAGTATCTTCAGATGGGAATGAGCGGTGAACGCAGGTGGAATTTGCGGAGGGCTGTGTTTGAATTGTAGAGAGTGTCCGTTTCTTATAGTATCCAGCACCCATTGATCCGTCGTTATTCGTTGCCATTCGTTGACATATGCTGAAACTCTTCCCCCCAGAACGGTGTGTTGTATGTCACTGCTGATCTTTATTTTGCTTGTCTCTCGACGACGTTGGATATGATGGTCTTTTCCTGGAAGTCTGGAAGTTCCGGCGACGGTTTGCCGTTTGGGAGGCATGTCTGTAACCCTGGGAGGGGTAAGCCGATCTGCCAAAGGATCTGTCTCCAGACGCAAAGAATCTTGAATTACCTGAAGCCCCTCTAAAGGGACGAAAAGACTTGTAGCTTCTGCCACTCTGGAGGGCACCCAATGAACGTGCCGTGTCCGAGTCCTCTTTCATTCCCTTTAGGGCTTCGTCCACCTTCTCACCGAAAAGAAGGTCTCCCTCACAGGGCATATCTAAAACTTTGTATTGTACTTCTGGCCTGAAGTAAGTACACATAAGCCATGACTGTCGTCGTAATACGACCCCATTATTGACTTGCTTGAAGCCTGACTCAGCGAGGTCCACCGCAATGTTTATTGCGTGATTTGAGGCTTCCTCACCCTCTCGGACAAGTAACATCGCTGCCTTCCTATGCTCTTCCGGAAGATGATCAAACAACGAAGCTAGCCTGTGCCACATCTCCCTATCGTATCTGGCTACAATTGCCAGAGAGTTTGCGGCCTTTACTGTGGTCGCTCCCACGGATAGCAATTTTTTGCCAAAGGCATCCTGGCGTCTCGCTTCGTTTTCAGGCGGAGTCGTGCACTTGTGCTGGGCCTTCGCCTTCCTCGCCGCTGCCGCCGACACCACCGAGTCTGGCGTTGGTTGGGAGGATAAACACTTGGGGGTAGACTCTGGAGCCTTAAACTTTTTTTCCAGGCGTCCTTTCACTGCCGGCTCTGAAAACGGGTGACGCATTGTCTGCAACCCCTCCTTCCACACATGGTCTAGTATTGGTATCGAGAACACAGAACTCCTTCTCTTACCCATGTGGTCGAACAAAAAACAGTCCTTTTTCTGTTCTTCCTGGGACAAACCAAATTCTTTGCATGCCTTCTCCATCATAGAATGGAATGACGCAATGTCGTCCGGAGGGGACGGGTGAGCTGGGCTTCTAGGGGTTTCCAACTCCACCTCTGACTCCCAGGTTGGATCCCTGGAGGGGGATGATGAGATATCCGACATGGCTCCCCTGTCAGACACCGAATCTGGCAGCTCACCTTCCTCTTGTGCCAGTGCTGAGATTGGCGTGCGTAGGTGCGTCGGTTGACGGGACGGGCCCGGCTCGTCGACGGGTGACTGTGGCAGGTTTGCCTGAGGTAGTCTCTGGTCCAACGACTGTAAGAAAGACTGAAGCGTGGACAGAATTTCCAACGACAAAACAGATTGAGGATTGAGAAGAGGGGCAGATACCGGTATAACAGATCCCCTCGTCGACGACTTGTCAGCCACTCATAGCCCTAGGTCTGCTGGGCCATCTATTCTCTCATTCTCGTCCTCCGAGGACAGCAACACAGCCTGTTCTTGTAGTAAAGTATCCAGGGGGATCGGATCAAAAACTTCAGGCCTCCTGTAGAACCCCCGTCGACGAGGCCATCGTCGACGCCGTTGTCGGTGGGACGGTGGATGCCACCTGCGTAAGTGGCAGGGTGGAGGCCGATGACTGGACCGCCGTCGACGACGGTGACTTAGCAGGTGGTTTTGGCAGTCCCGCCTTTTCCACACTTGGCTTGCTTTTACTCGACTCTCGACTCGTGGTCGATCTATGATGATCGCCCGAGGAGGATTTCCTTTCCTTTTCATGCTTTTTTGATGAAGATGATTTCTTTGACGAGGATTCTCTAGTTGAGTGACTTCCAGACGACTCTTTTTCCGTCGGTCGAGATTTCTTCGCCGGTGGTTCCGACGAGGTAGCGCGGCGTGATGTTTTCGCCGATTGTGTGGAGCCTACCTCCGAAGGGGGGTATGCCCCCGCTCCATCATTCAGCCATGCCACCAGTCGTCGACTCCGGTCTTTGAGGGTTTTTTGAGAAAACCCTTTGCATATGTCGCAGTTATCCGCCGAATGATGAGGGTGGAGGCAATATATACAATCCATATGTCCGTCCCCCTCGTAAACTTTTTTCAAGCCGCACGTCGCGCATGGGCGGAACAGCGCTTTTCCTGACACGGAGGACATTTTCTGTACTCAAATTCCAGTAATGCAACCTTGTACAAAATAGTAAGACAACGCGAGGAGAAAGGATGGGTCCACCTGGCCAACTATCAGGAAAAGATCTACAAGATAGTCAGAACACAAATATTGACCAAATACTGCCTAAAAATGGGAAAGTAGCTTTGTCCAAACCTTTCCTGTAATGGAAGAAGTGTTATGATTTGTGCTACCATTGGGTGTTAATAAAAATCAGGCTGATAGCTATAGATTGGAATATTGCAGGTGCAAAAGATAAATTAAATGATTGACAAGGTGAAGTCTGTACTTATCGATTATGTGATCATTCTTTTCCAAGAAACATGAGAGGGAGGGGGAATTGTATTTGATGGTTACACGGTTTATCAAGCTAAAGCCAAAAAAGGAAATCGTGGAAGATATTAATTTGGTTGTAAGATAATTGACCTGGTTGATAATTGGGATGCGCCAATGCAAGTATTTAAGGTTCTTTATAACTGGAAATTCCTTACATGTTATCAACATTTATAATAGTCGTTCAAATAAATCTATGGATTCCATCTTCAAAATAAAAAATTAAATTGACGATCTCCATCGGTCTAATGATAAAGATCTAATGATTGTTGCCAGTGGGGACCTAAGTCTCAAATTGGGTAATGGCCCAATAGAGGGCTTATTTGACCCAGGGGAAGATAGGTGACAGGCCTCAGTACAAGGTTGGCGGTAACCCCGTAACACCGATTCCGCTGCCCGATATCCCAGAGGCCCATTGGGCCACATTACAAGTAAGGCGGTCTGGAAATGAGTGTGCTGGTAGCAACGTTCGGCACTTTTTTTGGGCCGCCATACAACAACGATGCCGGTGGGAGCCACTGATCCCCGGCAGGCCTGATGGCTATCACTGAGGCACTGGCACCATTCGTGATTCTGTGTCCCCATTTGCATGGAGTCCAATGGGACTCCATGGAAATGGGGAGTAACCGTTACAGCCGCCACTTGTGATATCCTGGTGGCACCGGGATATAAGGCAGCGGTATGGGTGTTACAGGGTTGGCATAGCACCAGCGGGTTACTGCCAACCTTGTAATGAGGCCCATTGTATTTGATATCCCGTCCCCCCAAATTTCGGATCCAAGAATGTGTAGAGAAGGCCTAAAATTCTGGTTTTAGCTGATGGAAGTGGGTATGAGAACTACTAATGGCAGATTTCACGAAGACCAGCCTGGGGCTCTGACATTTAGAAATACAAGAGAGCTCTGCCATTCATTGCTTCTTGGTGACGACTAATATGTGGGGTATGATAGAGAATCTTAGATGGACACCCAGGTGTTTTCAGCAAACACTATGCCCTTGTTTTAGTTCTATGGTGAGTTGGGTTTGAAGTAAGAGGTGGGAGCTTTGAATATCTGGCAGAGGTAGAAGGACAAATTAATTTGAGAATGACAGATTATGGAAATGAACATCTCTGGCTTCACAACTATGGGCCTCATCACGAGTTTGGCGGTAGCCCTTAAATGCGGCGGTAGTGCTGTTACCGCTGCATTTAAGGGTCCGCCAAATCACAGCTTCAGCTGATTTCCCCCCAGCTCTGAGCTGGGGGGAAATCCGCCATGAATTTGCAGATTTTTGGCGCATTTACCGCCAGTGGGAAATCTGCCGGCGGTAAAAGTGCGAAATTTCCCCATTGAGCCCAATGGGGAATGGGGAATTCACGAATGGGCTCAATAGGGGAATGGGCAATACCCGTTCCGCCAAACCCGTGATCCGGCGCTAATAGCGCTGGTGGGTTTGGCGATAGGGCTAATAACGCCAGCGCTATTAGCGCCGGCGTTACCGCCCAACTCGTGATGAGGCCCTATGTCAAATGAAATGGAGAGATTGTATGGGCCAGAGCTAACTACACGTGTAATTAGGAAATGGAAATTGAACCTGGATCAATTAGCATGGGAAGAACTGGAAGTAGCCAACAGGGGAAAAGATTCTAAAGACTTTTGGGCAGCAGTAAATGGAGGCCCAATATATAAAGACCATTTGTCTGGGCTAGAATCTAGCATCCCAGATAACACCTGGGTGCAACATTTTTGGAATGTATACAAAGGCGCGAGTGTTGATGTAGGTGACATAACGTTGAACACGCCAGATATAGTTAGTGGCGTTATTGACCATTCAACACTACGATTTACATATAAAGAGGTGGTCAAGACTATTGTGAATGCCAAGCGTAACAGAGCCCCTGGCGCTGATGGGATACCTGTAGATTATCACCAAGATTGTATACAAGTCTGGGGACCAATCTTATAATATTGTTCAATGCCATTATGTAATCCATAATAATTCCAGTAGAGTGGACAAGAGCGATCATTGTCCCTTTATTCAAGAAAGGATGTAGAAAAAGCCCTCAATCATATTGACCAATCTCATTTTTAAACACTAGTTTGAAAAAATTTGGGAGAGGCCTTTTAAATAAAAATGGAGGACTGGGTCACTGAACAAGCAATCCTTGCTCCAATCCAACTAGGGTTCAGACCATTGCTGGGAACCATGGAACAAGGGCTAAACCTACACATGATAATTGCCTATTCACTGCACATCAACAAAGAGCCTATTTATCTGACCTTCATGGACCTAAGCATTGTATTTGATAAAGTTGCCCAAAACCCCCTCTGGCAAACCCATTGGCCAGGTGGAGTGAGGACTCGGGCCTCTAGAGCCTGGCATCCTCTTCAAAAGCCCTCATGGGGCCAGTCCTGGTGCCTATGGCGTCAGGCTCATACAACCTGAAAAACATGTGCTTGGGAACTACTTTATTGTATTGTCAGCCAACATGGAGGCATTCACATAGCTTGGTTCCTAAGAACCAAGCTATGCAGTCTAGTGTTTTGGGTGTGGTAGCCTAGGGACTATTTTACCTGGACTATTTTGTTGGGGCTATTTAAACCACACACAACACTCTTCGTGTTACTTTGCAGATTGCAACGTGACGCTCACCGTGTCCAGCTATTCCCTCGAACCTCGGAGAAGCAGAACCTGCAGGGAGACAAAAGGAACATCATTAGCAGCAGCATCTTACCTGCAGTCTTCATCTTTAAACACTCGCAGCTACTGAGAACAGCTTCCTCGAATCTGCACGCATCCCAGACAGAACGACCTGAAAGCGGAAGATAGAGGCAACATTAAAGAAAGCAGTAAAGACATTTAGAAATTACGAACTGCTCAAAAGGCTTACCTGGCTGGTCGCCTCTCGGCTGGCACCACTCCGGACATTCCACTCGCGCTGTAGAACACCGCGACCTACAAGGAAGGAAAAAACAGGTTAGCAGAGGCAAGACTTTGCAGCGCTGCGCATAGCGCTCACTTACCGCATCATAGCGCTCTTAATGCGCCATCATTTACCAGTGGGGCTCAACCAAGCCAGTTCGATGCGCTGAAGCTCCACATACCTAAGGGAGAAAAAAAGAGACATTTTTTAAACAAAGAAAGGCATGCAGGATAGCAAAAAAACTAAAGAACAGTAATAACACCTACCTGAACAATATCAAACGGGCCGGCGTCAATGAAGTAACTGGACCACACTCGCCCATGAAAGACAACGCGCCCCTGCAAAGAAGGCAGGACGGAGAGCATGCCTAATTCTACCACAAGGTGAGGAGAGGGCGCCAGAGGGACTGAAATCATACGGGGGTCGAGGGAGGATTCTTACCCCAGTCGGTCAGTCTTGAACACAGTCCTCCTGTATTTTGAGGCAGAAACTACCCCACAGACCACATCAGGGCAAAGCTGAGAAGCATACAAGCGAGTAACCCGGCTGGGTGGCGTCCCTGTGGATACCAGGTGAGCGTAACAGAACGCTAGGCCTACCATAACAAATCCACCTCCGTGCCATGGAGACATCAGAAATGGACCAATTGGCCTAATTACTAGTAGAGCTTCGTGCTGAGGTTCATTCTGCCCGACAAGAGACTAATGCCCTCCGGAGAGACCTAATAGTGACCAAAGAACGCACTGAATAGATTAGCAGGCAACACTTGCAATCACAAGCAGGACAGACGCCTCTACCTGGAAGCAATCCAATGATGCAAAACCCTGCCATACCACCCACTCCGGTACAGATCACGTTACCTGGAACAGTGCCCCTGGCACCACCAGAAAGTTTCTCAGGCGACCCACGGAAGTATGGGGCATTCATCAATCAGTGCCGCCTTCATTTTCTTAGTAGGCCTGGAGCATTTCCAAACGACCAAGCTCGGGTAGCTTTTGTCTTAATATACCTGAGTGGTAGTGCAGCAGATTGGTCGGTGCCGTTGGTAACCCATGACGATCCTCTATTACATGACTGTGGGGGGTTCCAGAGAGAAATGGAAAAATGTTTTGCTCGCCATACCCAGGAACAAGCAGTAGACAATGAACTCTTGTCCCTCCGACAGGGGAATCAGGACTTGTTAACGTACATTGCTAACTTCAACAGACTGGTTGCCGAAGCTAGGTGGCCAGAAAACAAAAGAACCACGTTATTCCATTGAGGCTTACGAGGCGAATTAAAGGACGTCTTAGCCCAGGTGGTTGATCCACCCAGAGACTGTGCAGAATTCATAAATCTGGTCGTGCAGCTAGACCACCAGTTGCAGGACCGGTCTAAGACGGGCCCTCGGACCGTGTATGTTCGACCAAGGGAAAACACACCCCGTGTACCTGAAAAATGCTGTAGAACCCATGCAGATTGGAGGGATACGGCCTCCAGTAACAAAACAAGAGCGGGACAAAAGAAGACAACAGCTTTGTTTGTATTGTGGGAAACCAGGACATTTCCTGAAGGACTGCCCAGTAAAACCCCCAAGAAGAACAGTCGGGGCCACAGAGAAGGATGAAGCTAAGGAATCGGAAAACTACCAAGCTCGACAAACATAGAGGTCAGTTTGTCGAGTGAGAAGAAAGAGTTGCTGACCTCGCACTTTGAAATACCAGTAATCTTAATTAACCACCAACAGTCGTCAAGAATGCATGCCGTTGAAGCATACATCAAGCGGAGCAGTTGGAAATTATATTGATCAAGAACTGGCAGCAGAGATGTGGCTTCCTATGTGTTCTAAGCCAACTATGGACAAGGTAACCACCGTGGATGGGACATAAATCGCTCCCGGACCACTAACCCAGTGCACAGCCAGGGTAACCTTGCTATGCCAGGACAGACATCGAGAGTCTATTTCATTCGATCTCATCAAGGCACCTCAGTTCAGGCTAATACTAGGGATGCCATGGTTGGTTGCTCACAACCCTTTGATAGACTGGCGGGCACAAAAATTAACCTTCCCCGGTGACTGCTCCCCTGCCTGCTATTACCAAGAGGAGAAACACAATGTCTGTATCCCCATGACTCCCGGAGCAACTAATACCTTGCCAAGTGAATACCATGATTTCCAGGATGTTTTCCGAAAGGACCAAGCCAATACTTTGCTGCCGCACAGGCCCTATGACTGTCAGATTGACCTTGTTCCTGGTGCACAAATCCCTTGCGGCAGGATCTACGCTCTCACAGAACCAGAAAACCGTCATTTGAAATCCTATTTAGACCAGTACCTTGCAAACAGATTTATCCGTCCTTTGAAATCCCCCACAGCCAGTACTTTGTTCTTCATATCGAAAAACGAAGGAGACTTGAGAACCTGTATTGACTACCGCGCATTGAACCAGATCACTGTGAAGAACCGCTATCCCTTGCCACTTATGCCTGAGATGCTAGACCAAGTTAAAGATGCCCAGAGTTATACCAAATTGGACCTTCGAGGAGCGTACAACCTGGTCCGAGTCAGAAAAGGAGATCAATGGAAAACCGCCTTCCGTACTAAGTACGGCTTGTTTGAATATCAAGTCATGCCCTTCGGGTTATGCAACGCTCTTGCGGCATTCCAGTATTTCATGAATTACGTCTTAAGGGAGTTAATTGATGTGTGCGCCTTAGTGTACATAGACGACATCTTAGTATACTCAGCCTCGGAACAAGATCATGTCAGGCACGTTCGTTCAGTCCTCACCAAGCTCCGTCAACATCGCTTGTTTGCAAAGCTTGAAAAATGCTTTTTTCACGTCACCGAAGTAGAATTTCTTGGTTTTATCCTTACTCCAGGAGGCATCAGAATGGACATGCACAAGGTAGATGATATTCTGAAATGGCCTTCACCGATGTCTCTGAAAGGGGTACAAAGCATGCTGGTCTTTGCGAACTTCTACCGCCGGTTCATCCCAGACTTCTCTCAGGTTGTGCACCCAATCACAGTACTATTACGAAAAAACAATAAAAAGTTTGCTTGGACCAAAGAAGCAGAAGAAGCCTTTCTGGAACGTAAACGAAGGTTTACCTCTGCTCCAATCCTGCGACATCCTCATCCAGACCTCCCTTATGTCGTTGAAACGGATGCGTCCAGTCTCGCAATGGGGGCTGTCCTTTCACAGAGAGACCCGGAAACCGGCCAGCTACATCCTGTGGCCTTCTGGTCGAAAAAGTTCTTAACCTCCAGAGATTAATTATGCCTTCACGGACAAGGAAATCCTGGCTATCAAATCCGCCTTTAAAGCCTGGAGGCACTACCTTCTGGGGGCCAGACACACCATTACAGTGATCATAGACTACCGAAACCTGTAATATCTCAAAACAGCCAAGTCCTCGCGCCAATTACGGTGGGCCCTTTTCTTCGCCGAATCTGATTATGTAATCACATTTCGACCTGGAGTCAGAAACGGAAAGGCGGATGCCTTATCTCGCATGGGCTTAGATGAAATAGTATATACAACTCCAGATCCAGTACCTATTATACCTGAAGACAAACTCTTGGGTATCACGACAGCCTTAAAACAAGCAGAACTACGAAAAGAAATCCAACGGACAATGAATCCTGATGCCTAACCCGCATGGCAAACTCAAGGAGAACAATATACCATCAAGGACCTTCTACCCTTTTTTAGGGATTGCCTATATGTACCCAAGAAGGAATTACAACAGCATATTATTTCAAACTATCACAATTCACTGATCGAAGGGCATCCTGGAATCGCCAAAACCATAGCTAAGGTGAAAGAGAACTTTTGGTGGCCTACCTGGCGTAAGGACATCATTCAGTATATTCAGTCCTGCGGTGTCTGCGCACAAAATAAATCACAGAAACAAAAACTATCTGGTCTCCTACAACCATTGGACATTCCTCCAGTTCCATGGCACACTCTTTCCCTTGACTTCTGATCTACCTCCAAGCCAAGGGTTCAACACCATCCTTGTAGTTGTGGACTTATTCTCAAAGATGGCCCATTTTATTCCTCTCAAAGGCCTCCCAGACGCAGCCACTTTAGCAAAAGTGTTCCTGGAGGGCGTGGTTAAGCTACATGGCTTCCCTTCGGTTCTGGTCTCTGATCAAGACAGCCAGTTTGTTTCAAACTTCTGGAAAAAATGTTGTGCAATGGTGCAGATCGACGTTCGGCTATCTGCCAGTCACCATCCCCAAACGGATGGC
The DNA here is from genome assembly GCF_040938575.1 of Ambystoma mexicanum. NCBI lineage: Eukaryota > Metazoa > Chordata > Amphibia > Caudata > Ambystomatidae > Ambystoma > Ambystoma mexicanum. The sequence goes on from NC_090937.1 coordinate 1,421,382,332, forward strand.
CAAACCGAGAGAACCAATCAGACACTCAAGCAATATTTACGGTGCATGCTGCACCACGAACAAAGGAATTTGAAAGACCTACTATGGATAGCCGAATATGCATATAACAATTCTTTGCATTCAAGCACGGGACAAACGCCCTTCTATACCCTTTATGGCAGACATCCACGTACCTCTGAACTAGACCTTACAGCCAGCTTGGAAATGCCAGCCTTAAAGACTCTACACACAACCATTACTCATGCTTTCAAAAGGGCAAAGGAACACCTTATTCATGCCAAAGAAAAACAAAAGAGATTTGCTGACCAACACCGGAAAAAGGCCCCTGATTATCAAGTAGGAGACAAAGTTTGGTTAGCCGCTAAATTCGTAACCATCAAGGGAACCCGGACCTTTCATCCCAGATTCTTAGGACCCTATACCATTAAGGCAATTATCAACCCAGCAGCCGTGAAACTGGATATACTACCTAATCTACACATCGACACGGTATTCCATGTGTCCCTCCTGAAACCAATGCAACCCAGCACACGGATTGGGACACCACCTAAGCCCATACTTGTTGACGGAGAACCAGAATTCGAAGTCAAAGATATCTTGGACTCTAAATACTCTAGGACCAAGCTATATTATCCCGTTGATTGGAAAGGATTTGGACCACAAGATAGATCCTGGGAGCCCAGTGAGAATATCCACGCACCACGTCTAATCAGGAAATTCCATCGGAACTTCCCAATCAAACCTGGGCCAGACAGAAGGAACACCATGGGAGGGGCCTTAGGGGGGAGTGCTGTCACGACTCTCGCCTAAAACCCCCTCTGGCAAACCCATTGGCCAGGTGGAGTCAGGACTCGGGCATCTAGAGCCTTGCATCCTCTTCAAAAGCCCTCATGGGACCAGTCCTGGTGCCTATGGCGCCAGGCTCATATACCATGAAAAACATGTGCTTGGGAACTACTTTATTGTATTGTCAGCCAACATGGAGGCATCCACATAGCTTGGTTCCTAAGAACCAAGCTATACGGTCTAGTGTTTTGGGTGTGGTAGCCTAGGGACTACTTTACCTGGACTATTTTGTTGGGGCTGTTTAAACCACACCCGAGCAAGACAACACGCTTTGCTTTACTTGCAACATGACGCTCACCATGTCCAGCTATTACCTCGAACCTCGGAGAAGCAGAATCTGCAAAGAGAAAAAAGGAACATCATTAGCAGCAGCATCTTACCTGCAGTCTTTATCTTTAAACACTCGCAGCTACTGAGAACAGCTTCCTTGAATCTGCACGCCTCATGGACAGAACGACCTGAAAGAGGAAGATAGAGGCAACATTAAAGAAAGCAGTAGAGACATTTACAAATTACGAACTGCTCAAAAGGCTTAGGCTTACCTGGCTGGTCGCCTCTCGGCTGGCACCACTCCGGACATTCCACTTGCGCTGAAGAACCCCGCGACCTTAAAGGAAGGAAAACACAGGTTAGCAAAGGCAAGACTTTGCAGCGCTGCGCATAGCGCTTACTTACTGCATCATAGCGCTCTTAATGCACCATCATTTACCAGCTGGGCTCAACCAAGCCAGTTCGCCGCGCTGAAGCTCCGCATACCTAAGGGAGAAAAAAAGAGACATTTTAAACAAAGAAAGGCATGCAGGATAGCAACAAAACTAAAGAACAGCAATAGACCTACCTGAACAATATGAAACGGGCCGGCGTCAGTGAAGTAACTGGACCACACTCGCCCATGAAAGACAACGCGCCCCTGCAAAGAAGGCAGGACGGAGAGCACGCCTAATTCTACCACAAGGTGAGGAGAGGGCGCCAGAGGGACTGAAATCATACAGGGATGGAGGGAGGATACTTACCCCAGTCGGTCAGTCTTGAACACAGTCCTCCAGTATTTTCAGGCAGAAACTTCCCCGCAGACCACATCAGGGCAAAGCTGAGAAGCATACCAGCGAGTAACCCGGCTGGGTGATGTCCCAGTGGATACCAGGTGAGCGTAACAGTTAATCCTAACAAATTATGGCAGGTGCTTGGTACTATGATTTTCCAGCTAGTATGGTGGATTCATTGAAGATTCAGCACTATAACAATAAGGCTTGCATTAGATCGGGCAGTGGAGGAGAACATTGCACACCCTGGTTCACCATCCATTCAGGAGTCAGGCAGGGGTGTGTATTAGACCTTGTGGGAAACCTGAAGGTCTCTCACTCGCTGGTGCCCGAGGATCTGTCATGCAGGTGACCTGGACATGGCCATCGCTTTTGGATCCAGTTCAAGGGGGTAGACCAGTGCGGGAGGATTACCTGGATGAGGGTCCTTCATGGAGTGGAAGTTGGGCACCAGATGGTGAGATGCAGTTTTCCCTTCCCTGTAACACCTTTTCCCCATCCTACCATGTAGGATACCTAAGAACCCCACCCCCTTTCCCGGCACAAACACTTTCTCACTGACAGTTCATTGTGAGCGACAACGGACTAACACCAGAGCTGTATACCTGACATGTCCCAATACCATGGTCAGGCAATTACAGGCAATTACTGATCATTATACACACACCTGACTTCCATCACACTTCCCCCACACAGATAAAAGGCGAAGCTCGAAAGTACACTGAGCGAGGAAATGCACACAAGGAAACAGCAGTTTAATACAAGGAGAAAGACGGCGAGACCAGAGAGGGTTGCAAGGAGGGAAGTGCCCTTGACCTCGAAAGACAGTTACTTTCGGGAACCTTGGAAAATAAGAAACCTAAGACTGGGAACTAAAGCTGAACAAACCTACACTGTGCATTCCAGTGGTCACAATTCTCCAGCAGTATGACACATCTCTTGGAGATTCCGACTCGGGTGTCACATGACATTCTGTTATGGATGGAGAACCCTCTTGACAACTTTGGCCAGGGCAGCTGTAATGACGGATGCTTCCTTGAAGGGATGAGGCACTGGCTAGGGCAGGCAGGTTCACAGTGAGCATTATCATCAAAAGAGGGCGTGTGGTCATTGCCCTTGTGCAGGGAAGTGGTGTGTTGGGAAACAACTTATCAGCGACCCATATTGCCAGGATGCACCACCTAGTGGTGGATGCACTGAGCAGGCATGACTCAGTCTCCCACAATTGGATGCTATTCAGAGAGGTCCTTTGGGACTCTTTCATCTCTGGTGTCAACAGGAGATGCAAGCTGTTCTGCTCCAGGGAATTACCCAAAAGAGAGGGATTGTGGGACCCATTTGTAGTGGACTGGAATCTTCCACTGATATATGCACTCGCATCGGTTCTCGGCATCCCTCTTGGTCTCAGGAAGTTGAAGTGGTTTGGGAGCTACCATGATCCAGATTGGACCCAGAGGACGTTTTGGATATGGCCATCTTCCCGCCAAGGGATCTTCTCCTGAGAGTGGGCTTACTATCACAAGCAAGGCATCTTCTCCTTCACCCAAGCCTTCACATGCTCAACTTTCATGTATGGCTGCTGAGAGGTATGAGTCTGGGATTCTGGAAGACATCTTGTATCTACCAGGAGACCAGCCACAAAGTCTGTTTACTGTTGCCATTAGAAAGAATTAGTAAATATGTATCCACCTTTATAATATATTTTTCCTTCGGCAGACATCAACCTAGTCCTAACATTCTTGATGGGATCACAATTGGGACCAATACATTCATGCCCGCTTAGGCTGCTTCTATGGAAAAGGATTTGTTACGCTCACCTGGTTCCACGGGGGCGCCACCCAGCAGTTGGGGTTCAGATGTCCCTCCTTGCGATGCCCAGATGCGACCAGCGGAAGAGTTCTGCCTGGAATACAGGTATGCTATGTTCAGGACTGGGCAACCGGGGTAAACAGCCTCCCACCTCCTTGTAGGTCTGCAACCCTTTTGGACTTCTCCTCACCTTGTTTTAGATGTTGGCGGGTTCTCCGTCCTGCTCTCTTGGCAGGGGTGCATTGAGCTTGGTGGGCAATGGCGATCAAGTTGCTTCACTGATGCCAGCCCGTCTTGAGTCTTTCAGGTATGTCTTATTGCTGTGAATATTGCTGTTCTTGCATGCCTTTTAAACAATGTCTTTTTCTTCCTAGGTACGTGGAAGTCCAATATGTGGCAAGGCGGAATCTGTGTTTCGCCGGTAAGTTTGGGTGTTTTTGAAGTGCCTTGATGCGGTGAGTAGGCGCTATGCGCTGCGCTTAAGATGCCTTGCCTTTGCTAACCTGTTATCTTTTCCTCTCCACAGGTCGCAGTACTCGGCCGGAGTATGGAATTTCCGTTGTGATGCTGATTGAGGAGCGGCCGGCGAGGTAAGCCTTTCGGCACAGTTCGTTAATTGTACAATGTCTAATGCCTTGTTTCTTCTCTTTTTCAGGTTCGTCGATCCGGAGGAGCGCTGGTTCCAGGATGATGGTCGGAAGAGCTGCGGACTGCTGGCGATGAAGTTCAGGTAAGCTACTGCCTTTTTCTCACAATGTCTTCTCCTTTCCTTTGCAGGTGCTGTCCTTACGAGGTTCGTGGCTGAAGCTGAACACGGTGAGCATTATGTTGCAGAAATGCAAACTAACGCGAAGCGTGTCAGTCTATTCGGGTGTGGTTTAAATAGCTTCAAGAAAGAAGTCCGGGTAAAATAGTCCCCATGGTACCACACCCAAAAACACTACACTGCAAGCCTGGTTTCAAGGAGCCAGGTTATGAGGGTGCCTCCACATGACTGGCATTAATGAAAAGTAGTTCCCAAGCACAAGTCCATATTCAAACATGAGCTTGGCACCAAAGGCGCCAGGACTGGCCCCAAGAAGGCCTATGCTGCAATTTCTTGGGTTTAGTGGGGGCTGGAATCAAGACTCTCCCTGGCCCATAGGTTGGCCAGGGGGTATTCAGAGTGTGGGTCGTGACAGGATTTTTCTTGTGACACTAATGTCTGTCTGTGAGAAGAGTGAGTGAGCCAGACCCTTTCTTGCAAGCCTCCATGCATTACTTTTACCAGGACTCTTAGGGTAGGACCATCTTTTTTGCAGAAAATCATTCCATTTACTGCAGAAAATAAAACTTCAGGAGTTCTAACCCGCCTCACCCTTAAAGGAGGAGGAGAGATGCTATAACAGCTGACACTGGCTCTAGGGCAGAGGGTTCTTCGGAGCCTAGTACTGTACTAAATTCTGAGGGGGCAGTTATTACTGACGATCTCCTCGCTGAGGGTTCTCCGGTATCTCCCGAACCTATGATCGGGACCCCTACTACCAGGATACATCTCAAGGGTCTCAAGACCTAGATCCATGGACACTTTTGTCTCTAAGTTAGAATCCAAGGTGTCCATGTGGGTAGGCAAAAGCCCTCATTTCCCTAAATCAACAGGCCGAAGTACTCGCAAAATGACTGACCAAAAAATAATAAAATGGCACCCAAAGAGTGCTCTAGTACGTCAAAGAGCATGTACACACTATTCCAAAATTGACTCCTGCTACTGGTCTGGACCCCATGTCCCCATCCACCCAAACATCGAAAGTACCTGTTGTTTTGTGGTGTAAAGTCCTTGTTATTAACTTGTAGTGGATCCATTCAGCCCAGCTTCAGGCCCGAGAGTATTTCCAATTTCTATGGCAGTTGTAGTGGTTACTCTTCACAGAAAGGGGATACAAGTGGGTCTGTTTTTAACAAAGAACAACATCTGTAAATGGGTCACCCCTCAACTTTATCCTAAGAAAGGACTACTACTAAAAAAAAAGGGGGGGGGGAATCTATAATGTATACCTGAGCAAGAGAGTAGCCCTGCCCTCGTAGAACCTCAATAATGTATACCAAAGGTCAATCTGGTGACTCAAAGACGGAAATTAATTCCAACAGCATCCGCTATTATTGCCTACCACATTAGGTTCTACAAATCTCTAAAAACACCAATTCAAACAACATACCACAATCTATTAAAAAATATGTTATTTTTACAAATACATACATTCTTTAAAATACATACACAAACAATACAGTATTGATCATTAAGTGCATACATCTCTGGTATTGTAGAATATAACAATCCAAACAATGAGGTTTCAATATGCCATAAAGTTCATAGTTCATTAAAGTGCATAACACTTTTTAGTGCAACAGATTTTGAATGAACTGTATGAGGGAAAGGGGTGTCAGTGTGTCTCGCAATATGACTATGTATTTATTCTGGCTTTATATTACCATCACTTAATGAAGACATAAAAGGGTGGCATTGATATTAATCCCATTTTGACACACCTGTCTAATATATATACAGATCTTACATGCCAGACCACTAGTTAACCCTCTAAGGGTCTCATTACGACCCTGGCGGTAAGTTACCGCCAGGGCCGTGACTTTACCGCCATGGCGCAAACTACGTTTACGCCATGGCGGTAAGGGGATTTACCGCCCCATTCCGACCTTGGCGGGGCGGTAAATCCCCAATCCCCATTTACCCTTCCCCATTCCCATTTCTGCCCCATAGGGCATAATGGGAGTGGGCAAGGCGTTAATTACGCCACCGTAAATTACGGTGGCGTAATTAACACCAAGTTCCCTTACCGCCATGGTTTTTTACACCTGCTAAAAGCAGGTGTAAAAACCGCCATGGCGGAAAGGGAACTCGTAATTGGCGGAAAGGGGTTGGCGCAGCTAACGCTGCCGCAAACCCCTTTCCGCCAGGGTCGTAATGAGGCCCTAAGAGTGATAAGTTCCCCTATGGGATGGAGAACGTCACAATGCTGAGGTAAAAATTGAGATGTCGGCACTCTGGTCCGGCCATGATCGTCAGAATACATTTACCCATAATGTTTCTTCCAGAACAATTATGGAGGGCCTTAATCAGGACGTAAAGCAATTCACAACTGAAATCAATTCATGCACATATTAAAAATGCAACTCTGTGTTCCAAGTCGATCCCGTGAATGGTGTTCCAATTAGAATACAGGGCTTTCTAAACGTTTGTGTATCACCTAGTATTGCTCCCAGGATTAGACAATGCTGCCTTCTCGATGTTTAAGGGACACATGTATTTACTTCTCGCCAGGTCTAAAACACTAAATACCATGGGTTATCCATGTAGGCTGCACATTTCTCGGCCACAGCTGCTTGGCAAGCATGCCCACATCTTTTTAGTGTCCAAATGTAACGCTCACCTGACTCCCACGGATGCGCTGGCCTAGTTCGCGCTGCTGTGACCTCTTCTAAGGTGATGCGCAGGGTTCGGAAGACGGACTGGACCGGGCCCCCAAATCTGGCTTGTCTGGCTCGCAGAAGTATCCTTCTGTAGGCGAAAATAGGGGATTAACTGTCTGCGGGGTAATGCAATCGGCCTCCCACTTTCCCCTCTCACCCTCCTCGAAACCCTTCTGTGATTCCTCGTAGCGTCTCACCTTAGGGTCTGGAAGGACGAGCTCTCCATCCTGCTTCTGATGCAGGGGCGCGTTGGTATCCAGTTACTTCACTGGATTTTCGGATTGGTGAGAACCAAACTTGCTTGGCTTCCAGGTAAGTTTTTTGATAAGAGGTTCCCCTTGTGTCCATGCATTAATGTATTAATGCTAGTGTCTTTTTCCCCATAGGGGCCCGGGTACGGAATGCCGGGAAACAGGCACCGACCCGAGATGAGAGGTGAAATCCTTGCAGAAATCAGGTAAGTCTTTAATGAGCGTTTTTTTGGTAATGTCTTTTCATTCGCTCATTGACGCTGATGTCTTTTTTTCCCCTTAGGGGCCGGGGGCCGGAAATGCCAGGATGCGGTGCGGACCCGAAATGAAGAGGGAATGAATCAACAGGTAAGTCTTAACGTGGAGATTTAGCTTTCCTTATTCCCTTCTCTCTCTCACCTTTTGTTCTTGTCTTTTTCTCCCTAGGCGCTGGGGCGTGACTGCGAATCCGGATGATCGCTGCTGAACATGGAGGCGCCCTGTAAAGGTGAGTGGAATGCGGCACTGCAGCGATTGACGCGATGAGCTTTTAAATACAAGTTTTCCTTTTCAGGATTGTCGGCGAGATGTCTCCGGGATGCGGATTTAGCAGGTAAGGACTTTTCCTTCTTCTGTTCTCTTCTTCTCTTCCTTTGCAGGTGATCCATGATGCTGGCAGGCGTGGCAGAAGTCAGGATGCAGGAGCAGACACGGTGAGCGTCCAGCTGCTAGATGCAGAACAACGCGAAGCACGTGTGGCTGTTCGGGTGGGGTTTAAATAGCCTTGGAAGAAGTTCCAGGTATGTATCCTTCCTCCAATCAGGTATGTATCCTTCCCCGACCACGCCCGGATGGTAAATTAGTCCCACAGGTAAAGTAGTTCCTTTCAGGCCTCAAGGACTCCCATAATGAGCCTGGCGCCTATGGCGCCAGGACTGATGTCTTTTATGAGCCTGGCGCCATAGGCGCCAGGACACTGTCCAAAGGGCCCCTATATGGGGTTGCTGGGTCCTTCCTTGGGGACTGGATGTCCGCTTTCGGGGACGCAGGGCTTGAACCGGCTCCCCGGGAGCGGGCATCATGGCAGCACTCCCCCCCAAGGCCCCTCCCAAGGTTGTTCCCTCCAGGGGTTTTGGTTTGTCTGGGAGGAGTCGGTGGAATTTCTTGACTAATCAAGGTGCATGCACATGGTCGCTGGGTTCCCACGACCTCTCCTGAGGTCCGTACCCCTTCCAATCAATTAGGTAGAACAGTTTTGACCTAAACATTTTTGAGTCTAAAATGTTCTTCACTTCGAATTCGGGCTCCCCATTTATTAGAATAGGTTCTGGAGGTTTGAGTAGTCGGGTTCCGGGTACCACTGGTTTCAGAAGTGACACATGAAAAACAGGGTGAATTCGCATACTAGCTGGTAAATCAAGTTTAACAGCCACTGGGTTAATTATTGCTGTAATAGAATAAGGTCCCAGATATTTTGGGTTAAAAGTTTGAGGCCCTTTGAGTGGTAAATGTCTGGTAGCTAACCAGACTTGATCCCCAATCTGATACGGAGGTGCTTCACTCCGATGTAGATCAGCATTCTCCTTGTATTTTCTCTTGGCTTGTTGTAAATGCGTAGTTGCCTCTTTGAAGGCTTGGGTAATTGTAGAATGCAGATGTTCTAATGCAGGCATTCCGAGGTTCTGAGGTGAGTCAAGGTTTGAGGTTCGAGGGTGATGCCCAAACAAAGTATAAAAAGGACTGTGGCCAGTTCCAGAGTGTACCGAATTATTATATGCGTATTCGGCTATCCAAAGAATGTCTTTCCAGTTGCTTTCAAATTGCTGTAACATACACCGTAAGTACTGCTCAAGGGTCTGATTTGTCCTCTCGCTCTGACCATCGGTCTGAGGGTGGTGACTGGTCGATAATCTTATGTCGATCTGCGCTATTTGACAACATTTGCGCCAGAAGTGGGAAATGAATTGGCTTCCCCGGTCAGAGATTAGTATAGATGGGAATCCATGTAGCCGAACAATATTTTCGAGGAATTCTTTGTCTAGGACAGAAGCTGAAGGTAAACCTTTCAAAGGAATAAAGTGGCCCATTTTGGAAAACAAATCCACAATTACCAGAATAGTATTGTACCCCGAACAAGGAGGCAGGTCCGTAATAAAATCCATTGATAGGGTGTGCCAGGGTGCTGGCGGTATGTCTAGAGGTTGAAGGAGACCGGCTGGTCTTTTCTTTTGACTTTTATTTTGGGCGCAAACACCACAGGACATCACAAAAGATTTAACATCTTTTCGCCAAGAGGGCCACCAAAATTGTCGTTTCACCTTTTCCTCTGTCTTGGCAATACCGGGGTGTCCCTCTATTAATGTATCATGATAACCGGAAATAACTAGTTTGTGTAATTCCTTATGTGGCAGGAATAAGCGTCCTTTGAAATAAGGTAAACCATTATCTATGGTAAAGTCTGATCCCTTTTGTATCCAATCCTGTAAGGTTGTAGGGTCCAGGAGTTGTTTCACTCTGGCTTGAATGTCTTCAAGCGTCTGTAACAAAGTCATGCCTAGAATTCTCTGTTCGGGAATTATTGGTACTGGTTCTGAGTTTGTATCAGATTCTCCCATTCCAATTCGGGATAAGGCGTCTGCTTTGCCATTCTTGCAGCCAGGTCGATAGGTAATCACAAAATCAAATTCAGCGAAGAACAAAGCCCATCGGAGCTGCCGTGATGACTGAGCCTTGGCGGTTTTCAAATACTGTAAATTCCGGTGATCAGTGATCACTGTGATGGTATGTCGAGCGCCAAGCAGATAATGCCGCCAGGCTTTAAAAGCGGACTTAATGGCTAACAGTTCTTTGTCAGTGATTGCATAATTAACCTCGGGTGCCGAGAATTTTCTGGACCAAAATGCTACGGGATGCAGTTGGTTGGTTTCGGGATCTTTTTGGGACAGGACAGCTCCCATGGCTAGGCTGGATGCGTCAGTCTCGACGACATAAGGGAGATCTGGACGCAGGTGTTTCAATATAGGTGCGGAGGTAAACTTTTTTAAATCCTGAAAGGCCTGCTCGGCTTCTTCAGACCATTCAAAACGTTTATGTTTCCTCAAGAGTGCAGTAATGGGTTGTACCACGCGTGAGAATTCCGGGATAAACCTGCGATAGAAATTGCCAAAGCCGAGCATGCTTTGAACCCCTTTTACAGAGCTAGGTGATGGCCATTTGAGGATGGCATCCACTTTTCTTGAGTCCATTCGGACTCCTTTGGGTGTCGGGATGAACCCTAGAAACTCGACTTCTGTTGTATGGAAAACACATTTCTCCAATTTAGCAAATAGTTTGTGTTGGCGCAGTTTTTCAAGTACTGCCCTGACGTGTTTTCTGTGATCAGATTCCGAAGAGGAGTACACCAGAATGTAATCGATATATACGACAACACAAACATCGATGAGTTCCCGAAGGACATCATTCATGAAGTATTGGAAGGCAGCCGGCGCGTTACACAATCCGAAAGGCATCACCTGGTACTCGAATAATCCGTATTTAGTACGGAAGGCAGTTTTCCATTCGTCGCCTTCTTTAACTCGTACCAGATGATAAGCCCCCCGGAGATCTAACTTGGTGTATATGCAAGCGTCCTTCGCCTGGTCAAGGAGTTCAGGGATCAGAGGCAGAGGATAACGGTGTTTAACCGTTATCTGGTTCAATGCGCGGTAATCGATACAAGTTCTAAGGTCACCTTCTTTTTTGGGCACGAAGAACAAAGCCGAGGATGCCGGGGACTTTGACGGGTGAATAAAACCATTAGCTAGGTATTGATCCAAATATTGTCTCAAATGCAGGTTCTCAGGTTCGGTAAGGGCATAAATCCTGCTACAAGGGGGTTTTGCACCGGGCACCAGATCGATTTGGCAATCGTACGATCTGTGAGGAGGTAACGTGTTGGCCTGTTCCTTTTGGAAGACGTCCTGAAAATCTTGGTATTCCGGAGGTAGTTGCATAGAGGCAGAGGTTACAGATGCTAGATTAATCTTCAGGTTTTCTGGGTAGCAGGTTTGTGTACAATCCGGGAAGGTTATTCTCTTAGCTCGCCAATAAATTCGAGGATTATGTGTCTCTAACCAAGGGATTCCAAGAATAACCTGAAACTGTGGAGCCTTGATCACATCAAACACAACACCCTCCCAATGGCCGTCGGGACCAATAAGAGTCACCTCAGTAGTGGAATGTGTTACCGGTCCAGAGGCAATTTCAGTTCCATCGACTGTGGTGATGACATCTTTGCTGGTTTTAGGACGGAGAGGGAGGTTATTCCTAGAGACCAATTCACGATCCACATAGTTTCCAATAGCCCCACTATCGATGTATGCCTTTATTGCATGCAACCGCTTAGGCTGTTCTGGATCTACGAGAACCATTGGCACAATGAAATGCGAGGTCTGAGAGTTAGTTTTCAAGCTCGGCAAGCGGACCCCTACACTTGTCGGGCGGAGTTGTTTCCCGAAACAGAGTCTTCATGGTTTTTATCAGTGGCTCCTACCGCCTTTCGGGGCGGTTTTGCCGGGCAATCTCGTAGAAAGTGTTCAGAATTCCCACAATAAAGACATAATTTTAACTGCTGCCTCCTTTCACGTTCCTTTTGAGTTAAGGGTCCTTTAACCCCTCCAATTTGCATAGGCTCAGAGACATCAACTCCCTTGGGATTAGCATGGGTCTTGACCAACACCCGGTTCTCAAACCTGGACCGATCTGCTTTTCTGTTTTGAAGTCTGTGATCCAATTGGACCACTAAGTCTATATACTCTGTGCATTCTTGGGGCGGATTTACAACTTGGGCCAAGACATCTTTAAGTTCTCTGCGTAGGCCTCGATAAAACAACGTGACTCTTTTATCCTCTGGCCATCCCGTTTACACAATTAGTCTATTAAAGGTTGCAATATAGGATAGGAGGTCCTGATTGCCCTGTCGCAGGGATAGAAGTTCGTCATCCAGAGCCTGCCCCTGAGAGTGTCGAGCAAATAACCTTTCCATGCTTGCTTGAAACCCTTGAAAATCACGGAGAATCGGGTCATCTTGAGTAACCAGTGGAACTGACCAATCGGCAGCGCAGCCGCTGAGATATGACAATACAAAGGCTACCTTGGTCTGATCATTAGGGAAGGCCCCAGGTCTGCATAGGAAGTGCAAACGACACTGATTCATGAATACGGCGAATTGTTTGGGGTCCCCAGCAAAGCGTTTGGGTGGGGCGAGCGGCATGTGATCCAGGTAGATTAATCTGCACAGGGTTACTGGAAACCACAGGAGCGGGGTTCCCTCCAGAACCGGGTAGAGGAGTTTGCCCAGCTTGACCTTGCAAAAGCTGTCTGGCCAGGTCATCAGTTCTTTCCTTTGATATTATTAATTCCCTCCTGAGGGCATTAGTCTCTTGACGAGCGGCATGTACTTCGGCCCGTAATTCCCCCAGTAATTGGGCCAACTGATCAGTCTCAGAACTTTCCATAGCGCCTGGGTGGGAATTTGTAGGAAGGCTTTGCCTTCTGTAACGCTCACCTGACTCCCACGGAGGCGCTGGCCTGGTTCGCGCTGCTGTGACCTCTTCTAAGGTGATGCGCAGGGTTCGGAAGACGGACTGGACCGGGCCCCCAAATCTGGCTTGTCTGGCTCGCAGAAGTATCCTTCTGTAGGCGAAAATAGGGGATTAACTGTCTGCGGGGTAATGCAATCGGCCTCCCACTTTCCCCTCTCACCCTCCTCGAAACCCTTCTGTGATTCCTCGTAGCTTCTCACCTTAGGGTCTGGAAGGACGAGCTCTCCATCCTGCTTCTGATGCAGGGGCGCGTTGGTATCCAGTTACTTCACTGGATTTTCGGATTGGTGAGAACCAAACTTGCTTGGCTTCCAGGTAAGTTTTTTGATAAGAGGTTCCCCTTGTGTCCATGCATTAATGTATTAATGCTAGTGTCTTTTTCCCCATAGGGGCCGGGGTCCGGAAATGCCAGGATGCGGTGCGGACCCGAAATGAAGAGGGAATGAATCAACAGGTAAGTCTTAACGTGGAAATTTAGCTTTCCTTATAACCTTCTCTCTCTCACCTTTTGTTCTTGTCTTTTTCTCCCTAGGCGCTGGGGCGTGACTGCGAATCCGGATGATCGCTGCTGAACATGGAGGCGCCCTGTAAAGGTGAGTGGAATGCGGCACTGCAGCGATCGACGCGATGAGCTTTTAAATAAAAATTTTCCTTTTCAGGATTGTCGGCGAGATGTCTCCGGGATGCGGATTTAGCAGGTAAGGACTTTTCCTTCTTCTGTTCTCTTCTTCTCTTCCTTTGCAGGTGATCCAGGATGCTGGCAGGCGTGGCAGAAGTCAGGATGCAGGAGCAGACACGGTGAGCGTCCAGCTGCTAGATGCAGAACAACGCGAAGCACGTGTGGCTGTTCGGGTGGGGTTTAAATAGCCTTGGAAAAGTTCCAGGTATGTATCCTTCCTCCAATCAGGTATGTATCCTTCCCTGACCATGCCCGGATGGTAAATTAGTCCCACAGGTAAAGTAGTTCCTTTCAGGCCTCAAGGAGGCCGGGATCCTGCAGCATGGTCTGCATCAGGTAAGTGCACCCAAGCACTCCCATAATGAGCCTGGCGCCTATGGCGCCAGGACTGATGTATTTTATGAGCCTGGCACCATAGGCGCCAGGACACTGTCCAAAGGGCCCCTATATGGGGTTGCTGGGTCCTTCCTTGGGGACTGGATGTCCGCTTTCGGGGACGCAGGGCTTGAACCGGCTCCCCGGGAGCAGGCATCATGACACCAAATCAGGAACGCCGAAGAATCCAATGCTAAATCGTATCAACCATTGTCACTGTCTAGGAGCAATACTAGGTGATACACAAAAGTTTAGAAATATATATATATATATGTGTATATATATATATATATATATATATATAGCATCAATAGGACATGAAGAACATTAACATGACCAATGTATAAAGTAAATGCAACATGAATGACATGGAAGCAAGAGTGTAATTGAGCAGCCATCTTCCCAAAGATGGAAGCCACAGCATGTGTCAGAAGGAGCACAGTCCTCAGAAAACTCAAAAGGTAGAATTCACAGTAAAACATTTGTGCAGAGCTGAGATAGTAGCTTGCAGCCAAGGTCAGGAACTACGAATCGAGTTATGGATGAGCAGAACACAGGTACAAGTTCCCAGGATGAGACATGGTAGACTACCCAATTAATCAAGTCTAATAAGATCACAAAAACAGCCATTTATTTCCAGGTGCACGAGATCAGCATGCCAGAAGCCTTTATAGAAAGTAACCGATCATCGTTGAGAACACAACATGCACGTTAGAATTAGCTAAAGCTGTGATAAATAGAATGAAATTAATTCTCAAACATGATACCCTAACTCAGAGATAAAAAAACACTGCCTATTCATTATGTAACAAACGTAGATAGAATACATTCAGAACTCCCTAAATATGTACAAAGACACCAGACAGCACACATGGCCAGGTTCAATGAATAAACGAGGCGTCTTTGCCTTTGGATGATTGGGGGTATTCTTTAATTGGAAATATGGCAGACCATAGAAGAAGTTTCTTCCCTCACGTGTGCATTACTCGTATCTTGACGTCCTGTCAAAATGTCCAACTTTGGTAAGCTAGATGCCAACCAATAGAAGGTTCCCTTACCACACCACCCATGATGGATAGTGCCAACCAATCAAATAACCTTATAGTGATGGATTAGAAATAGTATCTGTAGGTTGGATGGGCCCAGGTTTAGCCATCCGATAGGTATCCACGAATTAAGTGACTAACTTCTAAACAGTCTATATGGACCTACTAACCAGTCCCGATCCCCCATATGTTTTGTAAATTGATAATGAAACAGCTGTCCCCAAGCTTATTGGGGGCAATCAAAGTACCATGTGTACTGAAAACATTTTAATGAAAAAAATGTTTTTATTAGTTGACAGTTTTAGTGTGGATAGTAATACAAATAATGTGTAATGTATTTATCTTGTATTTGATTAAGATTTCAGTGATGAATATTTTAATGTTATCAGAGAATGGAGTGTGATTTGTCGAGCACTAAAATTGTATCTACTTTCATTGATTGGTTAAATCTAAATAATGGTTTTGTACATTCAACTATTTTAAGAATTGTTAATACTTGACTGAGTACAGTTGTGTGTTGTGTATGGTAGATCATGAATAGCCCTGTGCTTTTAAATTAAATTAAAACATTTTGACCTAAACTGTTGTCATACATTTTGTGGGTCAGTGTGGTCATACCACTTCTTCCCTGGCATGCAACTAATCTGTAAAAACACATTACCACAATATTTACGAAGCAAAATTGTCAAATAAAGCAATCATGATCATGCATTGCATTTTTCTGTATGCATTAATTGAACCATCCAAAAATCGCTGAAATTAATACCATCTTCGAAAGGATTTATCAAACACAATTCACACTTAGTAGTGACAGAGTTCACATACAAATGTTCCAATTTTTCACTAATTTGTAACTGATCAAAACCTGATACTAATATTTTTGAAGTCTGAGGTCAGACAATTTCAATGTCATTAGCATTACATAGAAATCAATTTCATTCAACATAGTGACTTTGCAGGACTTTTTAAATAGGATATTTATCAATCACCACCAGAGGCTCTTTCTCCATAAGTATATTTTGTTTTCACTAAGCATTGACAGAACTGGAGTCATATAGGACAATGCATCTTAGCAGTACAGAGAGACTTAACACATCCAAAAGCTAGTAGACTCATTTTCTAACAGTTCTGTAAGCAATTGGTGAGACATATACAGGGTAGTAATTGAAGTGGAAACACCAAAAACAGAAGCACTGGATACTTCTGCACGTATGTAGGGCTTCACAAAATGTGTGACACTGAAATATAAATCAGGTTTAATTGTTTATAATAACATGGTTACTAGAAACTAAATCACTTTTTAAAACTTTTTTTTATAGATTTCTCACAAATTGAACTCAGAATTCTTGCACACTTCTCTGCTGATCCAGAGCTGTTATCATTATTCAATGAGACAGACACAACTGATGTGTTTACAACACTAGCTTCACAGTGGTAAGAATATTTCTTCATATTTGTTTTTGTATTTTTAATAATGTCGATATTCAAAATTAAGCCTGTTAAAAATATATGAGGGTGTTATATATAACTAGAGCACAAAGGTGAAAATATCCCAGGTGGATTTGCTTTTCTTTTGTTTTGGGGCTGGCAACTTTGAAGAGTGTTTAATAGCAGTACCACTCTTTTATTTTTTGTATTCGTGTTATGATAAAAAAAATGATCTTTCACAAAATGACATGACATAGAATCTACATATTAAAATACATCATAAAAATCAACTAAAAGAAAAAAAAACATTTAATCAATCAGTATACAAAAACATTAATCACAGTACATCACTATAAAAAAGTGCAGCACCACTACAATTATCTACCTTATCTTTACCTGCAATTACAATATCTAGCAGCATCCTGATGATCTCCGTAGTTAAGAATATTTCATTACCAACATTAATCCTTTCGCACATATCATCTTGATCCATAAAAAGACATTTCATTAAAAAATGCCCCAAATATTGAGTCCTAATGTCGACCAGAGATGTGCAATTTGCCATGATATGTTTCATGGTCTGGGCCCTGAAACCTTGGCAAAAACCACACTTCTCTTCCGCTAAAACAGCAATAATAGATCTAACAGATACAACTTCCAGAGTAGGCAGAAGGTTTAAACAAAAACCTTAAAAACTGATCTCGAGATTCCAAGATGGCCACTATCATCGGGACAGAAGTGAGAGCTCATCCCTCCAGCCTCAAGAGAAAAGAGATAGCAGACCACCCTACACATGGGTAGATCATTATTGTGACTGCATCAGCTCTGCAACATAGAAGGAACATTAGAAAGCAATGCTGACCGGTTCAAATAACCGAATACAACAGGGCGTGGCATCGAGCCAATTGAGTGGAAGTCAATCGATCCTGCTACTTTGTGAAGATCATCCTTTAATCTCATTCAAATGACACTTAGCGCAGCAGAGGATCACAGAGTTTCTGCAGCGGTATGTAACTGGCACGACTTGTAGTGACATACACGCAAAATAGATTTACTGACTGATCAGTTTGCAACTGCGACCCAAAACATTGAAATACAGATGGAAGCTCTTGAAAATAGATCAAGGAAATCCAACATTCAGGTGACACTACTCTTGGAATCGATCGAGGATCAGGAATTAATATCAACTAAGCAACAAGTGTTTGCTGATCTGTTAGAATTAGGGGAGGATGTTCTGATTGATCGAATTCATCGAAGTGTAAAGATGCGGGGGCAAGGCCCTGTGATGTAATTGTTGCATTTCAAAGGTATGATCAGAAAGAGGCAATTTTGCTAGCAGTAAGGAAAGCAACTCCCATCAAGGTAAACGGATCAAAAATTCAACTATACCAAGACTTGGCACAAGTGACACTCCTGAAACGAAGATTAATGGGTCCGGTAGTACAAGTTTTTATAGGACAGCAACATAGGATCACTTTGTGCGAAGGAGGTTTGCAGATATTGAAGATGAAATAATAAGAAGAAGGACACCATCAGAAGGAACCTCGAAAAGCCCAGGAAAAAGGGAGATTCAGAAGATGGGAATGGACTAAATCAGCTTGGACAAGACACTGTGATACGGTCTGTAAGGAACCGATAACCGTTGACGACATCCACGGTCACCGAGAGGGTAAATGTGAAAACTAATGGTAGATGACCAGTAATCAGAAATGTGGGGGAATCACTGTGTGGGTGGTAACAAATTAATAAGTTAAGGGGGAAACATTTTAGAGTATCGAAGCGACGGGAGGTAGGGGGTTATAGTATTCAGCACTTGGAATCGAAGGGTGATGGGTACAGGTAGACCCACACAACCAACCTCTGGGTGTGTAGTGGGGCTTGACCTCCATGGCTTAATGTGTGGAAGGAAGGGGAATAGGTTGGGCTCAACTGGGGAGAAGGGAGGGAAGGGTGGGGGGCTAAGTTTGGGGGGGTGGCTTTAATGTTGGGGCAAGGGGGTGATCAGCTGCCAATGATACTGACGGAGTAAATTTACACTGATGGAAGGAGAAAAAAAACAGTACTAGTCCTATCCCTAAACATTAGGGGGTACAAATCCCCAGTCAAAAGAAAAGTTGGGTCGTACTTGAGATGGGAAAACCCAGATGTAGTAACACTACAAGAGACACGTGTCAAGAAAAGATGTAAATAAGTTGAAAATATATGGTTAGCCACATGTCATACAATCAGATGACATAAGTAAGAAGGGAGGGGTTTTAATAACCTTAAAAGGAGGGGTGGATATGTATTTATCAAAATACAATTGGCAAAAAGGAGATACACGCTACACTCTACGCCCCAAACTCGGGACAAGATGCATTTTTGTAACAAGCAACAAGCATTGGGCAAATTAGAGAGATTTTCAGAAGGACAAATTATTCTAACAGGGGATTTTAATATGGCTTAGGACTCCCAGATCGATAGGAGCAGGGTGGCTCAAACAAACCGACTCCCTACTTACAAATTGAAAAAGATTTTGTCCGACCTATCACTTATAGATGCCTGGAGAGAAATCCATCAGGGGAAAGAGGGATACACATTTTAGTCATCAGTCCATCAGACGTTTTCCAGGATTGACTACATGTGGGTCTCGGTATCCTTACTGGGGCACATACAACAGATTAATATAGGTCCAATAACTTTATCAGATCACGCACCATTAAAATTTGAAATGATTGTAAATAAGGAAGAGTCAGGTCTATGGAAATTTCCAGAACATGTTATAAAGGACCAGGTGATGGCCAAAGAAATGTGTGACACATTTATAGAATATTTTTAACTTAACAGGGTACATGACACATCCGAAAGATGGGTTTGGGATGCTTTTAAAGCAACCATAAGGGGAGAATTAATTTTTAACAAAGGCCCAAGGGGAGAACATTTTCATAGCAACCCAATTGGACCTGGAGACTGAAATAAAGGCTGTCATGAAGGAAATGGAAACCAATCAAGGCACTCATGTTCGTAAGAAACATATGCATTTGAGGGGACAGTTAGATCTCCTACAGACACGACATGCAAAGAGCACCCCGCTATACTTAAGACAGCAATACTAGGTCAAAGCCAATAAAGCTGACTCTGTGTTGGCACGTCAGGTTTTAATGAAATATGGAACCATGACCATCCGTACCATAGAATCTGGCCAAGGTAAAATTGGTTCCTCTTCCCAGCACAGAGGCATTCACAGATTTATATACTTCTGAAAACCCAGGCTCCAGAACACAATTGTCCTATTTGCAACAATGTTGGTTAAACAAATTAGATAGGGAAGAGTTTGAGGGAGAGATAACACCGAAAGAAGTGTGGGAAGCAATTAAGTCATTGCCTCTCCATACAGCTCTGGGTCCTAATGGTTTCCCAGCAATATTTTATAAAACTTACATCGAGGAACTGATCCCAATCTTGACTTCTTTGTTTAATTATTTCAGGGGGGAGGGTAATATAACACCCTCAATGGAAGAGGAAAAGGTGGTGCTCTTCCCTAAGCCAGGGAAAGATATGACCCAATGTGGATCCTATCGTCCTATAACTCTTATCAAGATTGATGCTAAGCTTTATACAAACATTTTAGCAACAAGGCTGGGAAGGTTATTGCCCGGTCTGATTCACCCATATCAATCTGGGTTTGTTGCGGGTAGACAAACCTTTGACAACACCAGACGTGTAAGACATTTGATAGAGAAAATGAACAGGAAGTGTCTATTGGCTGGTGTATTAACACTTGATGCTGAGAAAGCATTTGATCGTGTAAAATGGTCTTTTTATTCTTAACGATGGAAAATATGGGATTTGGACCTAAGTATTTGCAAATGATAAGAGTAAAATATAAAACCCCAATATTATGATTAGCTTTCAATAGGGACCTGCCTGTCTAACGAGATTCGCGTAACTAGGGGGCCAAACAGGCGTACCCTTTATCTCCGTTACTCTACGCATTACACCTGGAACCTCTGATGTCTAGAATGAGGGATGACGAGAATATTTAAGGCATTCAATTTGGGGGAGAAGAACATAAAGTAATGGCTTTTGCAGATGACTTATTGTTAACAATGACTGATACTCCGACCTCCTTGGAAGCTTTAACATTAGAACTGGCTCAATTTGGGGAGGTGGCTGGTTTCAAAATTAATATGCAAAAATCAGTTCTGATGAAAATTCAAGATGGGCAAGCAATAGGAGAAAGCATAGGTCTTGAAAACCAATTTATATCTACGACACAGGGTATGCGATATCTGGGTATACAACTAACAGGCTCGTTGGAGTCAATGTATCGCACAAACTATCTTCGTCTCCTAGAGTCAATTAGGCAGTGGCTTAAAATACGTAATTCTTTGACAACATCGTGGATGGGGAGAATAAATGTTATAAAATGATGGTTGTTCCAACAGTGTTGTATTTTTTTCAGGCATTACTGATAAAGGTCCCGCAGAAATTCTTTAAGACGCTAAATAAGATCCTGAAGGACTATATCTGGCAGTGCAAGAAATTTAGGGTTGCATGGAAACTAATGATGACATCCATACAAAAGGGTGCATGGGGGTAACGAACTTCCAATTATACTATCAGGCTGCCCAATTACGGCTCATTAGGCAACGGTTTAAAGGGGACTTGGAAAGGATTTGGGTACTCATGGACAGAGCAGTAGTTCGACAGAGCAGTAGTTCGGAACCCCTACAGGAAGCATTAAGGTGTCCGAAACAGGATCAACCCATTAACATGCATAAAAGTAAAATAACTGCCCTGGTGACGCAGGTATGGGATACCGTAGTGAAGTGCTCGGAGATCACTACATTTCCCTCTCCTTTCACCCCGCTATTTCATAATCCCCAATTTACCCCAGGATTAGTACCAAAAGCTTTTAAGAACTGGGAGGAAGTGGGCTGTTTGAAGATGTGTGTCATGATGCCTACCTCTAAGGAGCCAGGCCGGGCCCAGCAACCCCAGAGGCAGACATCATTTTCCCCAGGGAAGTCTCAGCGGGCCCAAGTCGGGGCCCTTTGGACTCAGTCCTGGCGCCTTAGGCGCCAGGCTCATAGAAGAGGATATGTGTTTAAGTGCTTGGGTGCACACTTAACTGATGCAGACCTTGCTGCTTCATCCAGGCCCTCTTGAGGCCTGAATGGGACTACTTAACCTGTAGGACTACTTCACCACCCGGGTGTGGTCGGGGAAGGATACATACCTGATTGGTGGAAGGATACATACCAGGAACTTCTTCCAAGGCTATTTAAACCCCACCCGAACAGCCACACATGCTTCGCGTTGTTCTGCACCTAGCAGCTGGACGCTCACCGTGTCAGCTCCTGCATCCTGACTTCAGCCACGCCTGCCAGCACCCTGGAACACCTGCAAGGGGAGAAAGGAAGAGAATAGGAGAAGAAAAGCCCTTACCTGCTAAATCTGCATCCCGGAGTCATTTCTCCAACGGCCCTGAAAAGGAAGACATCATTTTAAAGGCATTTCGTTTCGATCGCTGCAGCGCTGCATTTTACTCACCTTTGCAAGGCGCTTCCATCTTCAGCAGCGATCTTCCGGATTCAGCTACTCCCCGGCGCCTAGAGGAAAAAAGACAAGAACAAAGGTGAGAGGGAGAAAAGGAATAAGGAAAGCTCAGTTTCCTTTTAAGTCTTACCTGTTGGATTATTCCCACTGCATTTCGGGTCCTGCCGCTTCCTGGCATCTCCGGACCCCGGCCCCTATGGGGAAAAAAGACAAAGACATTGAATGAGCGAATGCAAAGACATTACCTGAGCGCTCATCCAGAACTGTTTCACTTCGGGTCGGCGCCATATCTCCGGCACTCCGAACCCCGGCCCCTAAGGGGAAAAAGACATAAGCATTAGTGCTTGCTGCAATTAGACAACGAACATTATTATTAAGCTTGAACTTTTGAACAGAACTTTTACAGCGCCTTACCTGAACAGTCAAGCTTACCTGAACTCCCATCAATCCTCAATCCAGTGAAGTAACTGGGTTTCAACGCGCCCCTGCATCAGAAGCAGGATGGAGAGCTCATCCTTCCAAACCCTAAGGAGGGTATCCAACGAGCCAGGGAAGCCAGAATAGAGGGGCCCTTCCTGTCCATCTTCAGAGTTCTGCGCCTTCGACGCCGCACCTCCGTGGGAACCAGGTGAGCGTTACAATGGGTGACATGTTTGAAGGTCAGATGATTAGATCATTCCAGCAATGTAAATAGGCGTTCAAGTTGAACGAAAAGGAAAGATTGATATGTGCAATTACCCCACTGGTTAATGATCAACAACCAGAAGAAACATAAACATCTCCGTCACAACCTCTCAAATGGAGAACAGCAAGCTCTCAGGCAATTATCATCAAATAACAACATTGTCATCAAAACAGCTGACAAGGGCGGCGGCATAGTAATACAAAGTTTGAACCAGTACAAGGGGATGGTCGCCATTCTTCTTGAAGATGAAAATAATTACAGAAAACTAAACCAAGACCCAACCCAGGCCATCCAACAAGAGATCTCTACATGTACCAGATACGCCCTTGAACAAAATTGGATCACACAGGATGAAGAAACATTCCTGAACACCTCAGAGGGAAGAACCCCGGCATTTTATCCACTTCCCAAGATCCACAAGGACGCCACCGATCCACCCGGTAGGCCCATCGTCTCAGGGTGTGGTTCCATCCTAGAACCACTGTGCAAATTCATAGACTTCTTCCTTAAGCCCCTGTGCCAACTTACACCTACATACTTGAAAGACACAATGGCCCTCATTACAACTCAGACGTTAAGGGTTTAACGGCGCCGTCGGCACCGTTAACCCTTAACGCCTGATTACAAGTGTCCCTCTGCGGGTTGGTGTCCAACCCGCAAAGGGACTTTGGAGCTAATTACGGCACCGTAAGTTACGGTGCCGTAATTAGCGCCTTCCCCATTGCCATTATGCCCTATGGGGGCAAAAATGGGAATGGGGAAGGGCAAATGGTGAATGGGGAATTACCGCCCCACTCACCTTGGAATGGGGCGGTAATTCCGCCATCCACCATGGCGGAATCGTAACCTTAGCGGCATGGACCATGGTGCTAATAGCACCATGGTCCTCCGCCAAGGTTGTAATGAGGGCCAGTGTCTACAATAAACATCTTTGAAAACCTTCCTTTTGATAGTAGCCATGACACCCTTGTTACATTGGACATTAAAGCTCTCTACACGAGCATTCCCCCGACAGCAGCCCTGGAGTGTATAAGACATCACCTCACTCACCATATGGAGCAAAACAGAGTTCCGGTCAATTTAATTCTTGGACTTTTAGAAATTGCTTTGACAAGAAACTTTTTCACCTTTGAAGAAACATTTTACCTACAGATCAGTGGCACCGCCATGGGAGCGGCATTCACTCCCAGTCTTGCCATCATTTTTATGGCAGAATATGAAGCTTCCTTTGTGCTTAACCAACAGAACCCATTCTTCGACAAGATCCTTAATTGGTACAGATATATAGACGACATCCTGTTTGTCTGGAAAGGAACCATACCAGAACTCAATACGTTTCACACATGGCTGAATACTCAAGTAGCAGAAATTCAATTCACCTTGAACAACAGCCACACAGCTATCAATTTCCTGGACTTGACAATCACCACAGATGACAATAGGCTCCAGTGCACACTATACGGGAAAGAAACTGATCGCAACACACTGCTCCATTTCAACAGCAATCATCCACAAAGTCTGAGAACTAACTTACCATTCGGCCAATTTCTCAGAGTCCGCAGGAACTGTTCAGAAACACAACAGTACCGCCAGCATTCATCACACCTTGAGCACAAACTTGTGGCACGAGGCTATCCAAAAAAACTGGTCAAAAACACTCGCAAAAGAGTCTTATGCATCCCCAGGGAGACATTGCTCCAACCCAAGGAGCATGGTACCCCAGAAGACCGCATCACTTGTGTGACCACTTTTGGACCAGACACTAACAGGATCAAAAAAATCATTAAACAATTCTGGCCACTGGTCCACCAAAACCTCCCTGACGAACCAATACCCAGGATGGCACTTAAAAGGTCCAAAAACCTTAGTGAATGGCTCACACATGCTCGTTTGCATAAGAAAATGACCAGAACAGGTTTTTGGGACCTCAGAACACCAACGGGCCACCACCCCTGTGGCAATTGCACAGTCTGTAAATATACGAGCAAAATCAAATCCTTCAAAATTGAAGGTAAGGACTGGACCCTTAGGCATTTTACCAATTGCAAAACCCCCAATGTGGTATACGCCATTGAATGCCCATGCGGGCGGTATGTCGGCCAAACAACAAGACCAGTACACAAACGGATTGGGGAACATCGCTCCAAAATAAGATGCCGCTCGATCACAGCACCACTGGTCTCCCACTACGTGGAATTCAAACATACACAGGAACAGCTGAAATGGTGGGTCCTTGACAAAATCCAGTTCACCTCAAACATCAAAAATGCCCTCAATTATAAAGAGGCATGGTGGATGTTCAAATTGCACACCATCGAACACGGACTTAATGAAGCCTCTCCCTCCGAAAACTATCACTAGTACTGTAATTTTTGTCTTGTCCCCCGCTGAAATCTCCAACAAGACTCCTTACAGAGGCACAGCCCAACCCACCCCGCTCCAGCAACTCTAAATATCCACAATACATGACACATTACTGATACATAGGCTTGCGCGCCCTACTACTCGGGCAACCAGGTACAACACACACAGCCCTCCAATTAGTTTCTTATCCAAAAGCCTGCCCTTCATGATCAGACTAATTGTCTGTGCTACTACATTATCTAGCCAGGCACCAATCGCGGCCGCATATATCAAAGTACCGACTCACGCCCCTGTACGCATGCGCGAGTGGATTAGTGGCTCCATTTAAGGGACATTGCATACACGGTCCCTTAGCTATTCCTCTAACTCGCAACGCATGCGCCAGAACGTTCGGCTCCCCGCCCTGTACGCGCATACTGCTCTTCAGCACATGCGCACATCAGTGCTCTCACTGTTGAGCGAGCCAGCAGCACGAACACACTCCCGCGGATGGAGCAACGCCCGAGTTAGCCGTTCCCGCAATCTGAATGCAGGTAAGCTGCTCACCGATACAGTCCCTTCGCAGAGCTGCGCACACAATATATCGGCATCTCGTATTCTGCCCGACGGCACCCCCCTCATAGTAGCTCTCTAACTTTTTTCAGATTCACCTTGCAATGAAGGCACCTTCGGAGCCCGATCGGGCCGCATGACCGATCCCCCAGCCACAGGATTCACCCCTGCTCCAGTCACACCAGCAACTCTCCCAAGGCTGGGCTACTAATTATAGGTATGCTATACTTTGCAGACCATCAGATACAATTGTGTATCCAACTTGTACTTTAGTTAGGTTCTAGCGGCACCCCCTTTTACATTTCTACATTTTTCCTCCTCTCCTTTTGCTCCCATCTATGATCAAACGCTGCAGCCCTGCCTACGGACACCACAGGGCTCCATAGCCATCGCCCAGGACGTCATAACGGGGCACTTCACACACCCAGATTCTGGTTCGCAATCAACACGGTCCAGTACTAATTTGGTCCACTACCTTCCCCTTTCCAGCCCGGACATCCCCAAGGTCAGTTGTTTTAATCCTTTGTAGACCAGAATACATAGTTGTATGTGTATTCTAGTGTTCTTCCTTTTAACTGATGATTTTATCATACCTGCCGAGGATGTCTTCTCCCGAGCATGTCCTTTATCTAAAACAAATCCATCTCTCTTCTTACACATTACTGAAGGCTTCCACAATCCTTTTGGCCTAGAAGAAGGCTGACAATTCCAAAGCCGAAACGTCACTGCAGCAGGCTTTTGCCTGCCTCCAGCTAAACTTCAGGGATTTTTTCATTTCCCGACGTAGACCAAGGATTGACCATCACCCTACTAATGTGCAAGACTTCACTATATAACAACAGAACTTAGCTTTTCTAACCAAATTGCATAAAGTCAGATTTTGTACTTGTTAAATAATTCCACACCTGAGATGTGTGTTCCTATTCTCCTGACCACAATGTTTTGTACACAGCTACTGAATAGGCACTCACAGAACACAATGTACTTAACTTTCTGTGTGTATTCTCTGTTTGGTATAATCATACTATATTCTGATGCCTTAAAACACTGACTGTACTAGAGAATACTTTAACTCTGCCAAACAGACCACAGCAGCAGCATAATTGTGTACACAGACGATTTTTTAGGTTCCGGTTCAAATATTAAGAACCCTTTTCTGTTATATATATGTTCATGTAAAGGCAATACCTTTCTAACTAAATACAAATGTGGGTTGTATTCCTGAATACAGAATCTATGCTTTGCTTTGAATAAGGACAATCCTAGTGTTCAACATTGTTTAATTTTCTTTGATCCACACACCATGGCAATGCGTTGCACAATGAGTTCTTTTTGCCTTAAGATGTCTATGTGATTTTCCTTTAGACTACATGTAAATAAAGACATGTCCCCTGATTGAATAGGGTGTATAACAATTGACATGACTTACTCTGTTTTGTTTTTCCATAGAACAATGCAAGTCCATGTTTAAGTTCTTGCAGTCTTGGAATAGGGTGATTACTTTTAAACACCACTACAGTTTACTCTAAATAAAACATTCTAAAATCGAAGAATTGTTCAAACTTGATCGGCGGCAACCAACCCCCCCTTGTTATACAGTTTGTACTTAGCCTATGGTTCCGCCAGTATGGCTTCCCCCTTCTGTTACAACACCCCTTTGATGCAGCACCTGCTGTAATAGGGCCCAGCTCAATAAGCTTTCCTCTGAGCATTAATCTGCTCGATCTAGAGACTAGCTACTTGACTAACTGGGGATTGTTTTCTTTCTGACCTTGACTGTCCGGCACATTCTCTCCCCATTCCCCTTCCCTCCTACCCCCGCCCCTCCCCTACCCCACCTATCCAACCACGTTCACATAATGGACCACACCATGAGCTTAACAGAGGACCAAATAAATGCAATAATACAGGGCCCATCGCGGTTCGACATGCCAGGGGCATTACAAATTACCACCGCCACAGCCTCAGGAGATGAACTCTTGAAACTAAAAAAGAAATGTTTTCGTACCGAGGTACATGGCCATTTCCTTAGGGAATATCTAAAAGCCAACCTAGTTCCAATGGGCCTGACCGTACGCAATGAACCAGCTTTATTTCTTGAAGACCAGGAGTATATGCTAGGCTTTAGCCGAATCGCAACAAAATGTAGCAGAGACCTGATGGTATTAACCATCACGACGGCACAACGAATCCACCTTCGCATTCAACTAGACTTAGAAAAAGAAGAAAAGAAATTCCTAAGTAACACTGCATTGGATAATGCCAAAGAAAAATTGAAAGAAATTAACAAAACCATGGATCAATTTATGTCAGATACATTAGAGAAGAAACACAATAAATTAGCCAAAGGTATGAATGAGTTCAAACTGGAAAAGGTGTATCCATATCTAGCACCTGAATTCAAAGAAAATAAAGAAAAGGAGAGAGCTCAAAGTAATGCTGGCTTAGCAAGACAAAGAAAAAGATGGGTTACATTCTCTGATACCTCCAGTTCCGGGTCAGGTTCAGGAGATCTTAATCAGTTACCCAGACTACATTCCCAACAGAGACCCCCCTATTCCCAACACCAGCCGCCTTTTTGAGGCAGATGGGGGCCCGGCAACATGTTCTGGGGCCCCCCACCAATGCAAATGTACCCACAGTGGCACCCGCCACAAGGACGCCGCCGCAATCGACGACGCTAGCCAACATTGACACCTTGCCGATTTTTAATCTTTCGGACAACAATCGCTCGGAAGAAGAAACAGACGTCCTTGGAAGAGGACTTTCATATGTACCCACCAACCCTACCAACTGGTTTACATTGGAAAATGAGCTTCAAAGCTTCTTTCGGAAAATCCGCCTGAAAACCTTTTTTCAAGACTCTGATCCTCCCAGTATGGAAGAGAGCACAGGTCTGAAACCTAAATCCACCTTTTGTCCCAGTGACAATGAGACTAAACCAGCCCTCATAAGCTTTGAGAAATGTGTCATACAAGAGATCAGAAAACTCCAGAAGAAACATAAACCACTCCGTCACAACTTCTCAAATGGAGAACAGCAAGCTCTCAGGCAATTATCATCAAATAACAACATTGTCATCAAAACAGCTGACAAGGGCGGCGGCATAGTAATACAAAGTTTGAACCAGTACAAGGGGATGGTCGCCATTCTTCTTGAAGATGAAAATAATTACAGAAAACTAAACCAAGACCCAACCCAGGCCATCCAACAAGAGATCTCTACATGTACCAGATACGCCCTTGAACAAAATTGGATCACACAGGATGAAGAAACGTTCCTGAACACCTCCGAGGGAAGAACCCTGGCATTTTATGCACTTCCCAAGATCCACAAGGACGCCACCGATCCACCTGGTAGGCCCATCGTCTCAGGGTGTGGTTCCATCCTAGAACCACTGTGCAAATTCATAGACTTCTTCCTTAAGCCCCTGTGCCAACTTACACCTACATACTTGAAAGACACAATGTCTACAATAAACATCTTTGAAAACCTTCCTTTTGATAGTAGCCATGACTCCCTTGTTACATTGGACATTAAAGCTCTCAACACGAGCATTCCCCAGACAGCAGCCCTGGAGTGTATAAGACATCACCTCACTCACCATATGGAGCAAAACAGAGTTCCGGTCAATTTCATTCTTGAACTTTTAGAAATTGCTTTGACAAGAAACTTTTTCACCTTTGAAGAAACATTTTACCTACAGATCAGTGGCACCGCCATGGGAGCGGCATTCGCTCCCAGTCTTGCCATCATTTTTATGGCAGAATATGAAGCTTCCTTTGTGCTTAACCAACAGAACCCATTCTTCGACAAGATCCTTAATTGGTACAGATATATAGACGACATCCTGTTCGTCTGGAAAGGAACCATACCAGAACTCAATACGTTTCACACATGGCTGAATACTCAAGTAGCAGAAATTCAATTCACCTTGAACAACAGCCACACAGCTATCAATTTCCTGGACTTGACAATCACCACAGATGACAATAGGCTCCAGTGCACACTATACGGGAAAGAAACTGATCGCAACACACTGCTCCATTTCAACAACAATCATCCACAAAGTCTGAGAAAAAACGTACCATTCGGCCAATTTCTCAGAGTCCGCAGGAACTGTTCAGAAACACAACAGTACCGCCAGCATGCATCACACCTTGAGCACAAACTTGTGGCACGAGGCTATCCAAAAAAACTGGTCAAAAACACTCGCAAAAGAGTCTTATGCATCCCCAGGGAGACATTGCTACAACCCAAGGAGCATGGTACCCCAGAAGACCGCATCACTTGTGTGACCACTTTTGGAGCAGACACTAACAGGATCAAAAAAATCATTAAACAATTCTGGCCATTGGTCCACCAAAAACTCCCTGACGAACCAATACCCAGGATGGCACTTAAAAGGTCCAAAAACCTTAGTGAATGGCTCACACATGCTCCTTTGCCTAAGAAAACGACCAGAACAGGTTTGTGGGACCTCAGAACACCAACAGGCCACCACCCCTGTGGCAATTGCACAGTCTGTAAATATACGAGCAAAATCAAATCCTTCAAAATTGAAGGTAAGGACTGAACCCTTAGGCATTTTACCAATTGCAAAACCCCCAATGTGGTATACGCCATTGAATGCCCATGCGGGCTCCGGTATGTCGGCCAAACAACAAGACCAGTACACAAACGGATTGGGGAACATCGCTCCAAAATAAGATGCCGCTCGATCACAGCACCACTGGTCTCCCACTACGTGGAATTCAAACATACACCGGAACAGCTGAAATGGTGGGTCCTTGACAAAATCCAGTTCACCTCAAACATCAAAAATGCCCTCAATTATAAAGAGGCATGGTGGATGTTCAAATTGCACACCATCGAACACGGACTTAATGAAGCCTCTCCCTCCGAAAACTATCACTAGTACTGTAATTTTTGTCTTGTCCCCCGCTGAAATCTCCAACAAGACTCCTTACAGAGGCACAGCCCAACCCACCCCGCTCCAGCAACTCTAAATATCCACAATACATGACACATTACTGATACATAGGCTTGCGCGCCCTACTACTCGGGCAACCAGGTACAACACACACAGCCCTCCAATTAGTTTCTTACCCAAAAGCCTGCCCTTCATGATCAGACTAATTGTCTGTGCTACTACATTATCCAGCCAGGCACCAATCGCGGCCGCATACATCAAAGTACCGACTCACGCCCCTGTACGCATGCGCGAGTGGATTAGTGGCTCCATTCAAGGGACATTGCATACACGGTCCCTTAGCTATTCCACTAACTCGCAACGCATGCGCCAGAACGTTCGGCTCCCCGCCCTGTACGCGCACACTGCTCTTCAGCACATGCGCACATCAGTGCTCTCACTTTTGAGCGAGCCAGCAGCACGAACACACTCGCGCGGATGGCAGCAACGCCCGAGTTAGCCGTTCCCGCGATCTGAATGCAGGTAAACTGCTCACCGATACAGTCCCTTCCCAGAGCTGCACACACAATATATCGGCATCTCGTATTCTGCCCGACGGCACCCCCCTCATAGTAGCTCTCTAACTTTTTTCAGATTCACCTTGCAATGAAGGCACCTTCGGAGCCCGATCGGGCCGCATGACCGATCCCCCAGCCACAGGATTCACCCCTGCTCCAGTCACACCAGCAACTCTCCCAAGGCTGGGCTACTAATTATAGGTATGCTATACTTTGCAGACCATCAGATACAATTGTGTATCCAACTTGTACTTTAGTTGGGTTCTAGCGGCACCCCCTTTTACATTTCTACATTTTTCCTCCTCTCCTTTTGCTCCCATCTATGAACAAACGCTGCAGCCCTGCCTACAGACACCACAGGGCTCCATAGCCATCGCCCACGACGTCATAACGGGGTACTTCACACACCCAGATTCTGGTTCCCAATCAACACGGTCCAGTACTAATTTGGTCCACTACCTTCCCCTTTCCAGCCCGGACATCCCCAAGGTCAGTTGTTTTAATCCTTTGTAGACCAGAATACATAGTTGTATGTGTATTCTAGTGTTCTTCCTTTTAACTGATGATTTTATCATACCTGCCGAGGATGTCTTCTCCCGAGCATGTCCTTTATTTAAAACAAATCCATCTCTCTTCTTACACATTATTGCAGGCTTCCACAATCCTTTTGGCCCAGAATGAAGGCTGACAATTCCAAAGCCGAAACGTCACTGCAGCAGGCTTTTGCCTGCCTCCAGCTAAACATCAGGGATTTTTTCATTTCCCGACGTAGACCAAGGATTGACCATCACCCTACTAATGTGCAAGACTTCACTATATAACAACAGAACTTAGCTTCTCTAACCAAATTGCATAAAGTCAGATTTTGTACTTGTTAAATAATGCCACACCTGAGATGTGTGCTGCTATTCTCCTGACCACAATGTTTTGTACAGAGCTACTGAAAAGGCACTCACAGAACACAATGTACTTAACTTTCTGTGTGTATTCTCTGTTTGGTATAATCGTACTATATTCTGATGCCTTAAAACACTGACTGTACTAGAGAATACTTTAACTCTGCCAAACAGACCACAGCAGCAGCATAATTGTGTACACAGACGATTTTTTAGGTTCTGGTTCAAATATTAAGAACCCTTTTCTGTTATATATAGGTTCATGTAAAGGCAATACCTTTCTAACTAAATACAAATGTTGGTTGTATTCCTGAATACAGAATCTATGCTTTGCTTTGAATAAGGACAATCCTAGTGTTCAACATTGTTTAATTTTCTTTGATCCACACACCATGGCAATACGTTTCACAATGAGTTCTTTTTGCCTTAAGAGGTCTATGTGATTTTCCTTTAGACTACATGTAAATAAACACATGTCTCCTGATTGAATAGGGTGTATAACAATTGACATGACTTACTCTGTTTTTTTTTTCCATAGAACAATGCGAGTCCACGTTTAAGTTCTTGCACTCTTGGAATAGGGTGATTACTTTTAAAACACCACTACAGTTTACTCTAAATAAAACATTCTAAAATCGAAGAATTGTTCAAACTTGATCGGCGGCAACCAACCCCCCCTTGTTATACATAATGATCAACAAACATCATATGCTGAGGGACTTATCCACATTTCAGAAATACATTTAATCAAATTCAGGTGATAGTCATATGGTTGGGGCACTGTATAAGATAATTAATGAGAGCTCAAGCCAAATGGAATGGGGCTATATGAAACTATGGGAGAAAGGTATGGGTGCTTCTATGACCTAGACCCCGGTGGCTGATGGTTTGGGAGGGAATCCTTAAACTGATGCAGGCAATTCAAATATGGGAAATGTGGGTGAAGGTGCTGGTACAATGGCCCTTAACACTGGAGAAACTTCACAAGTGCTATAAGAATGTGTCCGATAAATGTTGGCGGGCTGTAAAGAAAATTAAATGTGGGCTCATATATGGTGGCAATGTCTTGAAATCAAAGAGTTCTGGGGAAAGGTGAATGAAGCAATGAAAGAGATTTTCAGCTCTCAAATATCCATGGGTATAGGGGAAGCAATGTTAGGCTTGGATGAAGTTTTGAAGGTATTAACCGAAAAGAAACAAAGGAAAGCATATATGATACTGTGAGTGGCGGCAGTCTCTCGTATACCCTTAAAATGGAAACAACCTGTGGTCCCAACAGAACACGATGGCTAAAGAAAATTTGTCATTATGTCTCTTTGGAATGGGTTACTTATGTGATACAGGGGGAACAGAAGACATTTAAGAAAGATTAGAAACCTGTATTGGACATTTTGCACAAAGATGATCGGGAAAGCTGGTGCCCACAAAGAATACGGATTTTGGACTTGTTGAATTAGGATCTTCAATATCTGGGATTATATGCTATGTTTAATACAGTGATAGCTGACTAGGTGTGAGGGAGGAGGCATTAGGGGAGGTGGAGGGTGATTGTTGATTTTTGTATTATTGTTTTGTTTGGACAATGAAAATATTAATAAAAATAACAATTTAAAAAACTGCTCTCGATAAAACAGAAAAGGGATTTTGACAACTTTCCCAAAGGTTTATTTATATGAGAAAAGGTGGAGTGCATATGATAGTTTCTAGTCTCATCAATCGTGTCTATCCAGTCTTTTGTACGGAGGCTGCATTTCACTTGTTGAGGATTGCTTTTTAGATCGTCAAGTGTTTTGCCACATGCAAATAGAAATGAATGCACACTTTTTCATGATTAGTGCAGTTAGCAAGTTTTCATAGAGAGAGTCTTTAATTGGCAGCATGATTTTCCTATACTCCGAGATAAGGCGCCAATTGAGCAAAGAGGGCAAAGATTGTAAACCAAGTTCAAAGCTCAGCAATGCCATGAGGACTGAAGTCAGCAGATTGAGTACTTTTTAGAGATCATGCACTCGATCCTTTCCCAAGGCATCACATAGGAAGAAGGATCTACTTCAGCACCATATAGGAACTTCAGTACTACTTTCCCAATATAACATTTTATTAAAGTGACTATGCTGAATTTACAAAATTGTGATAGAATCCTCCTCACCTCATTTGATTTGTTAATTGATCAACCTTATTTTCTAAAAACTCTATATGACAGGTAATATTGGGCTGTTCCGTTAAGCAAAAGCACAAATAAATAGTTTTTGTCAAACTAATTGCATTTTTGATATGCCAATTAAATTGATGAATCTTTTAGGAAACCTTATGAATTGAATGACTAGATTTCAATTGATTAATTACTAAATCATTACAAAGCACATAATTATTCAGAGCAATCAACATACTCTGGAGACCAATCGGGGTACAGTCCAACAATATAACATCATCCGCGTTTGCTAGCCAGCTATTGCACTCTCTTCCTGATTTAGGGCTCAGAAATGATGCCTCCTCCAAGGTTTTATGCAAATCGGCCAAATACAAATTAAATAGGCAGGGGGCAAGTATGCATCCCTTTCTGAGCCCTTTCGTAATTTTAATTGGGTTAGAGAGATTCCCTTCTGCATCCAATCTGATTTGTATTTGGTTGTCCTATGTATATTTTTAGGATACTCAACAAAGAAGAGGGAATCTCCCAACGGCTCAATTTTTGCCACAGGATCTGCTGATTTATAGTATTGAAGGCCTTGGATAAGTCAATCATTGCTGAATACAAATATGTCTCTTTATTGGACCACGTAATCTCTCAGTGTGGCTAAAGCTAGGCCATTTAATGAGGTCCCCATATTTTTACGAAAGCCTGTCTGATTTCTATGCAGGATATTTGAGCAGAAATACACTCCTGTAATTTTACCAATACCATAGCAGCAAATATTTTACTATATGCATCAAGAAGAGCAATCGTCGGTAGTTCATAGGATCCAACTCCATGTTTCAGGCAGTTTACGGGTGCACAAAATGTCTTCAAATAGAATATATAGAACCTCTGACCACAATTCTTTGTTCATTTTGAGGATTGCGTTAGTGAGACCATTGGTGCCTGGTGCTCTAGAACTAGAGGCCTGAGTTATCAAACGTACTACATCCTTTTTCAAAACTTACTTTCCACGAGTCTTGCCTGCTAACATCCACCCTTTTTTATATATGGTCCATTCATTATCTGCCAATGGGTGCACCAACTACTTGCATTAACGGCGCAGGTTTGTAATTCACTATGCGACAGAAATTGTTCACCTATCAGACTGCAAAAGCAACGTGTATCTTTTTAAATCAAACTAGTTAGCATTCATTCCCCATCTTTTTGGATTAGTTACTGCCTGTGAGACCGAAAGCCAGTTTTTAAACTTTCTATCAATTTTTCTCTTTAACATTCTATACAACTCATTTTCTGGCAAAGATTATCTTAACTGCCTTAATTGCCTCATGTGGTCTTTTTTCTCACTCCTAACTGCGTTGTCAAAGTTATCTTGATTTTTCCGAATCGATTTTATTTGGCATAATGGTTCATCTGTATCCCACAAGAAAGTTTTGAACTTCTGGCTTGTGTAGTTGGCCTGAAGTAAATCCATGTTATTTCCCCAAAAATAACTCTTAATTTTCTCATCAAGAGGTGCCCCGTTCCTATGCATTTATAAAGCGCCTA
The DNA here is from genome assembly GCF_040938575.1 of Ambystoma mexicanum. Lineage (NCBI taxonomy): Eukaryota > Metazoa > Chordata > Amphibia > Caudata > Ambystomatidae > Ambystoma > Ambystoma mexicanum. The sequence goes on from NC_090937.1 coordinate 1,421,418,048, forward strand.
TACACACGTGTTTTCAAAATTCCTAATTCGATTTCTGCCACAATTGGCCACCAAATGTTCACAATCATAGCCTTTTTTGATTATTGTTTCAACCGGCAATGTCTCTAACAGCATATGGTGATCACTGAGGTATGTTTCCTTCATCCTCAGATTAGGGCATATATTGAACAAGGATCTCGACATTACCATATAATCAATCACCAACGGCTTGGACCCACTTTTACATCTGCAATTTGTTTCAAAGTCACCTGCAATATTGCCAATAGAAATCAAGAGATCCCATTCAAGGAACAGTGCTTCCATTTACCTTTATTTAAGCATGGAGAATTTCTAACCAGTTGTGTATTAAAATCACCAGCAAGTACTATGTTGGTATCATTATAGCATATCCAATCCCCCAAAATTGCTGATATCTTCTCCAAGAATTCATCTAAACCCATCACCACAGGGTTCCAATACAGGTTAATAAAAAGCACAGTAGCATAGTAGCCCCGTAGATTGAGGTCCATTTGGATAGCCAAAATAGCAGGCACTTTACTATTTATAATTATTTTATTCATAACTTGTGCATTTCTTGTAGCAATTAAAAGCCCACCTGATGGCCTTCCAACCAAATGTTTACTGGCATTTTGCTGGATAATAGTATAACCATCAATTCACATTTTTTTCACAAACCAAGTTACTTGGAATAGGATCACATTATATGACTCAAAAAATCGATTTTCCTATCATGGCTTATAAAGCTTATATAGCCTCTAGCATCCCAAGTAAAAATTTTAAATTCCCTCTTTTGTTAGAGACTGTTTTATGTTGTTGAAAAAGACATTAGGAATCGCAAATTCAGTTCCCAACTCCGTGGTGAGGTATGAGTTTGGGCTTGTTTCCTTGGCCACAAGAGCTAAATGGAGGAAATTATCTGATTACGCTAAGTTGCTAAAACCCCCTCCCCAATCATTTTACAAAGGATGGGGAAGAGATCAAACATCTAATTCAGGTATTACTATCACCAAAACAAAGGAAGAAATGAACACCTTCCTGCTAGCGATAGGGTCCTCCAAAGAAGTACTGGCTATAAATCCAGCTCGTGCAAAAAAACAAAAAAAAGTAAAAAGGCTATTTCAGCATGACTGGGCCAAAACCATCAAGGAGCCAGCCACTTATGCAATGCTGAATCACAAAAGGGAATATTTGTCAAAATACCTAGCTTATTTTTCCCTGCCCGAAAAAAGAGAAACCTCTACCTGCTCTTTCGTTTAAACCAGTTCCCCACTCTGGAGAGAGTGTGTTTCTGGGCGGCTGAGCCACGCAATAAGAACTGTACGCTTTGTAGTAATACTGATTTGAGAGAAATCACGAAACACCTGGTGATGGGTTGTACTGCCTTAAGGGAACCTAGAGTTAAACATTTGGGCCTGGCTATAGGAAATGAAGCATTTTGGTCGAGTTTGATGGGAGGTGACTTACAGAGCCTGATACTGGCTCTATGTGGACTGCTGTGAATAATTTCCAAAAAGCTTGAGCGGCTAAACTTAGAAGATGTAGGAGTGTGATGCATCTCTCCTCTACACCTCCTCTCTTCGCCACTAACCAGATGATTTTGAGTCAGAAGCAGAAGTTTTTTATATATGAAATTTGTGATACGTTTCTTGATATAATCCATTTTATTTAGACTATTCAGGAATGTAATTCTTTTACTATGTAATGTTTTTTCTTTTTAGTTTTTCATTTCGAAGGGATTGTGTCCTCCGACGTATTCCTTATCTTAGATATCTCTTTCCAGCTTTGCTGGCCTCGGAAATTTTTTCTCTAGAGGGCGCTGCGCGTCGACGTCCGCCGAGTCGATGTCCCTCGACAGCCGCCGTATCGACGTCGATGTCATCCTGCCTATAAAGGCCGCGCGCAGCGTCCGTTGTTCAGTTCCGTTTTTCCGCACTTACTCAGTGCCTCGGAATATCGTTGCTCAGTTTCGTAGAGAATTAATCCAATTTCCTCGAGATATTCGATCCATACTCGATGGCTTCCTCGTCGGAACCAACGACCCCTCGGTCCGGCTTTAAAAAATGCAGAGACTGTGGAAAAAAGATGTCGCTAACTGACCCTCACAGAGTTTGTCTGTGGTGTTTGGGAGCTGAACACCATTGTTCGGAGTGCGAGGACTGTATGTCCATGACAGCTAAGGCCCTGAAGGAGCATAGGGGGAAGCTGGAAAAAGGTAAGACTTCTAAAGCTTCTTCTTCCTCGACGAAGTCGAGACATTCGTCTCCTCGTCACCATTCGCGCTCCAGGTCTCGAAGCGGGTCCCATCACTCCTCGAGATCGAAGCACTCGAAGAGGAGACGTCGAAGATCCCCTTCTTCGTCCTCCTCTTCCTCTCTTTCACCTAAGAGAATCCCTTGCCCCACAAAACATAGTTCCCGGGCTGAATGGGAGGAATTCCGAAAAAATATGATGAGCGTCTTCCAGAAAGCGGCCTCGACCCCCTCGAAGACTGCCGAGAGCGATGCTCTGGTTGAAAGACCCGAAGGTCCAAAACGCCACGAGTCGCAGTACCCGGCGAAGGAAGCTTCTCGAGCGCGTCACGAACCCTCGAGTAAAGCTAAGACCTTGAATCCTTCTTCGAAGGTTCCGTCGACGCCGAGGCTGGTGTCTCCGACGCCGTTGTCGAAGGGACCTTCGACACACGGGTCTGTCGACTCGACGCCATCCTCAACACCGGCGTCGACGCCAAGGAAAGTCACGGTTGCGGCGCACCCAGTGGCTATTCCCAGGTCTTCGATGACGATGTCGTCGAGATTGTCGACATCCTCAAGCAGAATTCCAATTCTATCGAGGACCTTGAGGCCTCCGCCTTTGTTTTCGACTCCACGTTCGAAGCCTTCGACGTTGGCGTCGACGACATCGACGTTTTCGAGGCCGATTACAACAAGTTTGGCACCCTCTGCCTTGGAGATGGGTTTCACACCTTTTGTGAATTCAGACCAATTGAGAACAATGTCCTCAATTATGGAAGAGGGAGAACTATCTGACCAAGAAGAAACATTTGAGTTGCAGGGATCTGCAACCCCAGTTCAAGAGAAGTTATCCTCAGAGGAACGCAGATTAAAGGAACTCCATGATTCCTTACATGAGGCAAGTGGGTTAGACACTTCCCCTGAGGTGGAGTTCGCTAGGCCAGACCCGGGGGAGCATGCTGAAACCCCTTATAGAGCCTTAATGGCCAGGATCACAGAATTTATGAGGTGGTCAACACCTTCACAGGCTTTCCAACAGGATGACCTCACGGATATTCTTGATAAAGGTCCACAGGAGAATCCTGTAGTACCTTTTCATAAAGCTCTTCAAAGGAAAATCATGACGAACTGGGAAACCCCAGATGTCGTCCCGGCAGTAAATAAAAAACTGTCTACTAAATACAGGGTATCTTCTGTAGACCCGGAGTTTTTGTCCAAACACCCATCCCCAGAAAGTCTGGTGGTACAGGCAGCATCTTCTACTGACATCAAGACTGCTTACCCTACCGTCCCACAGGACAGGGACGATAAAAAATATGATGCTATGGCTAAGAAAGTCTTTTCGGCATGTAGCATGGCGTTAAAATCTATTAATGCTACTTGCACCCTTGCTAGATTTAGCCATACACTTTGGGAGTGTGCTTCTACAGCGGCTGACTGCATCCCGGAGGGAGAAGAAAGGGAGGCGTTCTTAAATATCATACAGGACGGTAAAGACGCTATGTGCGAATCCCTCCAGACGGGCATTGATTCGGCTGACAGTATCAGCAGAGCAATGGCGGCAAGTACAACAACCAGGAGATTTGCTTGGTTGAGAAAGTCTGGTTTTGCCCCAGGTGTGCAAGCCAGGCTCTTGAACATGCCATTTGATGGCTCTTCTTTGTTTGGGAAAAAGGCGGATGACAGTTTAGAAAAACTGCAAACATCAAAGGCAGCAGCAAAATCCCTAGGCGCTGCAATCCGTCAGACACCTTTTCGTCCCACAGGAACCTCTGCGAGAGGCAAGTCCTTTCGCTTCTACTCCGCATTCGGAAGAGGTAGAGGATGACCGGCTCAAAGGGGACAAAGAAGAACTACCCGAGGTGGACGGGGTAGATATTCAAAAGCCGCAGCAACAGCAGGTGCCTCTTTACCATCGGCATCTGCATCAGCCGCCCCAAAACCACTCTGAGGACTTCCCTCACAAGACACCTGTAGAGGCAGGTTAACTCAACATCTGGCGGAATGGCAGGCTATCACGTCAGATGCTTGGGCATTGGAGACAGTTGCACAAGGTTACTGCCTGCCTCTCCTACGCATACCTCAGAGTCATCCACCAGGGATCAGCTCTCAAAAAGCTCCAGATCCGCTCCTCTTGCAGGAAATTTTAGACCTGCTAGAGAAAGGTGCCATAGAACCGGTACCTGTAGCGGAGAGGAACAGGGGCTGGTACTCCCCTTACTTTCTCATTCCAAAGAAAGACGGAGGACTGAGACCCATCTTGGATTTGCGAGAATTGAACAAATTCCTCAGGAAAGACAAATTCAAGATGGTAACTCTTTCTCAGATCCTTCAGGCCCTTCAGTTCCAGGACTGGTTGGTATCTCTGGACCTTCAGGACGCTTATTTCCATGTGCCAATCCATCTCAAACACAGGAAATACCTGAGGTTTGCAATTGGCAACTCTCATTATCAATTTTGAGTGCTGCCATTTGGGCTGACGTCCGCCCGAGGGTCTTCACCAAGTTAATGTCGGTAGTGGCTGCAAGTCTAAGGAGGGAAGGGATTCACGTCTACCCCTACCTGGACGATTGGTTGATCAGAGCTGTATCTTCGGAACAAGCTCAGATCCAGCTAGATCATGTTTGCCACTCCCTTCACAGACTGGGCTTCTCCCTCAATTTAAAGAAGTCACAAATGATACCATCGCAGAGACTCCAGTTCATCGGAGCGATCCTGGACACTTCCCTGGGAAAAGCCTCGCCACCAGAGGTGAGGGCTCAAGATATTCTACAGATGGTTACCAAGTTTCAAAATGCCCAACGTCTTCCAGCCTTCGACTTTTTGAGGTTGCTAGGCCTCATGGCATCCTGCATTTTCCTAGTGCCAGAGGCTCGCCTGAGAATGAGATCCCTCCAGTGGGCACTGAGAACTCAGTGGTCACAATTCTCAGGGAGAATGACAGATCTTCTTCAGGTTCCCGACAGGGTGGCTCGAGCCCTTCAGTGGTGGGCCTGTCAGGAGAACATTCTGAAAGGAGAGCAGTTTTGGCAACCCTGGCTGGAGATAACAGTAGTCACGGATGCCTCACTCACGGGGTGGGGAGCCCACGCCAACGACTTGACCATCAGCGGTCGTTGGTCTCCATCGGAGTCCAGACTACATATCAACCTGTTAGAGCTGAGGGCCATCAGACTTGCGCTGAAGGCTTTTCTGCCATCTGTACAAGGAAAGAATGTCCTGATAATGATGGACAACACAGTGGCCACGCATTACCTCAACAAAAGAGGAGGCGTAGGATCACTACCTCTGTGAAGAGAGGCGATGCAGCTCTGGTTTTGGCCAATCCAAGAAGGAATCTCTCTATCGGCAGTTGACCTAGCCGGAGAGAAGAACTTGACAGCGGACGCTCTGAGCAGGCAGAGCACAGTCTCCCACGAGTGGGAACTAGCTCAGGAAGTCCTTCAAGAGATCTTCGCCCTTTGGGGAACCCCTCAGGTGGATCTGTTCGCCACCAGTGTCAACAGGAAGTGCGATCTGTTCTGTTCAAGGGAATTTCCCCCGAGAGGAGCTCTGGGAGACGCGTTCATAGTGGACTGGGAGTTTCCGCTTATGTACGCGTTTCCACCGGTCCCTGTCATTCCTCAAATGATCAGGAGGTTGAGAAGATTCCGGAAAACCATGATCCTAATTGCCCCGGATTGGGCCAGGAGAACGTGGTACCCGGACCTTCTAGACTTGTCCATCTGCCCTCCAATTCGACTTCCACTCAGAGAGAATCTGCTCTCACAGAAGGGAGGTCAGGTTCTCCATCCAGACATCAAAACCCTCAACCTTCACGCTTGGCTTCTGAAAGGTTGAGGTACAAGGATTGGGACCTCCCTGATGATGTTATGGAGGTGTTGCTTTCGGCAAGAAAGCCAGCAACAAAATCTTTATACCGCTGCAGTTGGAACAGATTTTGCAGCTGGTGTAGAGAAAAGAATATCGATCCCTTTTCATGTGGTACACCAATGGTTTTGTCCTTCCTACTTTATTTAGCGAATTCAGGCCTTCAAGTTGGCACCATCAAGGGCTATCTCGCAGCGCTATCCATCTTTAAGCGCACTGCGGAAGAACCATCCTATTTCAAGTTACCCTTGGTAATACAGTTTCTAAAGAGGTTAACTAACGTTTATCCCCCAAGACCATTCCAGGTTCCCCTATGGGATTTAAACTTAGTCCTAACTTTCCTGATGGGCACACCTTTCGAACCACTCCACTCTTGTTCGTTAAGATTTCTTACCCTTAAGACTGTTTTATTAATAGCACTTACATCTGCTAGAAGGGTGAGCGAGTTACAAGCTCTTTCTTGTAAACCCCCTCATACAATCTTTCACAAAGACAAAGTTGTTCTGCAAGTGAAGCCTAATTTCCTCCCAAAGGTGGTTTCTGAATTTCATATCACTCAGAAGATTACCCTTCCATCTTTCTATCCTCCTCCTCATCTGGGGAAAGAGGAAGAGAGGTTACACAGGCTGGACCCCAGAAGGGCTTTAAGTTTTTACATTAGTAGACTGGCTAGGATAAGACAAGCAGACCAGCTGTTTGTAGGCTACGCAGGTCACAAGCTGGGGTTACCGATAACTAAGCAGACCATTTCCAGATGGATCATTTTAGCCATTTTCGAATGTTATAAACTGGCAGGAAAAGAGCCCCCTCAAAATCTCAGGGCTCATTCGACCAGAGGTATTGCACCTTCATCGGCCCTCAAAAGAGGAGTGCGGTTAGAGACATATGTGCGGCTGCCACATGGTCGTCCGTCCATACCTTTACACGGTTTTACAACTTGGATTCCTCCTCCAGTCAAGAGTCTAGGTTTGGAAGGGCAGTATTGCACTCTATTCATCAATAAGAGGAAGCATGAAGTCAGTACTCCCACCTCCAATAACAGAATGCTGCTATGGGAGCCTATCTAAGATAAGGAATACGTCGGAGGACACAATCCCTTCGAAGAACAAGTTACTTCTTACCTTGTAACGTTTTTTCGATGGGATGTTCCTCCGACGTATTCCTTATCGACCCTCCCATCCATCCCCGCAGTACTACTTCCCTTGTTGTTGCAGCTTACGCTCCTTCAGGGTGATTAGTCTAGTCCAGAAAGAATTATTGTGGACTACAAAACGGAACTGAGCAACGGACGCTGCGCACAGCCTTTATAGGCAGGATGACGTTGACGTCGATACGGCGGCTGTCGAGGGACATCGACTCGGCGGACGTCGACGCGCAGCGCCCTCTAGAGAAAAAATTTCCGAGGCCAGCAAAGCTGGAAAGAGATATCTAAGATAAGGAATACGTCGGAGGAACATCCCATCGAAAGAACGTTACAAGGTGTGAAAGGTTTTCATTTCTTTGTATATTGGAACCAAAACACAATAAAAGAAAAACAAATATGCTTTGTGAGGCCTGATTGCAGAACTTGATTAGACATCCTTTTGGGGCTGTCGGGAGTGTGGTAGTCCTATACCATAGCCTGGCCGCAGAGTCATACAAACACTTCGGGAGTGTGACAACAGATGTTTCTTCCCCACCATAGCCTGTTTGACAGATCCTGACCAGTATCCACTTATGAGGCTCCGGTGGCTTACAAAGTGTTACATTTCCTGAGCTTATTTAAATATGCCACATCACAATAAACCGCAAAATGCCTGCTACAACTTGAGAAGGGGGTGGGCGGTGGACATGACGCTCCCTCCCAGATGAAGGCTGACAGGTCTGAGAAGGGGAAGAAAAATGGTAATGTGGTCATGCCACAGCAAAGGGCGACCATCCCAGCATTTTTTCAAAGTGAGCAAGTTGCCACCAAACTTCCATCTGTCCCAGAAATAATGGAATGTCCCACACAGGACTGGCATACATCTCATAATTCCCTCGATTTTTATGACATTTATAATAATTATGTATTAGACTTCTGTTTATCCATCCAGCAAAATATGGTTGCTGTAACAGAGAATGTACCTATACCAAGGGAGGACCCATTGGTCGTGAGGCACAAGTCATGCATGCAGAGGAGAGTCTTTATCCTAAGATGACCTCAGCTCTACTATCGGCTTCTCCGAACCTTGTCATTGATTCCGACGGGGCCGTACAAATTGAGGATTCCATTTTGCTGGAAGCTTAGTATAGTAATGTGGATGTCTTTGCGGAACTGCAGTCATTTATGACCTCTATACAGTTTGCAATGAAAATTCTCTTTAAGTTATGTGGTCGCATTCATGAAAACATTCAGCAGCCTTATAACGCAGATACTCAACTGCCGGTAAGGGAGACAGAGCGATGAGGAAATTCATTGATCCTTTCAGCACAAAAAGTGGTTATGCCTTCTTCGACAACAGCAGCGAATTATGCCATTCCTGACACCCCAGCCTCTTTTTCTCAGGGAAACAACGCCGTTAGGCAAAAGGAGCATCCGTCCGTAACATTCTAAGAAAGCCAATAAGAAGGTGGTTTGTGGTAAAAAGAAAAGCCTGGGCAAAGGTCTGGCCAGTCTAACAAGTTGGGTAATAGCTGATAAGACGGGGGTAATATCCAATGTCACTGTAGAACATCACGATATCAGCTTACCTGTAACGACCGGGCATCCTCTGGCCAATTATTCTGCCCCTAACGGGCAACTAAAGAGAATCCACCTTAGTGCCCCCACACAGGAGGTACACAATGATAATTAGCCTATCATTGGCCTTAATCAAGAAAGCAAGATATGCATCATAAAGAACACTAAACAGACATTTCGGTATAAATGGTCATCAAGGTCTGCATTTTTGGCACGTTTACATTTAATTCCTCAACTTGTGTGTTGATCTCAGATGACTGAGTTTTTTTTAATCACTTAAGGGCAATACTCCCATTGTTTCGGCTATTCATTGTGAAAACAAGACTACTGTACAACTTCTCTGCAAAGTCTGAGGACAACTTCTGGCTGGAGGGGTTGAGCTAGATGTAGATGCGGTTCGGTCGTATCCATCACCGGTCAATATTGGAGCAAGTAGCAGCGTGTCAGGAACAGAGGCTCTTTTACCGGCTAAGGATAAGGTCTAACTTTCGGACATTCAGTCAATTCGGAAGCGGTTGGCAGACTCTTTGCCTATAGCAATGCACAAACAATGAGTTTGGACACTGTCCTGGAATACCCGGGGCTTTGCGCTCTACTTTTTTCCTATTACAGGAAACATGGTTAACTATACCCATTATCATGGACAGCTACACTATCCATAAATCACTTGCCAAGAAGAGTACCAAGGTTAGACCCTTTGGGGCCGTGTCACAGGGGTGATACACAGTTTGAACTTAAGTAAAATCTCTACTGCACAACACAAACACTTATTAGCAGTTGAGGTCACCGTTTCTGCTGATAAGCATGTTAAGATATTACTGATTAATGTGTATAATCCGCCTGGGGCCGAGCACAGAAAGCAGATGCAAGAATTACACAAACTTTTTGTGGATTGGGCTGGGGGGCAAGAAGAGAAATATATTATAGTAGGAGGTGATCTTAATTACCATTGTGCTGAGAGTATTGGTACATCGGTGAATAACAAATGATTACCTAAAATCATAATGAAGCAAAGTGGTACTGACCAGGAGGGGTCCTATTGGTTGAGGTTTTTTTTATAGCTGGGAACTAGAGATGTTGAATGGTCGAACTAAAAGTGACACTCTGGAGGGGCTATACCTGGAGGAGTTGAAAGGCCTGTGCCATCCTTGATTATGTTTTTGTAAACAGTGAGGCGGCACTGAGAGTGTTAGACCTTTGTGTAGCAATAATGCATGGAGTGTCCACGAGGCTCCATTCCTTCAATTCAGGGTTCCACTTAACAGAGCATTAGTAAAACCCCTGGGGAACCTGATGACTAATCACTCGGCCAACAGGATCATATGGTCAGAGAAAAACATCATCAATGCCAAGCGTGCTATGCTTGGTTTAGAACAATTTTACCTAACCCTAAAAGTTCGACTCCCAAAAGTTCGACCCCCAATTTCCCCGCATATATAGATGTGGGGGGGTAAAGTATATAAAAAATGCATAGGGGTAAGGTGGGGGGCTGTGGGGATCTCCCCCACATATATATTTGCGGGTAATAAATGAAAAAAAGTCAAACTTTTGGAAAGTCGAACCTTTGGGTTCGGTAAAATCACTTAGATTCCTACGCTTTGCATTAACTCTTTAGACTTTCAGGTTTTTCAAGCAATTAAATTGGATGACATTGAGAGATGGATTATGTCTTCTCAGGTTTGCATGCCACGTCTCAAATGAGACCAATAATGAGAGAACATCAGCCTCATTTGACTTATGATAAAACAATCAGAGATGCTAAACGTAAGCTCGGTAATTTGCGTAAAGTCAAGTTAGCTGCATTAATCCAGGGGGGCAATTTTCAGGAGATAAGGAAGCTAAAAAAAACTTTTACTGAAATTGGCTCAAAGGGTGGCGTAGCTCTAGTAGAGACGCCCTATGGTAACAGATGGTGGCTAATCTGTGTGGAGGAAACTCCGGTAGTATCTGATCTCTCCTGGGTGAAGCAAAGGGATATAAGAAATAGACCTTAATTAATCCCATAGGTGACCATTCATGGGTGTCCTTTTTGACTCAAGGTAACTCTCCCTCTTTGACCTGTCAGTTTCCCCAGATAGACATTAAACCGATAGACATTAAACCTAGGTGTCCCCCCTTTAAAGTAAAAACAGAAGACATATCTGCTCAAATTAAGAGTCTTAAATCCTCCTGGGCCCCGGGGCCAATTTGCCTGGCTAATGTGGTCCTGAAGCACAATCCTTCATTCTGGTCATCCCTACTTAAGATCATATTTGATAAGCTGCTCATAGAAGGCAAGATTCCAGAATCATGGCAAACGGAAAGTCTGATTCCAGTACTAAAAAAGGGTAACTCTTCTGACCCTAGTTATTACTGTTTGTTATTTATGCTGGATTGTATCTGGAAGCTTTGTTTCACTCCTTTTAAAGGAATTACAAAAGTGGGTAGAACACAAGGGCATCCTGGACAGATAGTGTGGATTTTGTCCCGATTATTCCACGGCCCACGACTTAGGGTTTATGGATTCCCTGGTAACACAGGTACATCGTCGAAATAACCCACCTCTGTATGCTCTACTTATAGATTTAAAAGCAGCCTTTGAGACAGTGAGTAGGGAACTTCTCTGGCGTAAATGATTGTATTATCTAAATCTAGTTCATAGGAACAACACATTGTGCCTGCAATTGGATGCCAGGGGTTCCATGACTACACCTATAGCCCAAAGTTGTGGAGTCAAGCAGGGATGTGTGACGGCCACCCTCTTGTATAATCGGTATGTGTCAGATCTTCCTCTCTTTTTGACATAGACCAGAGGCTGTCCCCCCAAAATTGACAACACACATTGTACGGTTCTGGCCTATGCCGACGATCTGGTGCTACTAGATCACACCTTCAGTGGCATACAGCCGAGGCACTTTGAATATATGTGGATAAAAATGGCATGCCAATCAATAGAGAAAAGATGCAGGTAATGTTATTCTCTGCTAAGTATACAGCCAGACCTCGACTATTTGCTCAGAACATTGAAATCCCATATACTCTTCTGTACAAATATCTGGGGGTTGAATTTGATGAAAGCCGGGCTTTAAAACCTGTATCAAGGTACGTATTAGGAAGTCTGCACAGCTGACATCACTAACAGCGCAGTTTACCAAAAGAAGGGACAGCTACACGATCGCGGGAGCTAGACAGCTATATTTGCAGTGTCTTGTTCTTGCAGTCCTCTATGGGCTGGAGAGCCTTCTTGAATTGGACCTGAAATGGCTTGAGTTGGTGGAAGGTAGATTTTGGAGGAAGCTATTGGGGTTGCCCAACTGTGTCCCAATGGCCATGACAAGACCTGAGCTCGGCATTCTGTCTCTGAAATCATTGGTCCTAAAAAAAGAGCCATTGTGTACATTAAGATGCTGAACGGGCCATCTAATCCTCTTCTGCAAAGTTTGGGTAATGTAGAACAGAGATTGGAGATGAAGTCTACTTACAGTAAGAACATTCTGCTGCCCGTCTTGCCACTGGTATCCCCTATCGGGAACATATTTCTCCAGTCCTTAGATCCCTCCACTGGCTGCCAGTGGCCAGATATGTTCATTTCAAATCTCTATGCTTGGTGCATAAGGCTTTTCATAACGCTGGGCCGCAGTACTTACAGCAAAAATGTTGGCCACAATGTTCCTGCCCGCACGCTACGCTCTGGGGACTGATCTCTTGGCTGTCCTTAGGGTTCGACATGCAAGGACTGAAGACTGTTCCTTCTTGGTCAAAGCTGCCACTCTGTGGAATGCTCTTTCTGCCGCTCTCCGTGCTGAGTCTGGTCATTTACAATTTATGAAGGCTCTTTAAACTTTATTGCTTTAAATTTCTTTTTTTCAATGCTGTCAGTCATAGTACCAGGTTGCTTTTTGGTGTTGGTTGCGCTGCACCTTTTTGGTGTGAAAAATGATAACATAACATGAACACCTTTTTCCACAATATAAGATGGACCCCCAACTAATCGTCGGCTCCCCCAACACTCTAACTAAACTCGACCCTAGCTATAACAACATCACCATAGATGGCCATGCCATCCCCATAGCCAAAAGCGTAAAAACCCTTGGTTTCTATCTAGATGCCAACACCAACCTTAGCAAACACACCAATATGACCGCCTCAGCCGCTGCCTATACCGGCAAGCTCATTAGGGCCAGCAGACCTTTCCTATCACCCAATAGCTGCCTCACCCTTGCCAGGGCCCTAATACAATCCAAACTCGATTACTGTAACAGCCTATACCTAGGTGCTAATCAATCCGTACTCAACAAGCTGCAGGTAATACAATACAACGCCTTGCGCGCAGCCCTCAACATTCCCAGACAAGAGCATATCTCCGCTACTAGGAATGCCTGCAAATGGCTATCCATACGCCAAAAAATTGATCTAAAAACCATCTGCCTCACGTACAAATCCCTCAATCACCTAGCACCACCATATCTAGCTAATAAATTCACCCTGAAACCCGCCACCAGATCCACCAGATCCTCCAACACTCTTTGCTTATCAGTGCCCAGGTTCCACCTAAAAAGAGCTGGAGGGGTAAGCTTCACAGTGCTTGCCCCCCAACTCTGGAACTCCCTACCGGTTAACATCATAACTGTCGAATCCTTCCAGATCTTTAGGAAGCAGGTCATCAACTGGCTTCTAAACAAAGAATAACGCCATTAACACCAGACCTTGCGGTAACTGGCTTAGACACTGTATTTATATTGAAAACTGTATATTGTACACATTTGCTCTTGCTTACTGATCACTGTATATATATGTATATATTATAAACTTGTACGAAGTATGCAAAACTAAGATACTTCTCAACGCTGTACCCAAATTCTTAAGCGCCCTTCTACCTCTGGGTTTGGAGCGCCATACAAATATAATAAACAAACAAACAAACAAACTGGGGTGATAATTTCGCCAATCTAAGGCGCTCATTTGAAAAACGCCTTGTCTTGTGGGACTGGAACGAAAATGTGGAGAATCTAAGCCTGTTAAAAAGTTACTCGTTTGAGTCCAGAGTGCTGTATACATTCAAGAACGCGCAGACGTATTTGAATATCTGTCCCTCTAGCCACCAATGGAGATTTATTCTTCTATTGTGTATTAACCACTTGCCGGTGCTGAGTGTTGTGGGCCCAGGATTTTGTATTCTGGCTATTCTGGAACAGGAGCACTCTTGCCGTATCTTCCTTAATAAAGCACATGCTGAGACGGAAAAACATGCCCTAACAGAATGCTCTAGCCTGGGGACGGTCCATATGTACCACCTGGGTAAATATGTATATTGATTAGACACAATAAAGGATCCCCTATTTTGGAAACAATGTATTATCACCTATAATAGGGCATTGCATATGGCATTATTTAGAATCTGGAAGGTGGTGGACACGCTCTTAACAACGGCATAGGAGCAAGAGGCAGATGAATGTACTTGTGCTCCTGTCCTAAAATAATGGGGTATAATAACCCTGTTATAATTTAGGCACTGCAATTTTCTACCATTTGCTACTTTTTCTTGACATCTTTACTCTGTTTTGTTACTTCATATTCTCCTAGTTCTTCCTTTCTTATGGCTTTCCTTACATATTACTGATGTCTATGTGAAACTGATTTCCATTGCGTTCAACATTATACATTAGACTAGTCTATCTGTAATTGAACACCACCGTTTATCGGTATTCTGTCTATTTTACCTGCGTTTGGGAGTTATATCCTGGATATATCTTATTTTCTTTCATGCAAGTTATTTTTTATGATGAAATTAATTTGAATCAAATTTTGAATATTATATGTATTCTTTTATATGTGTAAAGTTTTATGACAAAACTATATCACATTAAATAAATAATAAATACTGATTTAAAGAGAATTTCAATCATGTCCGTTCTGGTCTCGCCTACAAAATTGATGTAATCAATGTCAGAAATATTTGAGTGATTTAGTACTATTGATGGTTTTATTTGAGAATCAAGCTCAAAGTAGATTTTATTTGCATAATCTTGATCACCTTCTGTCTTGTAGACCGCACCTTTTCCTGATTGGATAAAATCCCTTTGACCCTCATCTAACCGAGATGGTGTTACTGTTTTTGAGCAATGCAGATCGGGTGTATGTGTTTCTCCTTGACATTGTTTTGTAATCTCACTCTTAAAGATGTTAAAAAAGCGGTCATAATATTTCACTGTTAATTGCGTACAGAGCAAGTCCGAAGTGTCCCCAGCCCCTATGACTTGGACCTTCGAACTCCCACTAGGGTTATCTGACCATGCTAGATTGAAAGAACCTGGCCTTCCAGCCCCACTGGTGCAAGACATTGCACTTTGATTAGGGACTTCCAACCATGGTTACATTTTACTAAACCTGATTTTCTTTAACAATCTCACTCCTGCCCTCTTGCATGCTTTTTGGTTTTGCTGGTAACCTTAACATTTGCGCCCAATGCCTCTCTGCTCTTGCAGCTACTGGCTAGGATCATTATGAGCAAGTTTTGCTACATGGCCACAGTTAACAGGAGCGCCCTTATCAACAGAGTCAGAGCTCTCTTGTTCGCATTCCTTTAGAGAGTTTGGCCAAAATCATAGAAGGCATCTTTTGTATATCAGGAGCTGAAATAGATGTAACTATTATCAGTTCACAGCCACAGCTGTTTGCATTCAGCCCTGTGGTTTGCTTATCTAGTTCATCTCATTCTATATTACGACCAGAATCACCCATTAATCCAGAGGAATCCTTTGGGTGCTCAGTCGGCATAACTCTACTGGAATCTTCATTTTCACCAACTTCTATAGCATTAGCCCCATTGGCATCTGCATCTGTAAAATGAAGATTCTGAAGACATGTTCTAGAATTTGCTCTCTGTTGATAGTCTTCTTCCGTTTCTTGATTTTCTGATTGCTTTATTGGGATAACTCTCGATTTGCAGAGTTTCCACAGTATTTAACAAATCATTGGGTTATTTGATCCCTCCTTTGGTATACCCTGCAAACCGGTTTCCCAAGTAACATCTTCGACCCTCACCTGCTTATCCAACACTAAAGGATTTTTTACATTATGGAAGACTGAGTTAGTAAGAATGACTATTTTTACATTTTACTCATCACGAATATTTTTATATAATTCTACTGAGGCACTCAAAATAGAATTTAGTGCAGAGATGGATTGAGAAGATAGTTTAATTTGATCATCCACCTCTTTTAATGTGTGATGCATGATGTTGCTCTCCGTACCATCTGGCCCTTGATCCTAACTGCTCAGGGACATAAATTCCATTGCATTGGATGGCGAATCAAGAAGGCCCTCAAAATGAATGACTGACATTGATTCACCAAAACCTAACAGAGTTACATTGTCAGAGCAAATATTTATGGAATGAAGGTCAATAGGGGCTTCAACTGGAACCACTGCCGCTCCATAATTAAACAGCCAACCTCACCCACACATGCAAACAGATTGCGATCTGTCTGTGCCATCTCTGAATTTTACTTTCGTAGGCACCTAACCTCACTGCTAGAGCCAGCATTTGTAAAAATAGTCGGTGATTCTTTGTGCCAAAATAGGCATAGCACAAACGCATTTACCTGACCTAGATTTGGCTACTGTATAGTTCTCAAAAGCTACTTCCTCTCTCAATCCCAGTTCAAACAGAGGTTCAGGTATAATGTTTAGATCTGCACTTATGATCTGGACTAACTCCTCCTCAGTTTAAGTTTCGGTAGGTTTCAGGAGAGCCCGCTTGGATTTCTTGGGCATTTTTGTCCCCACTACTAAATTCTTATTTGCTTCCATATACTCTTGGCCCTCTTGTGCTATTTGTTGCAGTGTTATCCCAATGTGTGGTGCACTTGCGAATGACGGTCCAGTTAACAAATTCTGACTGATATGAGTAATACCAGGCTGGTTCCGCTTACCAGACACCATGCCTGTGTGGCTTCTGAGTTTGAATGAAAAGGTATCACTTGACATATGTCAACATTAATAGAGCCACAGTAAATCCACAACAAGGCCTCCACAGACCCCTTGCAAAGTTTTAACAACCGCCTTTGATCCTTCCCCCAATTCGGAGAGATTAACCTTTATATATCATACAATTCGGCAATGTTGCTTCACATGAGCGAATAGCTAAGCCCTTAAAGAAGGCAGCTCAAAGGCCTTTTCGCCTGCAGGCACCGACACCTTAATTAACAAAATGCTTATGGGCACAAACGCACACGCGGACTCTGATTAGTCTCTCAGTCTTAACAAAGGAAGCAAATTTAAAGTATTCTAATAATTGCTAGAGGAATCACTACGTAGTCCAAGCGGTCGGCTCAATGGCTCGGAGGCCCACAGTCACCGACCAAAAAGTTGAAGATTATTCCAAATGTTATTTCAAATGCCAAATGTCAAATGAGATGCAGGTGCTGGTACAGGGGCATTAATTCAAGGTTTATCGTGGGACAGGAGTAAAGCCGGGAAGTGACCGGGAGGATGGGCGAGTAAGGAAAGTCAATCTCAGAATGTCAAGTCAGAAAGATGGCTCAAAGGCAATTAGCCCGCAGTCGCCATCCACTCGTTGTCTCAATTTCACAACAGACCTTTTACTCCCTTATAGCGCTGTAACCGCTCTCACTTTTCTTTTTCTCTTAGTAAACTTTGTAGATGAAGAAATTCCGATGCGCAGCACAGTCACCCGGACTGCTCAGACTGCCTCTGAACACCTCTCTGCCGCTCCGCTGGTGCCAGGGGGTTTTAATATTTGGCTCTACCTCCAATAAGAAACAGCAACAACTGACTCACAAAATAGTATCTCCTGCTCAGACTGCCTCTCAACGCTTCTCTACAACAAGTACCACTTCAATCCAAGGGTAGCCAGCTATAGACATTTGTTCCATAGACAAAATAAGTTCCGAGCTAAGTGGCATACCCAGAATGGATTAATGGACCCCTTTGTGTAAAGAAAAACTCACATTATTAATAACATAGTGCTAGTGGAAAGAGAATATCTGCATTGTCTCACACCCAGTGTTAGGCAAAGTTTGCATGCAGTACCCTTTGGGACCACTACACACAACTATGACTACAGGTGTAAGCAAAACCAACCTTTGGTATAAGTCTGTACTACACAGCTTTTGGTAGCGGAGCTGAGCAGCCAGGCTTATGTCAAGAGGGAATGTGAGCTGTAAGGAAGTTACACAGAGGTCTACAATCACAGGTGTTCAAATAAACTCTTACACTCAAGGTTTCTCTGTTAATACTTTATTTAACTGTCAGTTATAAAGAATGCATTCATAAGAAGGAGGCAATGTAATCACACACAAATATACTTCAGTACTGTACACTCTAAGTTTCTAAGGCATTCAGAATACTTTGAAGGAGGAGCAAAAAGGCATAGGTTATCAGAACATAGAAAGAATACAATTATTTCTTAGGCAGTGCAGATATTTTGAGTTCACCAGAAGTGTCAATTTAATTCAATAGGCTAGGCCAAAGTCAATGGGCTAAAGTCTTGGATAGGATAAAGCAGTTCTAGTACATAAACGGAAAAGTCTCTGCCAAAGTTCTCAAGAATAGTTTGTAAAAAGAAGAATCATATGTTGGGTCACAAGCTGATTAGGCCTGTGAGTTGGGAAAGTTTCAAGCACTTTCACTGTGAGAGGTAAGTACTCTTGTCTGGTTTTACAGTACCTTTACAAATGAAGAAAAAGATGCAGCTGGTGACCTCGGTTCCTGGCAGTTCCTGCAGATCTCGCTGTTCCTGGGCCTCAGTCATGGGGACGAGAGGGAGGATGTCGGGGGACTCCTGCACTGCACTGGGACTGGTCAAAAAGCTGGCAACTGGCAAATCTTCAATTCCGATAGCTGTAGTAAAGAACACAAGCTGGTGTCCCTCTCCCTGGTTATTTGGTTTCCTGCAGTACTCTGAGGAAAATACAACCAGCTCCGAGAATGGTATCCAGGTGGCTTAGTGTCGAGGTGATTGGTCCCACCAACTCAAAGGGAGAAGTCGTCCTTGCAGGGCTTCTCTGTAGCGATTCAGACATGCAGAAGGGCTTCACCGGGCAAACCAATGGTCCACGAGTTGCAGCAGCCGTCCTCTTCAAGCTTGTCTTCGGTTCTATCGTTCCAGTGGTCACCTCTGCCTTCCAAGCCAAGAGACTCACCTTTTATTCAGTTCTCTCCCATTCTTTCTAGCCTAGCTGTCACTCACCCAGCAGGATGGCTGTCCTTGCCGGACAGTCAGCCAGCCAATCACCACAGTGTGCATTTGAGTCTCCTAGGAGACTAAGCACAGGGAGTTTCGGGTACCTCCCTCACTTCCTGCCCACCCCTGACAATCGGGCGCCAGAGGCGGTCTTCACTCCTGAAGCCCGCCAAAGGTGAATGAACAAAGAAACCAAACCAGGTTTGGCGCGCAGAGCAAAACTCTAGAAGGACCTTTCCACAAAGAAATGGCGAAAAAAGAAGACCGGGACCTATTTTTACAGAGGGGGCTCAGATGCCATCTTGAAAAACATGGCTCTGGCGATTTAACGCTACCGGTGTGCGCGGTTGGGAAAAATCATGGTAGTTCGTTGTGAAACCATTGCCACCAGCCATTTCGAGAGGAAAGGGTAGCATTTGACTGCTAGATGAGTATCTAGGGGATACTTAGTAACCCTTTCAGCACTCTATTGTAAGATAAGGTGTGCTGGGTCTAGTAATTTTAAAAGACTAGTAAAGTCAATTTCCCTTTACTTACTCTGGGAAACAGTAGTTTATCCCAGAGATGGTAATTAAACCTTGGGAAAGCCTGAAAAGGTCTCCCTGTGCCACTGCACTGAGGGTTCTGTGTGACACAAATGAAAAGATGATGCCTATTTATTTATTTATTTAATGTGATACAGTCTATTTAATAAACTTTACACATATTAATAAGTAAGCACCATATATAAATTAAACTTCCATGAGCAGAATAATAACAATGTAATAATATGATAAATAATGAACTATTTACACATATAAAATCAATCTCAAAGCTCAAATAACATGTGAAATAAAAAAAAAAAAAAAAAGGTACAAAGAAGAAGAAGAAACGAAGGCCGGGGTAGTGACTATTTTAGGTTACGAGTACTAATTTCAAATCTGAATATTCAATATTTCTTCTATCCTAATTCAGATATTGAAGAGAGCTAACATTTCTCGCATGCTCTCAGAATTCATGCAGTGATGCCAGAATAATGACGTTCCGATTGATGATAGGTTATGGGAAAACTTCCCCAGATGACAATGGATTACATCAATCATAGTGCCAAATTCTGTCAAAACATGTCTTGCTGACTCTATTACTTTGCTTCCTTCACACAACCGACAGGTGCGTTGTTCCAATGGCAACTGCAGACTTCTGCCCGTGACCAACAGGATAGGCAGTTGGTCCATCCTTAATAAAAGGATAAATCGTCGCAGTTTTTTTGAAGGGCATAGATTGAGATACCCTTGGGGTTGCAAGAATGAGTATAACCTGTATTGTACAAATGCGTAGCTTTTCAACACGCTAAGGTGAGCATGATGCCTATGGAGTTGTCTAAAACTCAATAACCAAGGAAATTTACGAGTAAAAACACTTTCAAAACACATGAGAGAGTGGGAAAAATGGTCACACTCTCTCCAGGTAAAAAAACCAAGTCCTCAAAATCCAGCAAAGTTGCTGGGGGTCTCTAAGGTGAAGAGAATTAGCACATTTTTTAGAATTCTCCCTAACACTCGTCCCTCCCACACTAAGGGACAGGAGGATTTAATACACCTCTGGATGAATCTCCTTACTCCAGTCGGTCATACATTCTGGAGAGACCATCAGCATTTTAGCAATTACACCCTGACCTGTGTTCATTGGTAAAATCAAACCCCTGTAGGCTGATTGACCATCTGAACAATTTAGGATTTTCCCCCTTCATCTGCATTAACCATCTCAAGGGTTGGTGGTCTGTCTGAATCACAAAAGTAGATCCTTACAAGCATGGTCTAAACTTCTTCAGAGACCACACAATGGCAAAACACTCACGTTCTATGGTTGCTCACCTTGTCCCTGGTTCCTTCAGCTTCTTGCTGATGAAGCAGATGGGGTGTTCCCTACCTTTCTCATCCAGCTGACTCAGAACGGCACCTATACCTGTATTGGAAGCATCTGTTTGCACAATGAAGGTTTGGCTGTAGTCAGGAGCTATTAAGACCGGAGCTTGAGAAAGGGCTTTCTTAAGTCCTGCAATCCTCATTCCACCTGACCTTTTTGGGGAATTTGGGTGAGGAGACCACATTCAAGGGAGAAGCTATGGACCCATAGTTCTCTATAAAGTTCCTATAATAACCAGTGAGACCTAAAAAGGCTCTCACTTGGGTTTGAGTAGCAGGGGTGGCCCATTCTTGTACAGCTTGCACTTTGCTAGGCAATGGCCTTATCTCACCTCCTCCTACCTCATGTCCAAGGTAGACCACTTTGCTCTGACCAATTTGACATTTACTTGCCTTTATGGTCAGATAGGCCTGCTCAAGAGCCTGCAAAACATATCCTAAGTAATCAACATGTTATTTCCAAGTAGGGCTGAACACTGCAATGTCATCCAAGTATGCCATGCAAATGTCCTCCATCCCATTCAGAACCTGATTCACCATCCTTTCGAATGTAGCAGGGGCATTCTTTAATCCAAAAGGCATTACCTTAAACTGGCAGAGGCCTGCTTTGGTCAAAAATGCAGTTTTCTCCTCGGCATGGTCTGTCAGAGCTATTTGCCAATAGCCTGATGTTAGGTCAAATGTACTGAGGTACTTGGCTGAACCAAGTTTGTCCACCAGTTCATCTGTCCTAGGTAAAGGATGGGCATCAGTCTTTGTGACTACATTAAGAGCTCTTTAGTCCACACAGAATCTCAACTCCTTGGATCCTGCCTTTGGCACTAGTACAACTGGACTAGCCCATGGACTTATAGATAAATGGTTCTATTACCCCAAGATCAAGCATCTTGTTGACCTCTTCCTTTATGTGGGTTCTTGCATGGTCTGACATCCTGTAACCTCTGCTTCTAACAGGTAGACAGTCACCAGTGAGAATATCATGCTGGCCCCAAGGGATCAAGCCTGGTGATAGTGAAAACAGGGAGGCAGACTGATTTAATAGAGATTTGCACCCCTCCTGTTGTTCCAGTGTCAGATTAGAAGAGAGATTAACTCCTATCTTCCCATCTAAATGTTGTCCCCTGAGGAGGTCATGTAGAGGTTCACTCTCCTCCTCCTCCTGAGCAGAGGCTAGAAACAAAGCTCCTACTTCTGATCTAGAGACATAAGCTTTTAGACGGTTGGTGTGAAAGACCCCGGGGGCCTCCTTAGGATTGCCTAAATCCACCAAATATTTGACCTCTCCAAGTTTTCCCACAACCTTGAAGGGTCCAATCCATGTGACCTGTAAGGCCCTCTGCCTTGTAGGTACCATAACTAGAACTTGCTGGTCTTGAGTAAACTCAACCATGTTGGCCTTCTGGTCATGCCAATGCTTCACCGGAGCCTGACCTGCTTTCAAGTTATCAGAAGCTTCTGACATCATCTATGTCATTCTCCTTCGGAGACCTAACACATAGTCAGTGACACTCACTGACTTGGGGGAAGGAGCATTCTCCAACCCCTCCTTAATTAGGGCCAATGGCCCTCTAACTGGATGACCATAGAGGAGCTCAACGGGACTAAATCCAACTCCCTCCCGAGGGACTTCTCTATAAGCAAAGAGAAGGCACGGCAGTAGAAGGTCCCACTTTCTTCTAAGGGGTTCTTCTAAAGCACCTATCATGCTCTTCATAGTTTATGTTATGTTTATGTTTATTGAATTTATATAGCGCTTTAAGCCAAAGCACTTTACAATATAACAACAAGTACAAGAGTAAGAAAAGCATATTACAAACATGAATCAAGTCATTAGAACAACATGTAGAACAATTTACAAGGAGGAGGGGGACAGTGGAGGAAGGTGAAGAGGGTTCCAGAGTTTGTATTGTGGTCTGTGAGTGGGAGGAAGGGGGAGGGGAACGGAAGGGGGAGTGGTCTTGTGGCCTTAAAGTTCAAGTGGTATCAGTGGCGAATTTGAGGTCCTGAGGGAGGGGATAGTACGGTTAAACCTCTCTACAAATCCATTTGTCTGGGGATGGCAGGCAGTTGAGAACTTGTAAGTTACTCCACAGTTTTTCCACATGGCCTGCATGTAGTGGGACATAACATTAGATCCCCTGTCAGAGATAACCTTACTTCAGGATACCCAGTAGCATGGTCTACTACAACCAATATCAATCGATTGCCTGAAGAGGTTGGAGGGTCTAAGGGACCAACAATGTCAATTCCTACCCTCTCAAAAGGAACTCCCACCACTGGAAGAGGCACCAAAGGTGCCACATTCTTGGCTCCATCCTTGCCAGATGTCTGACAAGTGTGACAGCTCCTACAGAATTTATCTACATCAAACCCCAACTTAGGCCAGTATAAATAAAGAGAAAGCCTCTCCTTGGTCGTCTTAAAGCTTAAGTAACCAGCCAAAGGAATCTTATGGGCTAACCGTAGGAACTGGTGTCTTATCTCCTGAGGCACTACAAGTCTTCTGTAGTCCCCTGGGATAGATTCAGTAGGTTCACTGTAGAAGAGGCCATCCTCCCAGTACAACCTGTGCTTCCCTGGCTCTTGTCCGTTCAGCTCGAAGCTGCCTGTTGGCGAAGTCCTTCAAGAGTTGGGCACTCTCTTTGACCTCTGCTGTCTGCCCTACATAGGCCACCTTCTGCCAGTAAAGACTGCAGCTCAGGATGGTCTTGAGGATCCAGATCTCCAACAGGGGGAAGGTCTTCTTCCAGCTCTGAATCTTCAGCAGCTGATTCAACCTCTCCTGGTTGTTTCTCACACTCAGCCTCAGCTGGTGGAATAGTCACAGGCGTGACTTTGGACAGTCCTCTGGGGGATATCCTAGTTGGATGCACAGGAGTGTTATCTTTCTTGTTTCCTGGGACCTTGGGTTTCCCCTTTGGCTCCTTTTTCCTGGAAGTAGAAGTTGCAATTTCCTGTGGACTGGGTGTTATAGGTCCTCCTGTAACAACCTCTCAAGAGTCATTTAGGGTGATCTCGCTGGCCTTCCTTGTCTGCTCCTGTTTCCTTGTACTGGGAGGCCTGGGGGTGCTTGATACAACTCCAAGAGTTTTTAAGTCATTTCCCAGCAGGACTCTCCCAGGCACCTCACTTTGTATACTAACAGGTATTCTTACAATCATGCCGTTGCACTGGATGAGAGCTGGTAGTCTTGAAAGCATTTGGACAGGGCCTCCAGCAAGCTTAGTGAGGCCTTTGGGTGCCTTAGCAGCATCCTCAGGTTTGAAAAAGGTTAAATCCACCACTGTAATGCTGGCCTCAGTGTCCCTAATGGCAGGGGTCTCCTGACCATTTACAAGTACACTGTCCTTGTAATATTATTTTGTGTTATCTGGAATACAATTATATACATCTAAATTCTGCTGTTCCCACAGACCCAGGGACACTAAAGAAACACTGGCAGAGACTCCAATGGGGTCTTCAGCCAATAGTTGAAAGTTTCCACTAGCCATATGTACTTCTTCCTTTGGGGAGAAGGCTAAGGAGGCAGTGTGGACCCCTGAAGGTTTACCTTTGCATCTGGGATCCCCTTTCACATGGTCAGTTGACCCACAAGCATAACATTTTCCAAATGTTTTGACAAATGGGGGCTTCTGCTGACCTCCCTCTGGTTTGGCACCAGAGGTATCACTAGACTGATTCAGTTTCCCTTGTGGCTTACCCTTTTTCTGTTTGGGGCCCTCTTTTGGACTGGAGGTATTAGAATTCACGTTACCATCCTTCTTTTGCTGCTTCCCTTCATCCTTTTTCTGAGTTGCCCCAGAATCCTTGTGAGTAGCCCTGTTGGCAACCCACAAGTCAGCAGCTTTTGCTAGCTTCTTGGGATCAAGTTTTTTGAGTCAGCCAAGTGCTGTCTCAGCTCAGGAGAGCAGGCATCAAAAATAGATTCCAACATAAACAGATTTCTCATTCCTTCAAAAGTGTTAACTCTGTAACCCTTAACCCATCCATCTAAGTTTTTCAAACAAGCACATAGCCAGGTAGCCCGAGGAGTACCATCATTCTTTTTGAGGGTCCTAAACCTCTTAAGGTACTGGGAAGGGGTATTCCCAAATCTAGCTATCAAAGCTAGCTTCACATTTTCATACTCAAATCTTTCAAGTTCCCCCACCTCCATTACAGCATAAGTTGCAACCTGGGGAGCCTAGACAAAAGCCAAGGAATCAACTGATTCCCTGTGAAACCCTAAATCCCATAGTTATACTCAAAAGCACCCAACCAATCCAAATTATCAAGCTTCATCTCATACACACCTAGAGCTTCCTTAGGCATGCAAGGTCTCTCAGGACGGGAAGACCTAGAAGACTCTGGGATAAAAACATTTTCAAGAGACAATTTCTTCATTTTAAGAGCATGTTGCATTTCCATTTCCCTTAGTTGGAGTTCTTGATGTGTACTTTCAGTTTGCATTTGGAGCCTTTTGAACTCTTAACTTGAGTCTCATCTTTTCAAGAGAGACAAATTCTGGACTCAGTACTGGACCTGGTAGGGTCAATGTGGCTAAAGGCTGAGGCCTAAGAGCTTGTTGAGGTGCAGGGGGGCTCAAATCCTGAGACTCTTCTAACTCTTCTGACTCTTCAATAACATTAGAGTTAGACTCTGAATCATTATCATCCTCATCAACATTTTCCACATTTTCTGAAATAGCAGGTGTGACAGGCCTACTATTCAGGTTTTGATGATTCAACAATCTTTCAATCAATTCGTTTGTCTTTCCTTTAACAGGGAGATTCCTGACCGTACACATTTCTTTCAGTTGCTCTACTGTTAGAATGATCAGGGCTTCCTGTCTGAAGTTATCCATATCAGGCATGATATAATTTCTTTTCTAATGGTGCTTAGCTTGTGAAGGTTACTATTTGAACAAGGCGTAACACTCGGAATGGGGAACAACTTGCCAAAATGTGGGCGTCACGGGGGAAGTACAGGGTACAAGTGCGCGGAACGCCCACACGCTCGCCTGCAACACGTATTCATGGAATAGAATAGGGCAAAAAAGCGCACGCTCAAACCAGCGCACAGGCACAAACACGACCGCCACAAGAAAGCAGGCGGTAGCGTCTCTGCGCCTGGAAGAAATGTGCGCCAAAAGGTGCGCCAACAAATAGCACCTATATACAGCCATGATGAATGTCCTATACTGTGGCCCTCCAGGACAAATGACGTGCAAAGGGGTACCCACAAACACGGACACCCGCTGACAAAAAATACGTGTGCGTGTATACCGGGGTGCGCGGGAAGTCTCACACGCGATTTGGCAGGGTAGGTGGATTTCAGGGGTGCGAGGGAAGTTCCATACGCGATTTGGCCGGGTACGTGCGCAGGAATTTCCACACGCGATTTGGCTGGGTACGTGGATCTCAGGGGTGTGCGGGAAGTCCCACACGCGATTTGGCAGGGTACGTGGATTTCAGGGGTGCGCGGGAGGTTGCACACGCGATTTGGCAGGGTACGTGCGCGGGAATTTCCACACGCGATTTGGCTGGGTACGTGGCTCTCAGGGGTGCGCGGGAAGTCCCACACGCGATTTGGCAGGGTACGTGGATTTCAGGGGTGCGCAGGAAGTTGCCCACGCGATTTGGCCGGGTACGTGCACGGGAATTTCCACACGCGATTTGGCTGGGTACGTGGATCTCAGGGGTGCGCGGGAAGTCTCACACGCGATTTGGAAGGGTACGTGGATTTCAGGGGTGCGCGGGAAGTTCCACACGCGATTTGGCCGGGTACGTGCGCGGGAATTTGCACACGCGACTTGGCTGGGTACGTGGATCTCAGGGGTGCGCGGGAAGTCCCACACGCGATTTGGCCGGGTACGTGCGCGGGAATTTCCACACGCGATTTGGCTGGGTACGTGTATTTCAGGGGTACGCGGGAAATTCTACACGCGATTTGGCTGTGTGCTCCCAGGTATTCCCTGTACACCCTCCACGGCCCCTGCAGGCAGCCGACACCACAGGGGACTACCCTGCACACCTGCTCATTCACCCAGCACCCCCACCCCCCAGCAGTGTGGGGC
The DNA here is from genome assembly GCF_040938575.1 of Ambystoma mexicanum. Classification (NCBI taxonomy): domain Eukaryota; kingdom Metazoa; phylum Chordata; class Amphibia; order Caudata; family Ambystomatidae; genus Ambystoma; species Ambystoma mexicanum. The sequence goes on from NC_090937.1 coordinate 1,421,444,995, forward strand.
ACCCTCCACCAGGCCCCCACTCATGGCCCCTATCACCCGAACCCCCCAGCAGTGCAGGGGCAGCACCACCAGGCCCCCACTCATGTCCCCCTGCACCCCCACCCCCCAGCATCCAGGGGCACCCTCCACCAGGCCCCCACTCATGTCTCCCACCCACCCCCCAGCCACCATGGGCAGCCCCCACCAGGCCCCCACTCATGTCTCCCACCCACCCCCACCCCCCAGCCACCATGGGCAGCCCCCACCAGGCCCCCACTCATGTCTCCCACCACCCCCACCCCCCAGCAGTGTGGGGCACCCTCCACCAGGCCTCCACTCAAGTCTCCCACCACCCCATCCCCCAGCCACCATGGGCACCCTCCACCAGGCCCCCACCCATGTCTCCCAGCACCCCCACCCCCCAGCAGTGCAGGGGCAGCACCACCAGGCCCCCACTCATGTCCCCCTGCACCCCCACCCCCCAGCATCCAGGGGCACCCTCCACCAGGCCCCCACTCATGTCTCCCACCACCCCCACCCCCCAGCAGTGTGGGGCACCCTCCACCAGGCCCCCACTCATGGCCCCTATCACCCGAACCCCCCAGCAGTGCAGGGGCATCACCACCAGGCCCCCACGCATGTCCCCCTGCACCCCCACCCCCCAGCATCCAGGGGCACCCTCCACCAGGCCCCCACTCATGGCCCCTATCACCCCCACCCCCCAGCATCCAGGGGCACCCTCCACCAGGCCCCCACTCATGTCTCCCACCACCCCCACCCCCCCAGCAGTGCAGGGGCAGCCTCCACCAGGCCCCCACTCATGTCTCCCACCACCCCCACCCCCCAGCAGTGCAGGGGCAGCCTCCACCAGGCCCCCACTCATGTCTCCCACCACCCCCACCCCCCAGCAGTGCAGGGGCACCCTCCACCAGGCCCCCACTCATGGCCCCTATCACCCCCACCCCCCAGCATCCAGGGGCACCCTCCACCAGGCCCCCACTCATGTCTCCCACCACCTCCATCCCACAGCAGTGCAGGGGCAGCACCACCAGGCCCCCACTCATGTCCCCCTGCACCCCCACCCCCCAGCATCCAGGGGCACCCTCCACCAGGCCCCCACTCATGTCTCCCACCACCCCCACCTCCCAGCAGTGTGGGGCACCCTCCACCAGGCCCCCACTCATGGCCCCTATCACCCGAACCCCCCAGCAGTGCAGGGGCATCACCACCAGGCCCCCAATCATGTCCCCCTGCACCCCCACCCCCCAGCATCCAGGGGCACCCTCCAGCAGGCCCCCACTCATGTCTCCCACCACCCCCACACCCCCAGCAGTGCAGGGGCAGCCTCCACCAGGCCCCCACTCATGTCTCCCACGACCCCCAACCCCCAGCAGTGCAGGGGCACCCTCCACCAGGCCCCCACTCATGGCCCCTATCGCCCCCACCCCCCAGCATCCAGGGGCAGCCTCCACCAGGCCCCCACTCATGTCTCCCACCACCCCCATCCCACAGCAGTGCAGGGGCACCCTCCACCAGGCCCCCACTCATGGCCCCTATCACCCCCACCCCCCAGCATCCAGGGGCAGCACCACCAGGCCCCCACTCATGTCCAACTCATGTCTCCCACCACCCCATCCCCCAGCAGTGCAGGGGCACCCTCCACCAGGCCCCCACTCATGTCCAACTCATGTCTCCCACCACCCCCACCCCCCAGCAGTGTGGGGCACCCTCCACCAGGCCCCCACTCATGTCCCCATGCACCCCCACCCCCCAACATCCAGGGGCACCCTCCACCAGGTCCCCACTCATGTCTCCCACCACCCCCACCCCCCCAGCAGTGTGGGGCACCCTCCACCAGGCCCCCACTCATGTCTCCCACCACCCCCACCCCCCAGCAGTGTGGGGCACCCACCACCAGGCCCCCACTCATGGCCCCTATCACCCCCACCCCCCAGCATCCAGGGGCACCCTCCACCAGGCCCCCACCCATGTCTCCCAGCACCCCACCCCCCAGCAGTGCAGGGGCAGCACCACCAGGCCCCCACTCATGTCCCCCTGCACCCCCACCCCCCAGCATCCAGGGGCACCCTCCACCAGGCCCCCACTCATGTCTCCCACCACCCCCACCCCCCAGCAGTGTGGGGCACCCTCCACCAGGCCCCCACTCATGGCCCCTATTACCCGAACCCCCCAGCAGTGCAGGGCAGCACCACCAGGCCCCCACTCATGTCCCCCTGCACCCCCACCCCCCAGCATCCAGGGGCACCCTCCACCAGGCCCCCACTCATGGCCCCTATCACCCCCACCCCCCAGCAGTGCAGGGGCACCCTCCACCAGGCCCCCACCCATGTCTCCCAGCACCCCCACCCCCCAGCAGTGCAGGGGCAGCACCACCAGGCCCCCACTCATGTCCAACTCATGTCTCCCACCACCCCCACCCCCCAGCAGTGCATGGGCACCCTCCACCAGGCCCCCACTCATGTCTTCCACCACCCCCATCCCCCAGCCACCATGGGCACAATCCACCAGGCCCCCACTCATGTCTCCCACCACCCCCACCCCCCAGCAGTGCAGGGGCAGCCTCCACCAGGCCCCCACCCATGTCTCCCAGCACCCCCACCCCCCAGCAGTGCAGGGGCAGCACCACCAGGCCCCCACTCATGTCCCCCTGCACCCCCACCCCCCAGCATCCAGGGGCACCCTCCACCAGGCCCCCACTCATGTCCAACTCATGTCTCCCACCACCCCCACCCCCCAGCAGTGTGGGGCACCCTCCACCAGGCCCCCACTCATGTCTCCCACCACCCCCACCCCCCAGCAGTGTGGGGCACCCTCCACCAGGCCCCCACTCATGGCCCCTATCACCCCCACCCCCCAGCATCCAGGGGCACCCTCCACCAGGCCCCCACCCATGTCTCCCACCACCCCCACCCCCCAGCAGTGCAGGGGCAGCACCACCAGGCCCCCACTCATGTCCAACACATGTCTCCCATCCCCCCACCCCCCAGCAGTGCAGGGGCACCCTCCACCAGGCCCCCACTCATGTCTCCCACCACCCCCATCCCCCAGCCACCATGGGCACCCTCCACCAGGCCCCCACTCATGTCTCCCACCACCCCCACCCCCCAGCAGTGCAGGGGCAGCCTCCACCAGGCCCCCACCCATGTCTCCCAGCACCCCCACCCCCCAGCAGTGCAGAGGCAGCACCACCAGGCCCCCACTCATGTCCCCCTGCACCCCCACCCCCCAGCATCCAGGGGCACCCTCCACCAGGCCCCCACTCATGTCCAACTCATGTCTCCCACCACCCCCACCCCCCAGCAGTGTGGGGCACCCTCCACCAGGCCCCCACTCATGTCTCCCACCACCCCCACCCCCCAGCAGTGTGGGGCACCCTCCACCAGGCCCCCACCCATGTCTCCCACCACCCCCACCCCCAGCAGTGTGGGGCACCCTCCGCCAGGCCCCCACTCATGGCCCCTATCACCCCCACCCCCCAGCAGTGCAGGGGCACCCTCCACCAGGCCCCCACCCATGTCTCCCACCACCCCCATCCCCCAGCCACCATGGGCACCCTCCACCAGGCCCCCACTCATGTCTCCCACCACCTCCATCCCGCAGCAGTGCAGGGGCAGCACCACCAGGCCCCCACTCATGTCCAACTCATGTCTCCCACCACCCCCACCCCCCAGCAGTGCAGGGGCACCCTCCACCAGGCCCCCACTCATGTCCAACGCATGTCTCCCACCACCCCCACCCCCCAGCAGTGTGGGGCACCCTCCACCAGGCCCCCACTCATGTCTCCCACCACCCCCACCCCCCAGCAGTGCAGGGGCAGCCTCCACCAGGCCCCCACCCATGTCTCCCAGCACCCCCACCCCCCAGCAGTGCAGGGGCAGCACCACCAGGCCCCCACTCATGTCCCCCTGCACCCCCACCCCCCAGCATCCAGGGCCACCCTCCACCAGGCCCCCACTCATGTCCAACTCATGTCTCCCACCACCCCCACCCCCCAGCAGTGTGCGGCACCCTCCACCAGGCCCCCACTCATGTCTCCCACCACCCCCACCCCCCAGCAGTGTGGGGCACCCTCCACCAGGCCCCCACTCATGGCCCCTATCACCCCCACCCCCCAGCATCCAGAGGGACCCTCCACCAGGCCCCCACTCATGTCTCCCACCACCCCCACCCCCCAGCAGTGCAGGGGCACCCTCCACCAGGCCCCCACCCATGTCTCCCACCACCCCCACCCCCCAGCAGTGCAGGGGCAGCACCACCAGGCCCCCACTCATGTCCAACTCATGTCTCCCACCACCCCCACCCCCCAGCAGTGCAGGGGCACCCTCCACCAGGCCCCCACTCATGTCTCCCACCACCCCCATCCCCCAGCCACCATGGGCACCCTCCACCAGGCCCCCACTCATGTCTCCCACCACCCCCACCCCCCAGCAGTGCAGGGGCAGCCTCCACCAGGCCCCCACCCATGTCTCCCAGCACCCCCACCCCCCAGCAGTGCAGGGGCAGCACCACCAGGCCCCCACTCATGTCCCCCTGCACCCCCACCCCCCAACATCCAGGGGCACCCTCCACCAGGCCCCCACTCATGTCCAACTCATGTCTCCCACCACCCCCACCCCCCAGCAGTGTGGGGCACCCTCCACCAGGCCCCCACTCATGGCCCCTATCACCCCCACCCCCCAGCATCCAGGGGCACCCTCCACAAGGCCCCCACTCATGTCTCCCACCACCCCCACCCCCCAGCAGTGCAGGGGCACCCTCCACCAGGCCCCCACCCATGTCTCCCAGCACCCCCACCCCCCAGCAGTGCAGGGGCAGCACCACCAGGCCCCCACTCATGTCCCCCTGCGCAGCCAACCCCCAGCATCCAGGGGCACCCTCCACCAGGCCCCCACTCATGTCTCCCACCACCCCCACCCCCCAGCAGTGTGGGGCACCCTCCACCAGGCCCCCACCCATGTCTCCCACCACCCCCACCCCCCAGCCACCATGGGCATCCCCCACCAGGCCCCCACTCATGTCTCCCACCACCCCCACCCCCCCAGCAGTGTGGGGCACCCTCCACCAGGCCCCCACTCATGTCCAACTCATGTCTCCCACCACCCCCACCCCCCCAGCCACCATGGGCACCCTCCACCAGGCCCCCACCCATGTCTGCCACCACCCCCACCCCCCAGCCACCATGGGCAGCCTCCACCAGGTCCTCACAATCCCCAATCATGTGCGTTATGGTCAGCCTCCACAGCCAAAAAGCCCTACCAAGTAACCCATTCACCCACATGAAAATGGAAATTACCTGTTACACCCCCAATGTTCATAAAGCTAATGAACCCATGTCCGTCACACACAATGGTTGCAATTGAATGGGAAAACACCCAACATGACATGCATGAAACCAATGAGATGATACCACACAGTGAAGTATGAAAACAAAATTGTATTAAAAAAAAAAGAATGCAAAAGAAATGAAACAAACTACAATGGGAATGAAAAAAAGATAAGCTGCATGTCCGTTTAAAAAAATAAAAACACCAAATCCTAATCCAAAAAAATGTTGTCCAAAGTCAAATGAAAAATAAAATCAATCCAATGAAGAACTATGTACAAAACATCCAAGGGTCCATGAGCCCAACTGAACAAAGGAAACCTACAAAAAACCCTAACTAAAATGCAACTATATACAAAAAGTGGAGCAGTGTCCGTCGACTCCAAATCATAAGAACAAACAAAGGAAACCTAAAACTAAAGAACTATATACAAAGGCGGCGGGCAAGTCCAGCGGCTCACTCCGTGGTGTTCCGGGCCAGGGCATCATCGAACTCCTGTTCGATGTCCCGGAGGCGGTCCTGTTCCATGGCCCCGAGGGTCCGCAGGGACGACGCCGTGTCCTCCTCCAACCCCCTGCGGATTGTCTCGAAGCACTCGGCCCACCTCAGGGCCCTCCGCATGGAGTTCTCCGCCCTGACCATTGTGAGTCGCGCCTCTTCCGCCCGCCGCCGCTCCGCACCTATGGCGTGGCCCAACCGCTGCCACACGGAAGACACTCTCTGTCCTGGGTCCTCCTGCCCTCCGGCCGATGCCTGCCCCTCCGATGTCGAAGGCCCCGAGCCTTCATGGCTCTCACCATGTTGCTGCTGCTACTCTGCCTCTGCCCGTGCACTGCCTCCTGCTGCCTGCACATCCTCCGCCGGCTGGGGTGCAGTCGTAGATGTGGCCACCCCTGCTGGACGTCCGACTCCCGACTGTGGCAGGGATGCCTCCTCCACCAGCCTGGCCGCACCGTCAGAGGCAGCACCACAGGGCACCCAGGTGACTGATGGGTGGGAAGATGGCACAGAGGACGACTGGCACGTAGGGGGTCCAGTTGAGGAGGGGGTCGGAGCAAGCCCCATCAGACGGAGGAATCCGGCCTGGGTGACCTGTCCCAGCAGGCTGACGTGGTCAACGAGCCATTCGAGATGACGTGCAGTCTCTCCATGAAAAGACTGCAGGTCACCTCGCATGGCCCGTTGACGCAACGCCACACCAGCCAGGACAGGCTCAACCCGGACCTGGATAGCCACGTCCACAGGCAGAGGAAGGCCAGTTGACGTCAGCTCATCCCCTGCCTGAAAACGGGTCTGGACGTAGGCATCCCTGCTGGTGCAAGATGATGCAGGGACAGGATCGGGGACAGGATTGCACACAGGCACCTCCGCGGCGGCCTGTGCTGCCTCCTGTCCCTGGTCCTGCACTGCACCACTAGCACCAGTGGGATCCCCTCCTCCAGACCCCGTCTCTGGTGCTTGCACGGCCTCCTCCTCCACCAAACCCCCCACCAACCTGGATGACTCCGTGCCATCTTCCCCTGTTGGGCCCTGTGGGGTCCCAGCTGCCCCTTCTGCTGCCGAGGAGTCCAACTCCAACCTCCGCCTCTTGGACCTCCCCCCGGCAGCTGCGGCCTGGGACGCGGCACCGGACTCCTCACTCCCCGACGAGATGACAACACGGGAGGGGAACCGGGCCTTGCGTCTCCGGCTGGCGGTGGGATCCCCGCCGCTGTGCTCCACAGCACCTTCTCCGCCTTCTTCATCAGTTGACGCTGCAGACAGGGAGAAACAAAACACAGGCATCAGGGCACTGTACAATGGACACATACACACATGACAGTTGCACATGAGTGGCATTGGCAAACCTCAGACATGTCATCACAATCCCCAACACACATGTCATTACAACTCGCACACATGAGCCATACCACAGCCATATCGCAACTGCCACCAGCATCTCTACACATACAACAGCATGAGCAGCCAAAGGTGAGCCAGACATCACATGCAACACAGGAAGTGCACCACACATGTACACACACCACCACACTTGCATGCATGTGTACACCTCTGCCAAGTGTCGCACTGTTCAGACGGGCATCCATGTCACATCTGCCAATCAGGCTTCCACATACCGCTGTCACATGCATCCATGTTGCATCACTGTTGCACCCTTGTCAAATACACACACATGCACATGTACACAGTGCTGATGCATGCAGCCGAAAACAACATACATGCGTGACATCACGGACATGTCTACTTACATACACATTCATCCAAACATGTGTGCCCACACAACTGCATTTGGCATGCAAGCCTACACACACAAGCACCATCCATGTCTCACACATTACAGCCCTTGCATGTGTCAGCCCCACGGCCCTGTACACCCCCACCCATACTCGACCCCATACAAACAGATGTGCAACCTGCACACTACCGAATAATCACCACATGCACTGCTCACAATCAGGATGCATGTACACTCACCGCTCGACTCCAGACGGGTCTGCTTCTCTAGGACCTGGAGGTGGAGCGCTGGGGATATGCATTCCAGGACCCTCATCTGTTCTTCCGACAAGTGGCCCCAGCGCCCCTTGGCATCCGCTGCCTTCAAGAGGTGCCGGGCCTTGTTCAGGGTCCTGGACCTGAAGTCCTCCCAGCGCTTCCTGACATGTTGTAAGTCGCGGACTGCCACCCCCTCCGCGTTGATGGCAGTCACGATGTCAGTCCAGATCCGAGTCCGTCCTTCCTTGTCGGCGCGGGAACTTCCGAAGAGGGCATCATACTGCCCCAGGACTTGCTCCACCAGGACACCAACTTCGGTGGCACTGAAGCTGGTGCCCCTCTGCCTCTCTGGCCGGGGGTTGTCAGTGGTCACAGATGGTGTTTGCCCCGACATGACAACCCCAGAGGCAGGAGTGGGTGGGCAACTGGGTCCTGGGGCTGGGCTGTGGAGCGATGGAAACCCAGTCGGGAGTCTTCGGTTCCAGCAGGGGTGGTCACAGCAACAGCACCCCTGGCTGATGTGCAGGCAGCAAATGGCAGTGCACGTGGGCAGCAGGCAGTCAGGCAGCAGCAGATGGCAGGTGGGAGCGTGCTCGGGGCTCTGGGGGGCAGTAGTTCGGCCTTCTGGGCAGGAGCGTGGTCTTCCGTGTGCATACGCGTGGCCAGCTTGATACGGAGTGATTTGGCACGTGAAAAGTCTGCATGTCAGCGTGTAATTCGAGGAAAGGCCCTTGGCGCGTAAGTGCGTCGGCACGCATACGCATTTTCATTGAACAGAAGGCCCCTCAAGCGCAAGCGCCCCTGTGACGTGACGCGTACAGACGCGCATGGGCCCTTTCCACGTATTACACGCGGACGTGCAGTTACCACACGCGCTTACGCGCATGGGCCCTTTCCACGTATTACACGCGGACGTGCAGTTTCCACACGCGCTTACGCGCATGGGCCCTTTCCACGTATTACACGCGGACGTGCAGTTTTTCACGCGCACTGAAATGCGCATGCGTGTCTGTATGCGTCACGTCACAGGGGCGCTTGCGCTTGAGGGGCCTTCTGTCCAATGAAAATGCGTATGCGTGCAGACGCGCTTACGCGCCAAGGGCCTTTCCTCGAATTACACGCTGACTTGCAGACTTTTCACATGCCAAATCACTCCGTATCAAGCTGGCCACACGTATGCACACGGAAGACCACGCTTCTGCCCAGAAGGCCGAACTACTGCCCCCCAGAGCCCTGAGCACGCTCCCACCTGCCATCTGCTGCTGCCTAACTGCCTGCTGCCCACGTGCACTGCCATTTGCTGCCTGCACATCAGCCAGGGGTGCTGTTGCTGTGACCACCCCTGCTGGAACCGAAGACTCCCGACAGGGTTTCCATCGCTCCACAGCCCAGCCCCAGGACCCAGTTGCCAACCACTCCTGCCTCTGGGGTTGTCATGTCGGGGCAAACACCATCTGTGACCACTGACAACCCCCGGCCAGAGAGGCAGAGGGGCACCAGCTTCAGTGCCACCGAAGTTGGTGTCCTGGTGGAGCAAGTCCTGGGGCAGTATGAGGCCCTCTTCGGAAGTTCCCGCGCCGACAAGGAAGGACGGACTCGGATCTGGACTGACATCGTGACTGCCATCAATGCGGAGGGGGTGGCAGTCCGCGACTTACAACATGTCAGGAAGCGCTGGGAGGACGTCAGGTCCAGGACCCTGAACAAGGCCCGGCGCCTCTTGAGGCAGCTGATGCCAAGGGGCGCCGGGGCCACTTGTCGGAAGAACAGATGAGGGTCCTGGAACGCATATCCCCAGCGCTCCACGTCCAGGTCCTAGAGAAGCAGACCCGTCTGGAGTCGAGCGGTGAGTGTACATGCATCCTGATTGTGAGCAGTGCGTGTGGTGATTATTCGGTAGTGTGCAGGTTGCACATCTGTTTCTCCAGCATGGGGTCTGGCATGGATTCACATGCTCATGAATATTCCCCGTCGTCAGGCTGGGAATCCTCGGTAAAGAAAAAACCAGTATCAGTTTCGTTTCTGATCTGTCTTTCGTAGTAATAACCAATCACTGGTCTCTGCGTCATACTGACCACAGCCAATGACTGCCCTCTACCTAAGCACTGCCTCTGGCAGCCATCTTCAGATTTTTACCGCACGTTCATGTGTTGGGATCCTCGTGCTATTGCTCTCGAGCGTTAGTGCTATTTTTTTTCACGTTTTTTCTCAAAAACTTCGTTTTTTCGGTCAAAAGAGCCTCAAGCTCCACCGATTCTCCATCCGATCAACGGGGACCCGTGTCGGATTCGTCTGCGCCCCTCAAGGGTGAAGATTTCGTCGAGCTACGCTTTTGGAGGACTCCAGAAGTTTTTCAGGCCCGGTCATGGCCCAGGAGAAGGGGAGCTCGACGCCCGGAAAGCTGTTCAGGGTCTGCCCTGGATGCCAGCTGCAGAACGTCTTCAAGGAGGACGATCACTCTTTTTGTCTTTGCTGCCTACATGAGGACAAGACGCACGTGGAGAAGGACTGTGCGTTTTGCGGCAACATGTCGGAGCGGACCATGAAGGACCGCCATCAACGTCTCGCCAACTGGCTGGAAGGGAAGAGCCCGTCCGGCGAGAAGAAGAGGAAGAAAGCCGAGCGGTCTTCTAAGACCTTTGAGGACGCCCCGGCGACGGGGGTCCAACATAAGGCCAAGCACCGCGAGTCCGCTGGCACCGGGAGCGCCGAACGGTCGGGCTCTACGGGCGCCAGGCAAGGCGCACCCTCCCCGGCACCATCAACCACGAGCCAACGCTCTGGGTCGGGTAAGAGGAAGGCCGAGCACCCGGCGAAGCTCCTGGAGAGGCCCCGGTCGAGCTCGAAGGCGGAGGGGGAGCGAGGCAGTGTCCCCCCCTCAAGGATAAGGCGGTGAGCGCACCTAAGGTGGTGAAGGCCTTAATCCATCCGGCCAAGCCCTCTATCGCAACTGTCGCGGCGGCCCTGGCTCAGCCTGTGGAGGCTACACCAGTGGTGGCGACCTCGGGGCTCAGAGTCTCCCTGCCACCTCGGAGGGAGTCCTCTTTTGTGCCCATCGATAGGACCCCCGTGAAATCCCCCGTGGGGAAGAAAAAGGGGGGGCAGGGCGTCGTCGTAGATTCGGCCTCAACCTCGGAGGAGGAGCTGGTCGAAGTCTTAAGCCACGGCCTCGGCGTGGAAGAAGACCGGCCCGTCGGGATGGATCCCGACGCAGGTGACGACGACATCGTCGAGGGTACCGACGGGGCCCCTGATCGCCCGTCGGATTCCCCTCTGCCGGCGCCGCGAGACAACTCGGCGGCCATTTTGTTGGCTATACAGTCCTTATGCTCAGAGATAAGGACGAGACTACCGTTGCCGACGGAACCTCTCCCGTCGGGGGGCCCAGAACCGGGACCTTCTGGTGTTCCCCCTACCAAGAAAAGAAGGATCCACCCTCCGCCTCCTTTTCAGCCGTCGCGCCCCTTCCAGCCCTCCTCCCCTTCCACCCGAGGGGATGATACGGGGACTGACACGGCAGCGACGGGTACGGACGACGAGGTATACGACGAGGATGTACCGTCGTCGCCTCCCACCAGGGCTTCTTCGCCCGACGAGATTGGATCGTTCCACTCCATGATCACCAGGGCATCCGAGCTTTTCCAACTCTGCCCTGAGGAGAAGAAGAAGGAAGGTTTCCTTTATCAGCGGCGCGAGGCCAAGAGGAAGACGGTCCTCTCAGTGCCTCTATTGGACGACATTTGGGATGAGGGCCTCACCCTCCTCAAGAACCCTTCCACGACGCCAGCTAGAAGAGACCGGTACGAGAAGAAGTACCGGGTCCCGGACACGGCCCCCCTGTGCCTCCGGGCGCAGCCTACCCCGGACTCCGTCGTCTCCGCAGCGGCCAAGAAAAAAGCGGGGGGCCTGCGGCCTCCACATCGACTTCCCTACTGGACGGCGAGGGAAAGAAATTGGACGCTATGGGACGCAGAGTCATCTCGTCTGCGGCGACGACGATTAAAGCGGCCAACGCCTTGGCTATCGTGGCCCGCTACGACAGGGAGCTCTGGTACAAACTGGCTCCCCTGCTGGACTTCTTGCCGGACGACAAGAGAGCAGAGGCCCTGGAGATCCTGCAGGAAGGTGAGGTGGCTTCGGACCACGCCATTACCGTTGCGACGGACATCGCCGACACTGGGTTCCGCCAGTTGGGCAACGGCGTTTGCCTTAGGCGGCGTGGATGGCTCAAGGCTACGGACTTCCGTCAAGACGTTCAGACCAGAGTCCTGGACATGCCCTTCGATGGGAACAACCTGTTTGGGAAAACAGTGGACGATTCCCTTCAGGCCATTAAAGCGGACACCGAGACGGCCCGGGCCCTTGGAGTTCTGCAACAACGACGGACGCCCTTTCGGAGCAGCGGAGGCAAGGGCGCCTCCAAAAGTTCCGGCAGCGGTTTCTCCACCTACCGTCAAGCGGCCCGCTCGTCGGCTCAGGAGGCCTATAGAGGACGAGGCAAGTCTGGCGGACCCCGCCGTCGTCGCCAAGGAGGTCAAGGCGGCAAAGCCTCGTCGAAGCAGGATTGAACCGGCCGTGGGGTCGGGCCCCCACCGAAGCACCCCGGTGGGAGGCCGGCTGGCGAGCAGCGTGTGGGAGTCCATCTCCACCGACCGTTGGGTGCTGGACGCCTTGGCCCGGGGCCACGCGCTCGAGTTTCAAAGAAGGTGTACGCGCGTCCCCCCCGTGGCCAGGAAAGAACTTCACGTCCCTCAACTTCTCCTGGAGGTAAAAGCGATGCTCAGGAAGGGCGCCATCGAACTCGTCCCAAGGAGGCTTCGGGGCTCCGGAGTTTACTCGAGATACTTCCTCGTGAAGAAGAAGACGGGGGGATGGCGCCCCATCCTGGACCTGCGACGTCTGAACAAGTTCATCAAGGCGCAAAAATTCCGGATGATCACCCTCCAGCACGTTCTGGGTCAGCTGGAGGAAGGAGACTTCCTGTCGTCGTTGGATTTGGAGGATGCCTACTTCCATATTCCCATCCTAAAGGGGCACCGAAAATTCCTCAGGTTTGTGGTCCAAGGGCGTCACTACCAGTTCAAAGCCCTCCCCTTCGGACTACGGTCGGCACCCAGGGTGTTCACCAAGTGCCTTGCACCGGTGGCGGCGCAGCTGCGCCGCGAGGGGCTCCACGTCTACCCCTACCTGGACGACTGGCTCATCCGAGCCAAGACGAGGGAGCTCGCCGTGGATCACACGGCAAGGACCGTCCAACTTCTCACGGACCTGGGATTCTCCGTGAACTACGCCAAGTCCCACCTGGTACCCGCGCAAAACGCACTGTTTCTGGGAGCGAAGCTCGACACAGTGTCCCTTCTGGCCTCCCCGTCGGAGGAAAGGACCAGGTCCATCCTGGGCAAGGTACAGCGGATGTTGGTTTCCGATGCGGCCAAGGTGAGGTCCATCAAGTCCCTCCTCGGAATGATGTCTTCTTGCATCTACCTCATTCCCATGTGCAGGCTCCGGATGCGCCCGTTGCAGGAGTTCCTGGACGCGCGCTGGATCCAAACGACGGGCGGCTTCGAGGAGAGGATCACACTCGACGAGAGTTTCCGCCGAGCGGTCCAGTGGTGGGGCATCCGCGCGCATCTGACGGCGGGCATGGACTTCCAGACCCCAGACCACCAGGAGACAGTGACCACGGATGCCTCCCTGGAAGGGTGGGGAGCGCACACCGAAAATCTGCACGCGAGAGGCCTTTGGCTCCCGACAGAGAAGTCCCTCCATATCAACGTCCTGGAGCTCCGTGCAGTGTTCTGGGCCCTCAGGTCCTTCCTTCCGTCCCTCAAGGGCAAGGTGGTGAGGATCTTCACCGACAACACCACCACCATGTTTTACATCAGGAAACAGGGCGGAACCAGGTCCCCAGCACTGTCCAAGGAGGCGCAGGACCTGTGGCATTGGGCCGTCGCCCAAAGGATGTTTCTGGTGCCGTTTCATCTGGCAGGGATAAAAAACACCATCGCCGACTCACTCAGCAGGGAGCTGCGCTCGTGCCACGAGTGGGAACTACGGCAGGATCTAGTGGATCGCCTCTTCCGACGGTGGGGCACACCCCAGATCGACCTGTTCGCGACGGCGACGAACTCCAAGTGCCGGAGGTTCGCCAGCAGGTTTCCCCAGGCGAGGAGCATGGGCGATGCTTTCTCGTTCCCCTGGGAGGGCCTGTTCCTCTACGCGTTCCCTCCTTTGCCACTGCTAATCCGGCTCGTCAACCAGCTCAAGAGGTCACGGTGCAGGATGATCCTCGTCGCACCTGCGTGGCCGAGGCAGATATGGTTCCCGGACCTTCTGGACTTGTCAGCGTCCCCGCCAATCAAGCTGCCGGTGGACGCGGATCTACTCTCCAGGGAAGGAGGCGCCATCCTCCACCACGACCCGAAATCGCTGAACTTGCAGGCCTGGCTCCTGCAGCGCTAGAGTTTGGAGGATACGACATACCGGCCGACTGCAGAGAGGTTCTTGCAAAGGCCAGAGCGTCCTCGACTCTTAAATGCTACGGACACAAATGGAAGAGGTTCTCTGTCTGGTGCCACGCACAGAAGATTAACCCTCTACGGATTACGGCTCCCCAGGTACTGCCGTACCTGCTGACGCTGGCCAAAGCTGGACTGGCACACGCGTCCATCAAGATTCATCTTGCTGCGATCTCCCGATACACCAGAACCACGGGCCGGACGTCCTTGTGGTCTCATCGTCTGGTGAAAGAATTCATGAAGGGACTGTTCAGATCGTTCCCGCCGGTGAAGGCTCCGGCCCCGGCGTGGGAGCTCAACGTGGTGCTGACCAAGCTCATGGGACCTCCGTTCGAGCCTCTGCACTCGGCCCCGTTGAAGTTTCTGTCGTGGAAAACAGCGTTTCTTGTGGCCATCACCTCCGCACGACGGGTGGGAGAGATCCAGGCCCTTTCCTGCAAGGCCCCGTACTTGACTTTTCACGACACGAGGGTAGTGCTCAGGACGCACCCCTCCTTCATGCCCAAGGTACCGTCGGACTTCCATCTCAACGAACCCTTGGTGTTGCCTGTGTTCTTCCCGTCACCTTCGTCGCCGGCTGAGAGGACTTTGCACTCGCTGGATGTGGCTAGAGCGCTGAAGTTCTACGTGGACCGCACGAAGTGTTTTCGGAAGACGTCACAACTCTTTGTGAACTTTGGACCTGTCAATCAGGGGAAGGCTCTCTCGAAGGCTTCCATTTCCAGATGGCTCTCCGGCTGTATCATGTACTGTCATCGGTTGGCAAACCGACCGCTGCCTGGCCGTCCGAGAGCCCATTCCACCAGAGCGATCGCAGCTACCACGGCGTTCCTTTCTGGTGTGCCCCTGCTGGACATATGCAGGGCTGCTACGTGGAGGTCGACGCACACCTTCACGAAATTCTACTGCGTCGATCGGGATTCCAGGGAGGAGTCCAGGGTCGGCCAAGCAGTGCTGCGCAACCTGTTCACCTGAGGTGAGCCCGGTGAGGAGGTAAGATGCTTAATGTTGAGTTTGATGTAATGCTTAATGTTGAGCCTTTGCCACCTCCCGTGGTTGTGCATGTGTGTACTACTATGTATTCTTTATTCATGAGCATGTGAATCCATGCCAGACCCCATGCTGGAGAAGGAACAAGTTACTTACCTGTAGCTGTTGTTCTCCAGCATGGGTCTGGCATGGATTCACATGCGAACCCTCCCGCCTACCCCTCTGCGGCTCTTCACTTGGTCATACTGCCACTTCACGTGCTTCCAAATCTGAAGATGGCTGCCAGAGGCGGTGCTTAGGTAGAGGGCAGTCATTGGCTGTGGTCAGTATGACGCAGAGACCAGTGATTGGTTATTACTACGAAAGACAGATCAGAAACGAAACTGATACTGGTTTTTTCTTTACCGAGGATTCCCAGCCTGACGACGGGGAATATTCATGAGCATGTGAATCCATGCCAGACCCATGCTGGAGAACAACAGTTACAGGTAAGTAACTTGTTCCTTGTATGGGGTCGAGTATGGGTGGGGGTGTACAGGGCCGTGGGGCTGACACATGCGAGGGCTATAATGTGTGAGACATGGATGGTGCTTGTGTGTGTAGGCTTGCATGCCAAATGCAGTTGTGTGGGCACACATGTTTGGATGAATGTGTATGTAAGTAGACATGTCCGTGATGTCACGCATGTATGTTGTTTTCGGCTGCATGCATCAGCACTGTGTACATGTGCATGTGTGTGTATTTGACAAGGGTGCAACAGTGATGCAACATGGATGCATGTGACAGCGGTATGTGGAAGCCTGATTGGCAGATGTGACATGGATGCCCGTCTGAACAGTGCGACACTTGGCAGAGGTGTACACATGCATGCAAGTGTGGTGGTGTGTGTACATGTGTGGTGCACTTCCTGTGTTGCATGTGATGTCTGGCTCACCTTTGGCTGCTCATGCTGTTGTATGTGTAGGGATGCTGGTGGCAGTTGCGATATGGCTGTGGTATGGCTCATGTGTGCGAGTTGTAATGACGTGTGTTGGGGATTGTGATGACATGTCTGAGGTTTGCCAATGCCACTCATGTACAACTGTCATGTGTGTATGTGTCCATTGTACAGTGCCCTGATGCCTGTGTTTTGTTTCTCCCTGTCTGCAGCGTCAACTGATGAAGAGGGCGGAGAAGGTGCTGTGGAGCACAGCGGCGGGGATCCCACCGCCAGCCGGAGACGCAAGGCCCGGCTCCCCTCCCGTGTTGTCATCTCGTCGGGGAGTGAGGAGTCCGGTGCCGCGTCCCAGGCCGCAGCTGCCGGGGGGAGGTCCAAGAGGCGGAGGTTGGAGTTGGACTCCTCGGCAGCAGAAGGGGCAGCTGGGACCCCACAGGGCCCAACAGGGGAAGATGGCACGGAGTCATCCAGGTTGGTGGGGGGTTTGGTGGAGGAGGAGGCCGTGCAAGCACCAGAGACGGGGTCTGGAGGAGGGGATCCCACTGGTGCTAGTGGTGCAGTGCAGGACCAGGGACAGGAGGCAGCACAGGCCGCCGCGGAGGTGCCTGTGTGCAATCCTGTCCCCGATCCTGTCCCTGCATCATCTTGGACCAGCAGGGATGCCTACGTCCAGACCCGTTTTCAGGCAGGGGATGAGCTGACGTCAACTGGCCTTCCTCTGCCTGCGGACGTGGCTATCCAGGTCCGGGTTGAGCCTGTCCTGGCTGGTGTGGCGTTGCGTCAACGGGCCATGCGAGGTGACCTACAGTCTTTTCATGGAGAGACTGCACGTCATCTCGAATGGCTCGTTGACCACGTCAGCCTGCTGGGACAGGTCACCCAGGCCGGATTCCTCCGTCTGATGGGGCTTGCTCCGACCCCCTCCTCAACTGGACCCCCTACGTGCCAGTCGTCCTCTGCGCCATCTTCCCACCCATCAGTCACCTGGGTGCCCTGTGGTGCTGCCTCTGACGGTGCGGCCAGGCTGGTGGAGGAGGCATCCATGCCACAGTCGGGAGTCGGACGTCCAGCAGGGGTGGCCACATCTACGACTGCACCCCAGCCGGCGGAGGATGTGCAGGCAGCAGGAGGCAGTGCACGGGCAGAGGCAGAGCAGCAGCAGCAACATGGTGGGAGCCATGAAGGCTCGGGGCCTTCGACATCGGAGGGGCCAGCATCGGCCGGAGGGCAGGAGGACCCAGGACAGAGAGTGTCTTCCGTGTGGCAGCGGTTGGGCCACGCCATAGGTGCGGAGCGGCGGCGGGCGGAAGAGGCGCGGCTCACAATGGTCAGGGCGGAGAACTCCATGCGGAGGGCCCTGAGGTGGGCCGAGTGCCTCGAGGCAATCCGCAGGGGGTTGGAGGAGGACACGGCGTCATCCCTGCGGACCCTCGGGGCCATGGAACAGGACCGCCTCCGGGACATCGAACAGGAGTTCGATGATGCCCTGGCCCGGAACACCACGGAGTGAGCCGCTGGACTTGCCCGCCGCCTTTGTATATAGTTCTTTAGTTTTAGGTTTCCTTTGTTTGTTCTTATGATTTGGAGTCGACGGACACTGCTCCACTTTTTGTATATAGTTGCATTTTAGTTAGGGTTTTTTGTAGGTTTCCTTTGTTCAGTTGGGCTCATGGACCCTTGGATGTTTTGTACATAGTTCTTCATTGGATTGATTTTATTTTTCATTTGACTTTGGACAACATTTTTTTGGATTAGGATTTGGTGTTTTTATTTTTTTAAACGGACATGCAGCTTATCTTTTTTTCATTCCCATTGTAGTTTGTTTCATTTCTTTTGCATTCTTTTTTTTTAATACAATTTTGTTTTCATACTTCACTGTGTGGTATCATCTCATTGGTTTCATGCATGTCATGTTGGGTGTTTTCCCATTCAATTGCAACCATTGTGTGTGACGGACATGGGTTCATTAGCTTTATGAACATTGGGGGTGTAACATGTAATTTCCATTTCCATGTGGGTGAATGGGTTACTTGGTAGGGCTTTTTGGCTGTGGAGGCTGACCATAACGCACATGATTGGGGATTGTGAGGACCTGGTGGAGGCTGCCCCTGCACTGCTGGGGGGTGGGGGTGGTGGGAGACATGAGTGGGGGCCTGGTGGAGGGTGCCTATGGTGGCTGGGGGATAGGGTTGGTGGGAGACATGAGTGGGGGCCTGGTGGAGGGTGCCTCTGCACTGCTGGGGGGTGGGGGTGGTGGGAGACATGAGTGGGGGCCTGGTGGAGGGTGCCCCTGCACTGCTGGGGGGGTGGGGGTGGTGGGAGACATGAGTTGGACATGAGTGGGGGCCTGGTGGTGCTGCCCCTGCACTGCTGGGGGGTGGGGGTGCTGGGAGACATGGGTGGGGGCCTGGTGGAGGGTGCCCCTGCACTGCTGGGGGGTGGGGGTGGTGGGAGACATGAGTGGGGGCCTGGTGGAGGGTGCCCCTGGATGCTGGGGGGTGGGGGTGATAGGGGCCATGAGTGGGGGCCTGGTGGAGGGTGCCCCACACTGCTGGGGGGTGGGGGTGGTGGGAGACATGAGTGGGGGCCTGGTGTAGGGTGCCCCACACTGCTGGGGGGTGGGGGTGGTGGGAGACATGAGTTGGACATGAGTGGGGGCCTGGTGGAGGGTGCCCCTGGATGCTGGGGGGTGGGGGTGCAGGGGGACATGAGTGGGGGCCTGGTGGTGCTGCCCCTGCACTGCTGGGGGGTGGGGTGCTGGGAGACATGGGTGGGGGCCTGGTGGAGGCTGCCCCTGCACTGCTGGGGGGTGGGGGTGGTGGGAGACATGAGTGGGGGCCTGGTGGAGGGTGCCTCTGCACTGCTGGGGGGTGGGGGTGGTGGGAGACATGAGTGGGGGCCTGGTGGAGGGTGCCCCTGCACTGCTGGGGGGTGGGGGTGGTGGGAGACATGAGTTGGACATGAGTGGGGGCCTGGTGGTGCTGCCCCTGCACTGCTGGGGGGTGGGGGTGCTGGGAGACATGGGTGGGGGCCTGGTGGAGGGTGCCCCTGCACTGCTGGGGGGTGGGGGTGGTGGGAGACATGAGTGGGGGCCTGGTGGAGGGTGCCCCTGGATGCTGGGGGGTGGGGGTGATAGGGGCCATGAGTGGGGGCCTGGTGGAGGGTGCCCCACACTGCTGGGGGGTGGGGGTGGTGGGAGACATGAGTGGGGGCCTGGTGTAGGGTGCCCCACACTGCTGGGGGGTGGGGGTGGTGGGAGACATGAGTTGGACATGAGTGGGGGCCTGGTGGAGGGTGCCCCTGGATGCTGGGGGGTGGGGGTGCAGGGGGACATGAGTGGGGGCCTGGTGGTGCTGCCCCTGCACTGCTGGGGGGTGGGGTGCTGGGAGACATGGGTGGGGGCCTGGTGGAGGCTGCCCCTGCACTGCTGGGGGGTGGGGGTGGTGGGAGACATGAGTGGGGGCCTGGTGGAGGGTGCCCATGGTGGCTGGGGGATGGGGGTGGGTGGGAGACATGAGTGGGGGCCTGGTGGAGGCTGCACCTGCACTGCTGGGGGGTGGGGGTGGTGGGAGACATGGGTGGGGGCCTGGTGGAGGGTGCCCCTGCACTGCTGGGGGGTGGGGGTGGTGGGAGACATGAGTGGGGGCCTGGTGGTGCTGCCCCTGCACTGATGGGGGATGGGGGTGGTGGGAGACATGAGTGGGGGCCTGGTGGAGGCTGCCCCTGCACTGCTGGGGGGTGGGGGTGGTGGGAGACATGGGTGGGGGCCTGGTGGAGGGTGCCCCACACTGCTGGGGGGTGGGGGTGGTGGGAGACATGAGTGGGGGCCTGGTGGAGGGTGCCCCTGGATGCTGGGGGGTGGGGGTGATAGGGCCCATGAGTGGGGGCCTGGTGGAGGGTGCTCCACACTGCTGGGGGGTGGGGTGGTGGGAGACATGAGTGGGGGCCTGGTGGGGGCTGCCCATGGTGGCTGGGGGTGGGGGTGGGTGGGAGACATGAGTGGGGGCCTGGTGGGGGCTGCCCATGGTGGCTGGGGGGTGGGGGTGGGTGGGAGACATGAGTGGGGGCCTGGTGGAGGCTGCCCATGGTGGCTGAGGGGTGAGGGTGGTGGGAGACATGGGTGGGGGCCTGGTGGAGGGTACCCCACACTGCTGGGGGGTGGGGGTGGTGGGAGACATGGGTGGGGGCCTGGTGGAGGGTGCCCCACACTGCTGGGGGGTGGGGGCGGTGGGAGACATGAGTTGGACATGAGTGGGGGCCTGGTGGAGGGTGCCCCACACTGCTGGGGGGGTGGGGGTGGTAGGGAGACATGAGTTGGACATGAGTGGGGGCCTGGTGGAGGGTGCCCCACACTGCTGGGGGCTGGGGGTGGTGGGAGACATGAGTTGGACATGAGTGGGGGCCTGGTGGTGCTGCCCCTGCACTGCTGGTGGGTGGGGTTGCTGGGAGACATGGGTGGGGGCCTGGTGGAGAGTGCCCCTGGATGCTGGGGGGTGGGGGTGATAGGGGCCATGAGTGGGGGCCTGGTGGAGGGTGCCCCTGCACTGCTGGTGGGTGGGGTTGCTGGGAGACATGGGTGGGGGCCTGGTGGAGGGTGCCCCTGGATGCTGGGGGGTGGGGGTGATAGGGGCCATGAGTGGGGGCCTGGTGGAGGGTGCCCCACACTGCTGGGGGGTGGGGGTGGTGGGAGACATGAGTGGGGGCCTGGTGGAGGGTACCCCACACTGCTGGGGGGTGGGGGTGGTGGGAGACATGGGTGGGGGCCTGGTGGAGGGTGCCCCACACTGCTGGGGGGTGGGGGCGGTGGGAGACATGAGTTGGACATGAGTGGGGGCCTGGTGGAGGGTGCCCCACACTGCTGGGGGGGTGGGGGTGGTAGGGAGACATGAGTTGGACATGAGTGGGGGCCTGGTGGAGGGTGCCCCACACTGCTGGGGGCTGGGGGTGGTGGGAGACATGAGTTGGACATGAGTGGGGGCCTGGTGGTGCTGCCCCTGCACTGCTGGTGGGTGGGGTTGCTGGGAGACATGGGTGGGGGCCTGGTGGAGGGTGCCCCTGGATGCTGGGGGGTGGGGGTGATAGGGGCCATGAGTGGGGGCCTGGTGGAGGGTGCCCCACACTGCTGGGGGGTGGGGGTGGTGGGAGACATGAGTGGGGGCCTGGTGGAGGCTGCCCCTGCACTGCTGGGGGGTGGGGGTGGTGGGAAACATGGGTGGGGCCCTGGTGGAGGGTGCCCCTGCACTGCTCGGGGGTGGGGGTGGTGGGAGACATGAGTGGGGGCCTGGTGGAGGGTGCCCCTGGATGCTGGGGGGTGGGGGTGATAGGGGCCATGAGTGGGGGCCTGGTGGAGGGTGCCCCTGCACTGCTGTGGGATGGAGGTGGTGGGAGACATGAGTGGGGGCCTGGTGGAGGGTGCCCCTGGATGCTGGGGGGTGGGGGTGATAGGGGCCATGAGTGGGGGCCTGGTGGAGGGTGCCCCACTGAAGTGGGAGAATGGAAGACCAGGCTCCCGTCCTTCACCTCTCGCGCTTGGCCTAGAGGGTCACGGCCCAGACACCCGCCGCGAGAAGAGTTTGTCCAGTTACCAGACGACCAGGTACCCTGGTACAGGAACATACGGATGTGTCCACCTGCCTGCCCAGCAGCCCGCACTGGCCATGCCGACACCTGCGGCTCGGATCAGCTAGACTAAAAACCACACGTCGTTAGAGATGCCATGACGACCTAGACGACGGGAAGCACATCTGTACAAATATACACACTTAACATTTCCACACCAATCTACACGAAGAACATACTCAGTGCTCTGACGTAGGCGACAGGCATATTCACGGACGTGCATCTTTATTATTTTTACATAGGCTTTCAGAGTGCAGAAACGCAAGACGCATCATGAACTCATCTATAACGCTTGCTCACGCTTCCCTTGAAACCCGTTACCACCATGAGAGGTATAATGGAAACACGATATTGGTCATGGAAATATATGCCACTATAATCTAAAGCACCCATGCACGAAATGGATCACTTATGCACCAGGCCCAAGTAGGCCTCAAGCAAGAGTTCCGTGGACATTAACAAAGCAAAAGTCAGGTTGCTGATCCTGCAGAATGAGCCTGGTGGAGCAACCAGCCAAGGTCGCAATGTTGCAAACCCACATCCAAGAACAAATCATCAAAGGCACGATGTTGCAACCTCGCACTCCGCGTACCAACGTTAAAATCATATCTACAAATTAAACCAGACACACAGTGGAAAAACAATATTAATTGTGCAGAATTCTGCCTCAAACACGGTCCCGCCTCACGTGACCAAGCCGAACCTGACGAGATGCCAAAACCCAGGAGAGAAAGGGCGTCTGGGTCCCTCACTACGAGACACAGGCCGGGACACTTGAAAGGCTCAATGGACACCTGCTACAGTGGGAACGGTCAGCTCCCACCTATGAATAAATCCTCACATTGTCTGCATGTACCCATATTGAAACATTGTTGCAAACACAGGTACACCGAGAGCTGGGAACAACGGTGGTCCCAGGCTGGGGAGCTCACGGATGCACCAATCAGAACATGGGGCTCTTATCTCAGACGTCAGTAACATTAGCCAATCCTCAGGGGTCTTCATGTAACAATTCTTATGTATCTAATTGAAGGGACAACCCAGATATACCACCTGACTACACCTTGACCACTAATATCATTCTCTATATGTGTACTATACTAACCCTACCACTCGAGCAACCAATTAAGAGTGGCGATAGGTTTTTTGTTAACTTTCTGAAGTGACGCAAGTAGCGCGTCATAAGGTAGTAAAAAGGGCCTGCGAGCCCCACGATTATGTGTGTGTCAGGACGAACGCGTACGCTCCTTGACCCATCCCTGCCGTTTGCATAATAAACAGCAGAGTCGCCTTGCTCCTTGTGTGCGTCTCATACTCTATCTCACACCTGGGATATACGGGAGGTGTCGGGGCCTCCCTGCCCGGAGGTCTGCGGACGGCCCGGCCGACCCCGGCAGAATTTCCCCCCGACAAGTTGGAGGCACTGCTGAGATCTGTTTAAGATCAACTTTTATTTTTAGTTTTTCCAGGCACTCCCGTTGCGAGGAGGCCCGGCGGCGCGGCCCCCTCTGCCGTTGCCCCCTTCTGAGGACTACAGGACCATCGCGGAGCCGCGAGAAGACCGGACAGCGCAATCCGGATATTGGCCCTCGGGAGCCGGTTGAGAAGTATCCCGCCCGCGGTCGGCGAGTGTCCAGACGTGGTCCAGACGAGGGGAGGTGGCGAGCCGCTTGGAGGGTGCACGCAGTCGAGCGGCCCTGCATCGAGAGAACTTGGTGAGCATGACACGCGCAACAAGCAATGCGAAATTGTGAGGGAGGGGGAGGAAGTAAATAAGGGAGGGGGGAGGTATTGTACAGATGTGCGGTGAAGGTTTAACTGAGCGTTGCTAATGGAATGAATGGTAGTGAAACGAGTGCGAGAACAGTCGGCTAACGTTACGCGAAAGAGGGGGCGGGGCACGAAAACATCACGTGCAGCCGCTCGTAACAGTCAGTTAACGTTACGCGAAAGAGGGGGCGGGGCACGAAAACATCACGTGCAGCCGCTCGTAAGAAACTGATGGCTTAAAGTGCGACTAAGTGTGAGGGTGGGTGTGTGTGGTTTCCTACGACTTGACATTTATTGATCAATGAGTAGATGAGGTTCCCTATTGTTCGAGCAAGAAACTCGATAGGTAGATGACGTTTCCCTGTGGCCGGTAGCTAGCTACATAGTTGCCCAAAACGGAAGATAATTGGCTGGTTAAGCCCTCCTGTTGAGGGGCGTATCACACGCGAGGCGACGCAGCGTGCGCAGTCCGGTTATATTATTGATGAGATTACCTTGTTCCAGGAGAGACAGGAAGACAGCTGTAGGGTTAGCGGGGTAGATTGCAAGTGTATTTTGAACTTAAAGAACATAACAAGAATATACCAGTAGCTCGAAGAAATCGGTGACGTCACCAGTAGGGATTTAATAGGATATAGCGAGCACAAGGAATTTTGGGTTTTAGAGTGGTGGGGAAAAGAAGCATGATAAAGGAGCTGGTACGGAGATAAACTATAAACCAGTGGATCGAAAGAAGAAGGGGAAAGGGGCGTGGCTGCGCACGGAGAACGCCGGCCACGGCAAGTGTAAAAGGGGGAGGAGAAAGGAGAAACAGGACGACTGTATAAGATCATCGTAAGGGGTACGCAGCCGCAGGGGGCTGCGTGCGCTTCGGCCGCAGGGGGCCGTAGGGGAAGGAATATAATATAACATCATATCTATTATTATTGCATAATTTGTCAAAGGATTATCATAAGTCCCTACACTTGCGGGGCGAGGTAAGCAATACAAGGTTGTATATTGTAAACTGCTAAGTAAGGGGAAGGGTAACACGGGGAGTGAAATTATGTCATACGGGAGAGGGTCGGGAGGGTGGGGGAACACCCTCACTACCCCACTACAGCACATATGCACCACACTGCCACCACATAGGGAGAAGTTAATTAAGTACAGCATAGAGTGGACCCAGGGGACAGACAATAAAATGTTAACACCATGGCCGCCTAATGGCAGTTTCGATCCATATGCCCAACATTCACTACTAAACCATCTGCACAATACATACAAGGGGAAGAAGTTAGCAAACCATGTGGAGGTGTTTAACTTATGGAGGATGTTCCAGGGGTCTCGACCAGGACCAAATGGAATGTTCACTATGGGGGAAACACCGGAAGAAGAGGAGATTAAGAAAGAAGGAACGGGTGGGGAAAAGGAGTGCGAAAGCACAAAAGAATACGGGGATCGAAAGACAGGGAGGAGAAAAGATTAATAAATCAGACGACATAAAAAAGGAACCGAGCAGTGAGATAGCCATAACACCGGGTGTGAAAACAGAGGGAGGAGGGTTGTACCCTTTAAGAGAATTAGGAGAAATAGGACAGTTAAGGGCGGCTGAAGGATACTCAAACCCGGCATACAGCCCTCCACCATATGTGGCTCATGGGAAGATACCAATGGGGGACAAGAGGATTACAGAAGAGCAGACTGTAGAGATAGGAAACGATGAGTGGGTAGCTGCACAGATATTGTTGAAATTACGAGGCTCACTAACTGGAGAAGAAAGGGAGGCGGTAAAGAGAACAAACGAGGATAGTGCCAGAGAGAGTGAAATGAGGGGAGAGGAGCTACTACGGCAGAAGGAAGAGATTTTGGAGGGAAGATTAGCAGAACTAAGGGATGAGCAGAATGAACTGGTTAAACAACTTGAGCGGGAGGAAAGATAGAGAGTGAGGAAAAGGAAAGAAGGTAAGGACGAATTGGAAAAATTAAGGGAACGAAGTGAGGAGCAAAAGAGAGAAGCTGAAAGGGTAAAAGGAGCAGCAGATAGGATATCAAGAGTAGTGCTGAGAGAGAAGAAGAAGGAAGAAGAAGAAAAGGAGAAAGAAATGGAAATATGGAGGAGGAGGATAATATCAGAGGCAACTAAGAAATATGAAGAGGGGAAGGTAATAGAGAGTATAGTAGAAAGAGAAAGGGTGAAATGGGAAAGGAAGAAAGAGGATGAAAGGATATTGGAACAGATGAGCAACGAAGTAATGGAGGAATTGAAAAGGAAAAGGGAGGAAAATAGTAGGGAAATGGAGGAGAGGAGTGAAGGAGGAATTGAAGAGAGGGGTTGGGAGAGTGAAAGATGGGGAGATGTATATAAGAATAGAGAGGTAGCAACAACATCAGCACTAAGGGGAACAGTTGGTAACAACGGAAAGGGGGAAAGAGACCTAATAGACTTAAAAACAGTAACAATAAAAGGAAAAAAGGCAGAGTGGGGGGTGCAATTTATGAATGATTTTTGCAGTGAGGAGGAAGGAGGAGTGGAGAAGGATGGAAGAAAGAGTGAAAGGGAAAGCTTAGATAAACTGTACCTCACTAGAACAAACATAGATTCGCCCTGGATAAGTAGAAGATGGGAGGAGCTGGAGAGAAGTAAGGAGGAAGTGAAAAGAATAGGGGAAACACAAACCAATGAAACCACGCCACCCACATCCCCATCACGCCGCCCTCCCACGTCACTACCT
The DNA here is from genome assembly GCF_040938575.1 of Ambystoma mexicanum. Lineage (NCBI taxonomy): Eukaryota > Metazoa > Chordata > Amphibia > Caudata > Ambystomatidae > Ambystoma > Ambystoma mexicanum. The sequence continues at coordinate 1,421,471,360 of NC_090937.1, forward strand.
ACATGTTCAACCACCGCACGCTCTCTGCAAAGAATAAAGCTTGCACCCTTCATGAACGAACTTACACCCTATGCATGTCGGCTTAGGGACCTCCCTAGTCGCAGGCAAGACAGACAAATAAACATACCCATATTAAACACAGGAAATGATGAAAGAAGGGGGAAGGAAGAAGAGGGAGGTAGGGGCAGAGGTAGTAAGGAAGAATTTGAAGTAGTAAAAGAAATGGGGGAAGAGGAGGGGTGTGAAGACTCAATATCATGGAGCGTAAAGGGTGACACAAGACAGAATTTAATGCCACTGCTGGAGAGAGGAGGGGTTAGACCACAGTATGTACCTTGGAAACATACGGATAAGGAAAATATAAAATGTAGGCTCCCATCACTAAGTGGAGGTGCGGGTAAGTGGATATATGAAATGGAAAAACACACCGCAGGACAGAAACTAGCAGTAGGAGACGTGAAGGGCCTGTTAATAACAATATTAGGGGATAGAGCGGATGACATTTGGAAAAGAGCGGAACTCGTTGCACTAATATTGGCATTAAAGGAAAGTTTTAATAAAAGAGTAACTATATATTCTGACAGTGCATATGTTACATCCACTGTCCACTCAGGGCTATCAAAATGGAGAAGAAGAGGGTTTAGGAGAGCTGATGGCACTCCAGTACAACATGCCCTCTTGTTGGCTGAACTAATTGAAGTAATAAACGTCCCCCAAGAATTAGCCCTAGTAAAATGCACCGCACACACCAATGGAGAAGACTACGTCTCAAAAGGAAATGCAGCAGCAGACGCACATGCGAAATATGCTGCATATTTTGGTGAGATATGGAACCCCACAGACTCACAGAGAGGGAGAGGGAGGGGAATAGCTAGGGAGATGTTAATAAGAGAAGGGTACATCCATCTCCCAGCCACACAGATTATGGAACTACAAGCGGCTGCACCAATGGCCGAAAAAGAAGTATGGGTGAAAAGAGGATGCACAATGTCACCAACCGACGCACTATGGCGCCAGGGTGGCACTGGGAAAGTTGTAATACCGTTGACACTGTTAAATACCGCCTTGAGCCAATTACACCACCCTGCCCATACAGGCAAGGAAATAATTGCAGCACGAATTCGAGAAGATTGGTTTTGTCCCGAGTTAACCTCCCATGTGTCAAATTTTATCAGCAATTGCCTAACATGTCAACAGTTTACGGCCGGTCATACTCTAAAAGTGATAAGAGGTACCATACCCCGGCCAGAAGGACCTTTTCGGCACCTTCACATTGACTATGTTGATATGATCAACATCTGTCAAGGCAATAGGTATATGATTGTAGTAGTATGCCCATTTTCTAGATGGATTGAAGCCGGGCCCTGTTCACACCCTGATGCGTTTAGAGCAGCCAAATTCATAGTAAGGGAGGTCTTCCCCAGATGGGGAGTGTGCGAGGTGCTAAGATCAGACAATGGCCCCCATTTCGCAAATGAAATGTTCCAGCATATCACATCCCTGCTGAACATTAAACACAAATTTGCATGTGCATACCACCCACAGGCTAATGGTGTATGTGAACGCCTGAATGGCCTATTGAAGGAGGCAATTGCTAAAATACAACAAACAACAAAGAAAAGTTGGTTGTATTGCCTTCCGTTAGCATTGTTTGAACTCAGAAACAGGCCAGGGTCCGACCACCACCTCACCCCTCACGAAGTGGTTACTGGACGTCAAATGCGCCTTCCCCTAACACCAACGTCAAGGGCATTCACCGATAACGAAAGTTCAGCGAATGTGTTAGGAGATGAAATGTATCAATATGTGTCTTCTTTGATTACTAGTGTCGTGTTTGTGTATCAACAGCTCGAGCGCACACGGGGCGGGTCTACCAGCAATCAAGAAAAAGACGGAAGTACGGAATTGGGAAAGGAGAACTCGTGCAAACTTGCCAAAGGTGACCACGTACTACTTCGCAATTTCAATAGAAGGTGGCACGAGAAGAGGTTCACTGGCCCCCATCTGGTAGAGGACGTATCAACAAGAGCAGTAAAACTAAAGGATAAGCGTGCCTGGAACCACCTACATGACGTAAAGATCTACAAACTGCAGACCCGCCCCAGCGCCAACGACAGATCCATTGGAAGAACAGCAACAACATCGCCGACAGCGGAAGAAAGTTCCACCACAGACGACGACCCAATTGTTCCCTCGGAGACAATAACTAACGAAGAAGGGGGTGATCCCCATACTGCCCACCCCATGGTCACACGCTCAAAGAGTAAAAATACTTCCGCCATCTGAGCGCAAACCCCCCCCCCCCATTGACTGCTAAGTACAGTGGTAACTAAAACTGAAGGACATTGCTTGCACCAATACACATGTAAACACGTGAATGTTCTCTTTTTTTTTCTCTCGCACATACAGGAACTGCGTAATATTGTATTGTTAAGAAAAGCTAATTAACAAATTCAGTGTGCAGGTGTAGATGGTGCTGCCAGACGATAACTACCCAGAAGAATTGTCACACCAATTTGTATACGAAATAAAGAGGCCAACATACTTAAAAAGGAGAAGGGTACGTGTATACTACACAGCCTTCCTCCTGGCCATAGAATATCACATGCCCCACCTCCACCCATACTTGCCAGTCCTAAGAGACCCATCACTTAGAGTAGCGTGGGAGCAGCTCTTCGCCTGGGCACTGAATGACTACTTGATAGGGAGAGCTTAAAGGTAACAAAACTAACATCTAATAACCAGCACTTTTGAGAATTTTCAGGCGGGCAACTATAACGTCGCAAGAATAAGCTGCCAGGACCGCAGCAAGGTAAGAGCAAAATGCCGGTGAAATTAGCATATGTAATAAAAATAATAGGGATTTTTATGATCACCGGGTTCTTGGCTGCTTCTGTCTGGCAGTACAGCTATGCTATTGATTTTATTGCTGCACCCAAACTTAATATACCCCCGTCCCCTGCTGCAACAGGAGTTACGTCAGGTGGTAATAGTAACATTGCACCCAAGCAAAATAGAGTTAAACGCAGCACATACTCAGACAATAAAGGTATTGATAATTATGTACAAGATTCAGCACACGTCACAAACAACATATGGTACCAGCACATGACCCGCATTGGTAAGCAGACAACTGAGGATAGCTGTTACGTTTGCTCATTAATACCATACGCCATGAGCGCTTCACGAACATTTGTTGCCACAGAAATAGATGAAAAAACAGCACAGTGCATAATATATTTGGCCCTGTTCCAAACGAAAGGAAGATTTCAAGGAACAGTAGTGCACATGACATGGAAAACACGAGACTCATACCCATATGAAAACAACTTCCTCAAGACCTATCTGAGTTATCACAAGACCAGTTTACATGCTGAAGCATTCAGGTACATAACAAGTGGCCCTGCAAAAGGAGAAACAAAGAAGGTAACACTGCAGTATCTACCATGTGATTGGTACGCCACTGAAGTTCCGGGTAAACAAGGATGCTGGGAGAGGCCGCTACTGACGATAACAGGAAAGGTGTTCCTGGGCAACAGCTGGGAGATAGGAGTGATTGGCAGCAACATGGTAACAAAAGAAACTATCTCAACTATCGAGACACACAATCATCGATGTTGGACGACGTGGATCAAATATGTACCAATGCTCACGTGGGTAGAAGAAGATGAAGACCCGATAACTATACTACCATTGACTGCGCCCAAAGTATGCTACCAGCATAAAGGAGAGGTGGACGTAGGATATAACACCAATTGTGCAAGCCTGATGGAGTTACCTGAGGGGGGAGCGGGAACAGCAGTAATAATGGACCATTATTGGGCCTGTGGAGAAAAGGCATATCATACACTGCCTCCCCTGTGGAATGGTGTGTGCACAATGGTACACGTCAACGTACCATCACTAGTGGTACCTAAGAAGCATGTCGATGTGGCGAAATTTCCTAAAATGGATGAAGGAGATAAGAGAAGAAAGAGATCTGCACCACTTCAGAAGGAGCAAGGAAACAGGACCAACAGCAATGATACTGTCCTAAATAGGAGAAAAAGACAAGGAGAGCCGTTGACAGGAAATTACCTGTGGGGAAGGTCGGAAACGGAACTAACATCAATACCGCCAGAACACAGACTTTTCAGCAGAGCAGCAATGTTCTTCTCCTCAATAATACATCCGGGACTGCAGGCATACGCAAACGCAAAATGGCTCCAAATAACCAGGTGGGAACTAATGATGACCATCAATTCAACAGTAAATGGGTTCAACGCAATTAAAGAGGAGCTGCGAGCTGTCAGGATGGTAGCACTCCAGAACAGATATGTATTGGACCTTCTCACAGCAATGGAAGGAGGGGTTTGTGCAAAAATAGGACAATCTTGCTGCACGTTCAGTACCTGCCAACGATGCTGACAATGGTACACTGACAGAAGCAGTTTCACAACTGGCCCAGATGCACTCCAAAATGATGGACGAAAGTAACGGTGTAAACAAGGATAAGAGCTGGTTTTCACTATTATGGTCATGGATGCCATCTTGGCTGTCAGATGGACTGAAAATAATAGTGGGATGTGCTATTTTGGCTGGAGCTGCCCTGATCATAATTAGATTTTGGAAGGCCCGGAAGGCACGCACGACTGACGAGTTGCTGGAAATGGTGGGAATGCACCCCTTAATGCCAACAGATGACGGCCAGCATACAGGTGTGATAATACAAGAAAGGGAGAAGTTGCGCACCCAAATCATCACCAATCATCTAGACCCACCATCAGTGAAGATCGAGAATCCAAGGAACCCCAGGAGCTACATAGGAAGATGGGTATACTGTACTCCTGGAGGAACATGTGAATACATGTATTGGTCATTTGAAGATCATGTGAACCATTATGGACATCTCGGAGGGATAACTAAGATATGGAGAGTAAGAGGAGATAACGAGAAGGATATGTTTGTGGTCGACAAGTCGACCAGAGGGGGGACTGAAGTGGGAGAATGGAAGACCATGCTCCCGTCCTTCACCTCTCGCGCTTGGCCTAGAGGGTCACGGCCCAGACACCCGCCGCGAGAAGAGTTTGTCCAGTTACCAGACGACCAGGTACCCTGGTACAGGAACATACGGATGTGTCCACCTGCCTGCCCAGCAGCCCGCACTGGCCATGCCGACACCTGCGGCTCCGATCAGCTAGACTAAAAACCACACGTCGTTAGAGATGCCATGACGACCTAGACGACGGGAAGCACATCTGTACAAATATACACACTTAACATTTCCACACCAATCTACACGAAGAACATACTCAGTGCTCTGACGTAGGCGACAGGCATATTCACGGACGTGCATCTTTATTATTTTTACATAGGCTTTCAGAGTGCAGAAACGCAAGACGCATCATGAACTCATCTATAACGCTTGCTCACGCTTCCCTTGAAACCCGTTACCACCATGAGAGGTATAATGGAAACACGATATTGGTCATGGAAATATATGCCACTATAATCTAAAGCACCCATGCACGAAATGGATCACTTATGCACCAGGCCCAAGTAGGCCTCAAGCAAGAGTTCCGTGGACATTAACAAAGCAAAAGTCAGGTTGCTGATCCTGCAGAATGAGCCTGGTGGAGCAACCAGCCAAGGCACGATGTTGCAACCTCGCACTCCGCGTACCAACGTTAAAATCATATCTACAAATTAAACCAGACACACAGTGGAAAAACAATATTAATTGTGCAGAATTCTGCCTCAAACACGGTCCCGCCTCACGTGACCAAGCCGAACCTGACGAGATGCCAAAACCCAGGAGAGAAAGGGCGTCTGGGTCCCTCACTACGAGACACAGGCCGGGACACTTGAAAGGCTCAATGGACACCTGCTACAGTGGGAACGGTCAGCTCCCACCTATGAATAAATCCTCACATTGTCTGCATGTACCCATATTGAAACATTGTTGCAAACACAGGTACACCGAGAGCTGGGAACAACGGTGGTCCCAGGCTGGGGAGCTCACGGATGCACCAATCAGAACATGGGGCTCTTATCTCAGACGTCAGTAACATTAGCCAATCCTCAGGGGTCTTCATGTAACAATTCTTATGTATCTAATTGAAGGGACAACCCAGATATACCACCTGACTACACCTTGACCACTAATATCATTCTCTATATGTGTACTATACTAACCCTACCACTCGAGCAACCAATTAAGAGTGGCGATAGGTTTTTTGTTAACTTTCTGAAGTGACGCAAGTAGCGCGTCATAAGGTAGTAAAAAGGGCCTGCGAGCCCCACGATTATGTGTGTGTCAGGACGAACGCGTACGCTCCTTGACCCATCCCTGCCGTTTGCATAATAAACAGCAGAGTCGCCTTGCTCCTTGTGTGCGTCTCATACTCTATCTCACACCTGGGATATACGGGAGGTGTTGGGGCCTCCCTGCCCGGAGGTCTGCGGACGGCCCGGCCGACCCCGGCAGAATTTCCCCCCGACACCACACTGCTGGGGGGGTGGGGGTGGTGGGAGACATGAGTGGGGGCCTGGTGGGGGATGCCCATGGTGGCGGGGGGTGGTTGGGAGACATGAGTGGAGGCCTGGTGGAGGGTGCCCATGGTGGCTGGGGGATGGGGGTGGTGGGAGACATGAGTGGGGGCCTGGTGGTGCTGCCCCTGCACTGCTGGGGGATGGGGGTGGTGGGAGACATGAGTGGGGCCTGGTGGAGGCTGCCCCTGCACTGCTGGGGGGTGGGGGTGGTGGGAGACATGGGTGGGGGCCTGGTGGAGGGTGCCCCACACTGCTGGGGGGTGGGGGTGGTGGGAGACATGAGTGGGGGCCTGGTGGAGGGTGCCTCTGGATGCTGGGGGGTGGGGGTGATAGGGCCCATTAGTGGGGGCCTGGTGGAGGGTGCTCCACACTGCTGGGGGGTGGGGGTGGTGGGAGACATGAGTGGGGGCCTGGTGGGGGCTGCCCATGGTGGCTGGGGGGTGGGGGTGCTGGGAGACATGAGTGGGGGCCTGGTGGAGGGTGCCCCTGCACTGCTGGGGGGTGGGGGTGCTGGGAGACATGGGTGGGGGCCTGGTGGAGGCTGCCCCTGCACTGCTGGGGGGTGGGGCTGGTGGGAGACATGAGTGGGGGCCTGGTGGAGGGTGCCCATGGTGGCTGGGGGATGGGGGTGGTGGGAGACATGAGTGGGGGCCTGGTGGAGGGTGCCCCACACTGCTGGGGGGTGGGTGGTGGTGGGAGACATGAGTGGGGGCCTGGTGGGGGCTGCCCATGGTGGCTGGGGGGTGGGGGTTGGTGGGAGACATGAGTGGGGGCCTGGTGGGGGATGCCCATGGTGGCTGGGGGCTGGGGGTGGGTGGGAGACATGAGTGGGGGCCTGTTGGAGGCTGCCCCTGCACTGCTGGGGGGTGGGGGTGGTGGGAGACATGAGTGGTGGCCTGGTGGAGGCTGCCCATGGTGGCTGGGGGGTGGGGGTGGGTGGGAGACATGAGTGGGGGCCTGGTGGGGGATGCCCATGGTGGCTGGGGGTGGGGGTGGGTGGGAGACATGAGTGGGGGCCTGTTGGAGGCTGCCCCTGCACTGCTGGGGGGTGGGGATGGTGGGAGACATGAGTGGGGGCCTGGTGGAGGCTGCCCCTGCACTGCTGGGGGGTGGGGGTGGTGGGAGACATGAGTGGGGGCCTGGTGGAGGGTGCCCATGGTGGCTGGGGGATGGGGTGGTGGGAGACATGAGTGGGGGCCTGGTGGAGGCTGCCCCTGCACTGCTGGGGGGGGTGGGGGTGGTGGGAGACATGCGTGGGGGCCTGGTGGGGGATGCCCATGGTGGCTGGGGGGTGGGGTTGCTGGGAGACATGAGTGGGGGCCTGGTGGAGGGTGCCCCACACTGCTGGGGGGGTGGGGGTGGTGGGAGACATGAGTGGGGGCCTGGTGGGGGATGCCCATGGTGGCTGGGGGGTGGGGGTGGTGGGAGACATGAGTAGGGGCCTGGTGGGGGATGCCCATGGTGGCTGGGGGGTGGGGGTGCTGGGAGACATGAGTGGGGGCCTGGTGGAGGCTGCCCCTGCACTGCTGGGGGGTGGGGGTGGTGGGAGACATGCATTGTTGATCAGTAGTGCAAGGTGACATGTGGGTTGGCTGGGGGGCATGCCCATGGTGGATGGGCTGCCTGCGGGACATGAGCAGGGGTGCAGGGTAGTCCCCCGTGGTGTGGGCTGCCTGCAGGGGCCGTGGAGGTTGTCGAGCGTACACCTGGGAGGACCCACACAGCCAATTCACGTGTAGTACTCCCCAGAACCCCTGAAATTCACATACCCTGCTGAAATTGCGTGTGGAACTTCCCGCGCACCCCTGAAATACATGTACCCTGTTGAAATCGCGTGTGGAACTTCCCGCGCACCCATGGAATACACGTACCCTGCTCGCACTGGGCCAATCGCGCGTGGAACTTCCCGCGCACCCCTGAAATACACGTACCCTGCTGAAATCGCGTGTGGAACTTCCCGCGCACCCCTGGAATACACGTACCCTGCTGAAATCGCGTGTGGAACATCCCGCGCACCCATGGAATACACGTACCCTGCTCGCACTGGGCCAATCGCGTGTGGGACTTCCCGCGCACCCCTGAAATACACGTACCCTGATGAAATCGCGTGTGGAACTTCCCGCGCACCCCTGAAATACACGTACCCGGCTTGCACGGGGCCAATCGCGTGTGGAACTTCCCGCGCACCCCTGGAATACACGTACCCTGCTCGCACGGGGCCAATCGCGTGTGGAACTTCCCGCGCACCCCTGAAATACACGTACCCTGCTTTAATCGCGTGTGGAACTTCCCGCGCACCCCTGTAATACACGTACCCTGCTGATTTTGGTGTGGAACTTCCCGCGCACTCCTGATGCACACGTACACAGGACAATCGCGTGTGGAACTTCCCGCGAACCACTGAAATACACGTTCCCCGCTTGGCGTTTGCTGTTTGCCTGCCCGGTGAACTGGCCCAGGGTTAGCGCAGCCCTTTGCGATTATTTGGGGATTTTGAAGGCTTTTCCTTGCGCGAGGGCGTTCTTGGGGTCGTAACTGGCGCTGCTGCAGGGTCGCTGCGCCACGCTGCGCCACGGCTGGTTTTGGATGCGAAAATCCATGAATGCGCTGTGCGCGGAAAACGATTTTAGCGCACGCGGCTGGCGCAGACAATCGCACGCGGACACTCTGCGCCAGCCGCTTGCGACACTTTTCTGCGAAATTCTATGAATTACCCTGTAAGTTTCTGAGGAATTCAGAATACTTTGAAGGAGGACCAAAAAGGCATAGGCAAAGAATACAATTATTTCTTAGGCAGTGCAGATATTTTGAGTTCACCAGAAGAGTCAATTCAATTCAATAGACTAGGCCAAAGTCAATGGGCTAAAGTCTTGGATAGGATAAAGCAGTTCTGGTAGATAAACGGAAAAGTCTTTGCCAAAGTTCTCAGGAATAGTTTGTAAAAAGAAGAATCATATGTTGGCTCACAAGCTGATTAGGCCTTTAAATTGGGAAAGCTTCAAGCACTATCACCGCGAGAGGTAGGTACTCTGAGTCTGGTTTTACAGTACCTTTACAAATGAAGAAAAAGATGCAGCTGGTGACCTCGGTTCCTGGCAGTTCCTGCAGACCTCACTGTTCCTGGGCCTCAGTCGTGGGGACAAGAGGGAGAACGTCGGGGGACTCCTGCACTGCACTGGGACTGGTCAAAAAGCTGGCAACTGGCAAATCTTCAATTCCGTTAGCTGTAGTCAAGCATACACACTGGTATCCCTCTACCTGGTTATTCGGTTTCCTGCGGCACTCTGAGGAAAATACAACCAGCTCTGAGAATGGTATCCAGGTGGCTTAGTGTCGAGTTGATTGGTCCCACCAACTCAAAGGGAGAAGTCGTCCTTGCAGGGCTTCTCTGTCGAGATGAACTTAGCGATTCGGACCTACAGCAGGGCTTCGCTGGGCAAACCAATGTTCCAGGAGTTGCAGCAGCCGTCCTCTTCAAGCTCATCTTCGGTTCTTTTGGTCCAGTGGTCGACTCTGCCTTCCAAGCCAAGAAATTTGCTGTTTATTCAGTTCTCTCCCATTCATTCCAGCCTAGCTATCACTCACCCAGCAGGGTGGCTGTCCTTGCCGGACAGTCAGCCAGCCAGCCAATCACCACAGAGTGCATTTGGGTCTCCTAGGAGACTAAGCACAGGGAGTTTCGGGCACCTTCCTCACTTCCTGTCCACCCCAGACACTTAGGCGCCAGAGACGGTCTTCTCTCCTGAAGCCCGCCAAAGGCGAATTTTCAAAGTAACCAAACCTGGTTTGGCACGCAGAGCAAAACTCTAGAAGGACCTTTCCACAAAGAAATGGCGAAAAAAGAAGACCGGGACCTGTTCACGGTCGGGAAAAATCATGAGTATCTAGACACAGGGGATACTAGGTAACCCCTCCAGCACTCTATTAGATAGGGTGTGCTGGATCTAGGAATTTAAAAAGACTAGTAAAGTCAATTTCACATTACTTACTCTGGGAAACTGTAGTTTATCCCAGAAACGGTATTTAAACCTTGGGAAAGCCTGAAAAGGTTTCCCTGTGCCACTGCAGAGGGTGCTGTGTGACACAAATTAAAAGATTATGCCTATGGAGTGGTCTAAAACTCCATAACCAAGGAAAACACAAGAGTAAAACGCATTTCAAAACACATGAGAGAGTGGAAGAAAGGATCACATTCTCTCCAGGTAAAAAAAAAATCAAGTCCTCAAAATCCAGCAAAGGCTGGGGGTCTCTAAGGTGAAGGGAATTAGCACATTTTTGCTAATTCTCCCTAACACCCATAAACAAAGAACCCTTATTAGTGTAGCCAGAAAGGCCTGCAGCAGGAGAGTACAAATGTAGTGCAGCAGGTTTATGTTGAAGCTGGCCTAGAAGGAAGTTGGGAGAACCTGAAAATTCAATCTGTGAATGATGTTCGGAGCAGTGCTCAGGACCCTTCAGTCCAGAAGCCTATTTTCAGTCACTGCAGTTGTCACTCCAGTTAAAAGAAACAGGAGCGACAGGAAAACTTGAAGCCAGGTCATTTGGAAGTTGAGTGCAGAACCAGCAATCAGAAAGATTCTGAATGCAGGCATACTCTCATATTGCATTCAAAAAGGCGGTTTCACTTTCAAACCAACGGTATGGATTAGGACCTTGTGATTTGTGACAGGATGTGCTGGTGTCAATAGTGAGAGCGCGAGACAGCACTAGAAGACATGGGAACATCTTTTTTGCAAACCATTGTCAGCATATTACTTTAACTGGAAAAGATTATTTGATAACTGGTACTGGATACAGTTGCACATTATAAATTCAAAGCTCAGTCAGTTCTCACAAGTTCTCAAAAAGGGGACATGCCGAATATAGAGATAAAACTAGGAAAACCAACTAAGCATGTATATAATAGTAGTTGTTATTTGGATCGCTCATCAGATGACTAAGCAGAGTCTGGTATGGTTACTGATGTCTGCATATGTGAATAAGGAGAAGAAGATGAATCACAAATAGAAATAATCCAGTAGCATAGTTATAAGCAGAACACCAAGATGTCTTTGAGAAGATAATATCTGTGTAAAGTCTCTGGATATCACCATCAGTTTTCTCACAATTCAGAGGAATCATAATACTCAAAACACTCTGCAAAGTTGTATTCAAATATCTTTTCAATCTCAACACCGTTGTTTGCATAGACAGAGACTATGGGCCTCATTACAAGTTTGGCGGTATTCCACTGTAAATCTGACAGAATGCCACCAAACGGAATTACTCTTACCACCACTTGGTCTGGTAGAATTACCGCCAGATTATGAATGGTGGCATGATATGATAAGTCATTTATAATGCACTTGTATACAAGTGTTTCTAGGAGCAACAAGACAAGGGAGGGAAGACAGAGGGAGTACAAAACAAACAATGTTACTTGGCCTTGTGTCATTCAGATCGTGCAAGTGCGGAACACAAAGTGCATGGGGTAGGGAAGGGGCAGTGCCAGGGTGAGGGAAGGGGGAAGGGCAATCAGGGCAATCAGGGCAGCAATGCTCTGAGTAAGTGCAGCCATCACAGTGTGGCCCTGGGTAAGTGCAAGGAGGTAGGGACTATAGAGGTTCAAGTTACAATCCCCTAGTGCACTGTAGGGCCTGAGGCTGGAGGAACCTGGTGCCCGGAGTGACTCTGAGGGTAGCTAGCAACCAGTCAGTGCAGCATACAGGTAGGTCATCAGGGGAGGGAGAGAGAGGAAGCAGAGGAGAAACGGAAGTTCTTGAGCTACTTTCGGAACTACAGGTGATCCTGCTCAAGTTTGAGAGGTGCAAGGAGGCTGTTCCACAGGCAAACACCTGCAGAGGAGAGAGATCTACCCCCCAGTCTCTGCCTGGAGAAGCCCCTGACCCTCAGATTGTTGGAGGTAGCAGAGCGAAGGGCTTGAGAAGGAAGGTATTTAGGAAGAGAGAGTTGGTTGTAGTGCGGGCCCCGGCCCCAGAAAGCCTTGTGGACGATGCAGCAGGCCTTGAACTTGATCCTTGCAGCCACCGGGAGCCATTGGAGAGATTTCAGGGCTGGAGAGATGCAGTACCTGGGCTTGATGCCAAGGATAAGTCTTGCAGTCCTGTTCTGGATTAGTTGCAGAGGGCGGAGAGTAGAGGAAGGCAGATTGAGAAAGAGGCTGTTGCAATAGTCCAGCTTAGAGAGAACCAGGGCTCTGGAGACAATGAGCTTCTGGGGGAAAGTGAGAAAAAGAAGAATACCTCTGAGGAGATGCAGCTGGAAGTGGGACTTCTTGGCAATGTCCGTGATATGAGGGGAGGAGGAGAGAGTTGAAGATTATGCCATGGTTTTTTGCCTCACAAGAAGGTGGAGGAAGAGGGCCCAAGGAGGGCGACCAGAGTGAGAAAGGGAAAGTGAAAGCAGGAGTCCCAATGACAAGGATCTTAGTCTTAGTGACATTAAGGCAGAGATCGTTGGAGGCACACCAATCCTGAATTGTGAATAGACAGTCAGGAATGAGCGAGAGAGGAGAGGAGGCTGAGGAGAGCCTGAAAGAGAGCTGAGCGTCATCCGCATTACACTGAAAGTTAGAGGAGAGGTTGGAAATCAGATGGGTCAAAGGGGCCAAGTAGACATTCAAGGTTAGAGCCCTGGGGAACCCCACATTCGGAGAGAGAGGTGGTGGAGAGAAAGGCCCTAAGTTGGACCTGGAGGGTCGGTCCAGGTGGAAGTAGGTCAACCACTCCAGGGCCTGAGCCGTGATGCCCATGTTGTCATGGAGTCGATTGATCAGGTTGGCATGATTGACTGTGTCAAAAGCAGAGGAAATGTCAGGGAGGATGAGGACAGAGGGAAGGCTTGAATTGAGATTAGTGAGCAGGTCTTCACATGTGTTCAGGAGAGCAGGTTCTGTGCCTCTGGCTACTCAGAAGCCAGATTGATGGTCAGACAGCCAACACATTCAGTGTGGAGAGTAAGATGGGAGATGGCCAGCTTTTCCAGGAGTTTGCCCAGGAAAGGAGTGATGGAGATTGGGCAATAGTTTGCCGGACAGGTAGGATCGGCAGAAGGCTTTTTTAGGAGGGGGTGCACAAGGGAGTGCTTGAGGAGAGAGGATAAAGTTCCACTGGCAAAAGAGTGATTGCAGAAATCAGCCAAGGCTGGAGTGAGCGTGTCAATGTGGTCCTTGAAGGTTATGGCGGAGCAGGGGAGCACCTGCTTAGACAACACTTTCATAGATCGAACTTGTCTAGAAACATTGTCAAGTGTAATCAGAGAGAAAGAGGGGAAAGGAGGAGAGGCAGAGGTGGTCAGAGGGGGGCCGAGAGAGGTAGGGGGGGGGGGTATGAGAAGTGAGAGGACAGGATGTCCTGAGTTTTAGAAGTGAAGTGAGAAGCCAGCTGTACAGAGGGCCTGAGAGGGAACAGGAGAGATGGAGGCTGCATAAGGATTAGCCAGCCCCTTGCAGATTTTAAAGAGTTTGGCCGTGTTGCAGAGATGCAGGCTTGGATGTGGTCTCTCTTCTTTGACAGGACAGAGAGTCTGTATTGCCTTTGGAGCTGGTGGTAGGCCAGTTTGTCAGAGGATGCGCTTGATGACCTCCACTTCCTCTCAGCCACCTTACACTTGTGTTTCAGGGTGCCAAGGTTGGCCCATACCAAGAGTTGCACTTGGAGGTAGGATTCAGACTGATTCTCATGACAGGGGCAAGGCCATCCAGAGTGTTGGAGATAGAAAGGTGCACGTTAGAGAGGGCTGTGTCAGAGTGTGAATCAGCCGCAGGCATAGGAGGAGCAGAGAAGGTAGAGGCAAAGGCACCCAATGAGACACACTTTATGGGCTCGATGACCGAGAAGGTGAGTGGCAGTGCTGGGGTGGGCTTTGCCTGGGGGACAGTGAGCTTCAAGTGAGAGGATAGCAGGAAGTGGTCAGTACAAGAGAGTGGAGTGGTGAGAGGGTTTGAGAGGGGGATGTCTGAGGAGATGAGCACATCCAAGGTATGCCCGCCAAAGTGTGTCGAACCAGAGGCTTGAATGGACAGAGAGAGAGTGTCGCAGAGGTAGCGGAAGAGCCACAGAGAGGGATTAGAAGCATCCAGGTGGATTTTAAAGTCTCAGAGTAGGAGAAGATGAGAGGTAGAGGGAGGGAGAGAAGTGGAGAGGTCAGAAATCTCTGAGAAGAAGAGGGCAATCTGGCCAGGTAGCCTGTAGATGGTGGTCCCCATTTATGGAGTCCATAGGACTCCATAGGAAGTTTGGAAAAATGATCACGTGCAGTAATTCTGCCGATGTTGCCAATCTTCGGCAGTAAGGCAGCTGAATTAGCTCCAGCATTTTGCTTGATGTTTTTCCTCTGCCTCACCACCAGAGTTGTAGTAGGGCTGTGCAGTAATGCGACTGGCAATACAATGGTAACAGAGTTACCAATGCATTACCAAATTTTTTTTCTGCTCTGCCATAATTGTATTGATGCCTATATGCTCTGGTTTGTAAGGATATCCGATGCTTGTAGACAGAAACAGGCAGAGGCTGCTCTTTGGCTACATTTATATCAGTTCACTTTGGCAGCGAAGAAGGAGGAGTCAGACTCACCCTATTGCTATGGGAATGTTCCCTACCTAACCAAACTAACTAAGGGTGCTCGTCAGTCGTCAAAATTCCAAAGAAAAATGTCCTCAGTCCAAAACCTACTTCTATCCGACCCTACCACTAAATCTAATAATTAGAAATTGCCAAAAACTATCAGGGTAATTCATAGAATTTCGCAGAAAAGTGTCGCAAGCGGCTGGCGCAGAGTGTCCGCGTGCGATTGTCTGCGCCAGGCGTGTGCGCCAAAACCGATTTCCGCGCACAGCGTATTCATGGATTTTAGGCTCCCAAACCAGCTGTGGCGCAGAGTATTGCAGCGACCCTGCAGCAGCGCCAGTAACGCCCCCAAGAACGCCCTCGCGCAAGGAAAAGCCATCAAAATCGCTAAATCATCGCAAAGGGCTGCGCTAACACTGGACCAGTTTACAGGGCTGCCAAACAAGAAACGCAAAGCGGGTAACGTTCATATCAGGGGTACGCGGGAAGTTTTACATGCGATTAGCCAGGGTAAGTGTATTACAGGGGTACGCGGGAAGTTTTACACGCGATTAGCCAGTGTACGTGTATTACAGGGGTACGCGTGAAGTTTTACACGCGATTAGCCAGGGTACGTGTATTACAGGGGTACGCGGGAATTATCACACGCGATTTGGCTGGGTACGTGTATTACAGGGATGCGCGGGAAGTTACACACGCGATTTGGCTGGGTACGTGTATTACAGGGGTGCGCGGGAAGTTACACACGCGATTAGGCTGGGTGGGTCCTCACAGGTGTTCCCTGTACACCCTCCACGGCCCCTGCAGGCAGCCCACAAAACAGGGGACTACCCTGCACACCTGCTCATGTCTACCACCCCCCATACCCCCCAGCAGTGTGAGGCACCCTCCACCAGGCGCCCACTCATGTCCCCTATCACCCCCACCCCCAGCAGTGCAGGGGCAGCCTCCACCAGGACCCCACTCATGTCTCCCACCCACCCCACCCCCCAGGACTGTGGGGCAGCCTCCACCAGGTCCCCACTCATGTCTCCCACCACCCCCACCCCCCAGCATTGCAGGGCACCCTCCACCAGGCCCCCACTCATGTCTCCCATCACCCCCACCCCCCAGCATCCAGGGGCACCCTCCACCAGGCCCCCACTCATGTCCCCTATCACCCCCCACCCCCTAGCAGTGCAGGGGCAGCCTCCACCAGGCCCCCACTCATGTCTCCCACCCACCCCACCGCCCAGGACTGTGGGGCAGCCTCCACCAGGCCCCCACTCATGTCTCCCACCACCCCCACCCCCCAGCCACCAGGGGCAGCCTCCACCAGGCCCCCACTCATGTCTCCCACCACCCCCACCCCCAGCCACCAGGGCAGCCTCCACCAGGCCCCCACTCATGTCTCCCACCACCCCCACCCCCCAGCAGTGCAGGGGCAGCCTCCACCAGGCCCCCACTCATGTCTCCCATCACCCCCACCCCCCAGCATCCAGGGGCACCCTCCACCAGGCCCCCACTCATGTCTCCCACCCCCCCACCCCCCAGCAGTGCAGGGCACCCTCCACCAGGCCCCCACACATGTCTCCCACCAACCCCAGCATCCAGGGGCACCCTCCACCAGGCCCCCACTCATGTCTCCCATCACCCCCACCCCCAGCAGTGCAGAGCAGCCTCCACCAGGCCCCCACTCATGTCTCCCATCACCCCCACCCCCCAGCATTGCAGGGCACCCTCCACCAGCCCCACTCATGTCCCCCATCACCCCCACCCCCCAGCATTGCAGGGGACCCTCCCACCAGGCCCCCACTCATGTCCCCTATCACCCCCACCTCCTAGCAGTGCAGGGCAGCCTCCACCAGGCCCCCACTCATGTCTTCCACCCACCCCACCCCCCAGGACTGCGGGGCAGCCTCCACCAGGCCCCCACTCATGTCTCCCACCACCCCCACCCCCCAGCCACCAGTGGCAGCCTCCACCAGGCCCCCACTCATGTCTCCCACCACCCCCACCCCCCCAGCCACCAGGGACAGCCTCCACCAGGCCCCCACTCATGTCTCCCACCACCCCACCCCCCAGCAGTGCAGGGGCAGCCTCCACCAGGCCCCCACTCATGTCTCCCATCACCCCCACCCCCCAGCATCCAGGGGCACCCTCCACCAGGCCCCCACTCATATCTCCCACCCCCCACCCCCCAGCAGTGCAGGGCAGCCTCCACCAGGCCCCCACTCATGTCTCCCACCACCCCCACGCCCCAGCAGTGCAAGGGCAGCCTCCACCAGGCCCCCACTCATGTCTCCCATCACCCCCACCCCCCAGCATCCAGGGGCACCCTCCACCAGGCCCCCACTCATGTCTCCCACCCTCCCCCACCCCCCAGCAGTGCAGGGTACCCTCCACCAGGCCCCCACTCATGTCTCCCACCACCCCCACCCCCCAGCATCCAGGGAGGGGCACCCTCCAACAGGCCCCCACTCATGTCACCCATCACCCCCACCCCCCAGCAGCGCAGGGCAGCCTCCACCAGGCCCCCACTCATGTCTCCCATCACCCCCACCCCCCAGCATTGCAGGGCACCCTCCACCAGGCCCCCCACTCATGTCCCCCATCACCCCCACCCCCCAGCATTGCAGGGCACCCTCCACCAGGCCCCCACTCATGTCCCCTATCACCCCCACCTCCTAGCAGTGCAGGGGCAGCCTCCACCAGGCTCCCACTCATGTCTCCACACACCCCACCCCCAAGGACTGTGGGGCAGCCTCCACCAGGCCCCCACTCATGTCTCCCACCACCCCCACCCCCCAGCCACCAGGGGCAGCCTCCACCAGGCCCCCACTCATGTCTCCCACCACCCCCACTCCCCAGCCACCAGGGACAGCCTCCACCAGGCCCCCACTCATGTCTCCCACCACCCCCCACCCCCCAGCAGTGCAGGGGCAGCCTCCACCAGGCCCCCACTCATGTCTCCCATCACCCCCACCCCCCAGCATCCAGGGGCACCCTCCACCAGGCCCCCACTCATGTCTCCCACCCCCCCACCCCCCGGCAGTGCAGGGCACCCTCCACCAGGCCCCCACTCATGTCCCCCATCACCCCCACCCCCCAGCATTGCAGGGCACCCTCCACCAGGCCCCCACTCATGTCCCCCATCACCCCCACCCCCCAGCATTGCAGGGCACCCTCCACCAGGCCCCCACTCATGTCCCCTATCACCCCCACCTCCTAGCAGTGCAGGGGCAGCATCCACCAGGCCCCCACTCATGTCTCCCACCCACCCCACCCCCCAGGACTGTGGGGCAGCCTCCACCAGGCCCCCACTCATGTCTCCCACCACCCCCACCCCCCAGCCACCAGGGGCAGCCTCCACCAGGCCCCCACTCATGTCTCCAACCACCCCCACCCCCCAGCAGTGCAGGGGCAGCCTCCACCAGGCCCCCACTCATGAATCCCACCACCACCACCCACCAGCCACCAGGGGCAGCCTCCACCAGGCCCCCACTCATGTCTCCCACCACCCCCACCCCCCAGCAGTGCAGGGGCAGCCTCCACCAGGCCCCCACTCATGTCTCCCATCACCCCCACCCCCCAGCATCCAGGGGCACCCTCCACCAGGCCCCCACTCATGTCTCCCACCCCCCCACCCCCCAGCAGTGCAGGGCACCCTCCACCAGGCCCCCACACATGTCTCCCACCACCCCCAGCATCCAGGGGCACCCTCCACCAGGCCCCCACTCATGTCTCCCATCACCCCCACCCCCCAGCAGTGCAGAGCAGCCTCCACCAGGCCCCCACTCATGTCTCCCATCACCCCCACCCCCCAGCATTGCAGGGCACCCTCCACCAGGCCCCCACTCATGTCCCCCATCACCCCCACCCCCCAGCATTGCAGGGCACCCTCCACCAGGCCCCCACTCATGTCCCCTATCACCCCCACCTCCTAGCAGTGCAGGGGCAGCCTCCACCAGGCCCCCACTCATGTCTCCCACCCACCCCACCCCCCAGGACTGCGGGGCAGCCTCCACTAGGCCCCCACTCATGTCTCCCACCACCCCCACCCCCCAGCCACCAGTGGCAGCCTCCACCAGGCCCCCACTCATGTCTCCCACCACCCCCACCCCCCAGCCACCAGGGACAGCCTCCACCAGGCCCCCACTCATGTCTCCCACCACCCCCACCCCCCAGCAGTGCAGGGGCAGCCTCCACCAGGCCCCCACTCATGTCTCCCATCACCCCCACCCCCCAGCATCCAGGGGCACCCTCCACCAGGCCCCCACTCATATCTCCCACCCCCCACCCCCCAGCAGTGCAGGGCAGCCTCCACCAGGCCCCCACTCATGTCTCCCACCACCCCCACGCCCCAGCAGTGCAAGGGCAGCCTCCACCAGGCCCCCACTCATGTCTCCCATCACCCCCACCCCCCAGCATCCAGGGGCACCCTCCACCAGGCCCCCACTCATGTCTCCCACCCTCCCCCACCCCCCAGCAGTGCAGGGCACCCTCCACCAGGCCCCCACTCATGTCTCCCACCACCCCCACCCCCCAGCATCCAGGGGCACCCTCCACCAGGCCCCCACTCATGTCTCCCATCACCCCCACCCCCCAGCAGCGCAGGGCAGCCTCCACCAGGCCCCCACTCATGTCTCCCATCACCCCCACCCCCCAGCATTGCAGGGCACCCTCCACCAGGCCCCCACTCATGTCCCCTATCACCCCCACCTCCTAGCAGTGCAGGGGCAGCCTCCACCAGGCTCCCACTCATGTCTCCCACACACCCCACCCCCAAGGACTGTGGGGCAGCCTCCACCAGGCCCCCACTCATGTCTCCCACCACCCCCACCCCCCAGCCACCAGGGGCAGCCTCCACCAGGCCCCCACTCATGTCTCCCACCACCCCCACCCCCCAGCCACCAGGGACAGCCTCCACCAGGCCCCCACTCATGTCTCCCACCACCCCCACCCCCCAGCAGTGCAGGGGCAGCCTCCACCAGGCCCCCACTCATGTCTCCCATCACCCCCACCCCCCAGCATCCAGGGGCACCCTCCACCAGGCCCCCACTCATGTCTCCCACCCCCCCTCCCCCCGGCAGTGCAGGGCACCCTCCACCAGGCCCCCACTCATGTCCCCTATCACCCCCACCTCCTAGCAGTGCAGGGCAGCCTCCACCAGGCCCCCACTCATGTCTCCCATCACCCCCACCCCCCAGCATTGCAGGGCACCCTCCACCAGGCCCCCACTCATGTCCCCCATCACCCCCACCCCCCAGCATTGCAGGGCACCCTCCACCAGGCCCCCACTCATGTCCCCTATCACCCCCACCTCCTAGCAGTGCAGGGGCAGCCTCCACCAGGCCCCCACTCATGTCTCCCACCCACCCCACCCCCCAGGACTGTGGGGCAGCCTCCACCAGGCCCCCACTCATGTCTCCCACCACCCCCACCCCCCAGCCACCAGGGGCAGCCTCCACCAGGCCCCCACTCATGTCTCCAACCACCCCCACCCCCCAGCAGTGCAGGGGCAGCCTCCACCAGGCCCCCACTCATGAATCCCACCACCACCACCCACCAGCCACCAGGGGCAGCCTCCACCAGGCCCCCACTCATGTCTCCCACCACCCCCACCCCCCCAGCCACCAGGGGCAGCCTCCACAAGGCCCCCACTCATGTCTCCCACCACCCCCACCCCCCAGCAGTGCAGGGGCAGCCTCCACCAGGCCCCCATTCATGTCTCCCATCACCCCCACCCCCCAGCATCCAGGGGCACCCTCCACCAGGCCCCCAGCCATGTCTCCCACCACCTCCACCCCCAGCAGTGCAGGGCACCCTCCACCAGGCCCCCACTCATGTCTCCCACCACCCCCACCCTCCCAGCATCCAGGGGCACCTTCCACCAGGCCCCCACTCATGTCTCCCATCACCCCCACCCCCCAGCAGTGCAGGGCAGCCTCCACCAGGCCCCCACTCATGTCTCCCATCACCCCCACCCCCCAGCATTGCAGGGCACCCTCCACCAGGCCCCCACTCATGTCTCCCACCACCCCCACCCCCAGCATCCAGGGGCACCCTCCACCAGGCCCCCACTCATGTCTCCCATCACCCCCACCCCCAGCAGTGCAGGGCAGCCTCCACCAGGCCCCACTCATGTCTCCCATCACCCCCACCCCCCAGCCACCAGGGGCAGCCTCCACAAGGCCCCCACTCATGTCTCCACCACCCCCCACCCCCCAGCAGTGCAGGGGCAGCCTCCACCAGGCCCCCACTCATGTCCCCTATCACCCCCACCCCCTAGCAGTGCAGGGGCAGCCTCCACCAGGCCCCCACTCATGTCTCCCACCCCACCCCACCCCCCAGCAGTGCAGGGGCAGCCTCCACCAGGCCCCCACTCATGTCTCCCATTACCCCCTCCCCCAGCATCCAGGGGCACCCTCCACCAGGCCCGCACTCATGTCCCCCACCACCCCCACCCCCCAGCAGTGCAGGGCACCCTCCACCAGGCCCCCACTCATGTCCCCCTGCACCCCCACCCCCCAGCATCCAGGGGCACCCTCCACCAGGCCCCCACTCATGTCCCCCTGCACCCCCACCCCCCAGCATCCAGGGGCACCCTCCACCAGGCCCCCACTCATGTCACCTATCACCCCCACCACCTAGCAGTGCAGGGGCAGCCTCCACCAGGCCCCCACTCATGTCTCCCACCACCCCCACCCCCCAGCAACCAGGGGCACCCTCCACCAGGCCCCCACTCATGTCTCCCATCACCCCCACCCCCCAGCAGTGCAGGGCAGCCTCCACCAGGCCCCCACTCATGTCTCCCATCACCCCCACCCCCCAGCAGTGCAGGGCAGCCTCCACCAGGCCCCCACTCATTTCCCCCTGCACCCCCACCCCCAGCATCCAGGGGCACCCTCCACCAGGCCCCCACTAATGTCCCCCTGCACCCCCAACCCCCTGCATCCAGGAGCACCCTCCGCCAGGCACCCACTCATGTCCCCTATCACCCCCACCCCCTAGCAGTGCAGGGGCAGCCTCCACCAGGCCCCCACTCATGTCTCCCACCCACCCCACCCCCCAGCAGTGCAGGGGCAGCCTCCACCAGGCCCCCACTCATGTCTCCCATCACCCCCACCCCCCAGCAGTGCATGGCACCCTCCAGCAGGCCCCCACTCATGTCTCCCACCACCCCCACCCCCCAGCATCCAGGGGCAGCCTCCACCAGGCCCCCACACATGTCTCCCACCCACCCCCCAGGACTGTGGGGCAGCCTCCACCAGGCCCCCACTCATGTCTCCCACCACCCCCACCCCCCAGCCACCAGGGGCAGCCTCCACCAGGCCCCCACTCATGTCTCCCACCACCCCCACCCCCCAGCCACCAGGGGCAGCCTCCACCAGGCCCCCACTCATGTCTCCCACCACCCCCACCCCCAGCAGTGCAGGGGCAGCCTCCACCAGGCCCCCACTCATGTCCCCTATCACCCCCACCCCCCAGCATCCAGGGGCACCCTCCACCAGGCCCCCACTCATGTCTCCCATCACCCCCACCCCCCAGCAGTGCAGGGCAGCCTCCACCAGGCCCCCACTCATGTCTCCCATCACCCCCACCCCCCAGCAGTGCAGGGCACCCCCCACCAGGCCCCCACTCATGTCCCCCTGCACCCCCATCCCCCAGCATCCAGGGGCACCCTCCACCAGGCCCCCACTCATGTCTCCAACCACCCCCACCCACCAGCAGTGCAGGGCACCCTCCACCAGGCCCCCACTCATGTCTCCGACCACCCCCACCCCCCAGCATCCAGGGGCACCCTCCACCAGGCCCCCCACTCATGTCTCCCATCACCCCCACCCCCCAGCAGTGCAGGGCAGCCTCCACCAGGCCCCCATTCATGTCTCCCATCACCCCCACCCCCCAGCATTGCAGGGCACCCTCCACCAGGCCCCCACTCATGTCTCCCATCACCCCCACCCCCCAGCATCCAGGGGCACCCTCCACCAGGCCCCCACTCATGTCCCCTATCACCCCCACCCCCTAGCAGTGCAGGGGCAGCCTCCACCAGGCCCCCACTCATGCCTCCCACCCACCCCACCCCCCAGCAGTGCAGGGGCAGTCTCCACCAGGCCCCCACTCATGTCTCCCATCACCCCCACCCCCCAGCATCCAGGGGCACCCTCCACCAGGCCCCCACTCATGTCTCCAACCACCCCCACCCACCAGCAGTGCAGGGCACCCTCCACCAGGCCCCCACTCATGTCTCCGACCACCCCCAGCATCCAGGGGCACCCTCCACCAGGCCCCCCACTCATGTCTCCCACCACCCCCACCCCCAGCAGTGCAGGGCAGCCTCCACCAGGCCCCCACTCATGTCTCCCACCACCCCCACCCCCCAGCATCCAGGGGCACCCTCCACCAGGCCCCCACTCATGTCTCCCACCACCCCCACCCCCCAGCAGTGCAGGGCACCCTCCACCAGGCCCCCACTCATGTCTCCCACCACCCCCACCCCCAGCATCCAGGGGCAGCCTCCACCAGGCCCCCACTCATGTCTCCCACCCACCCCACCCCCCAGGACTGTGGGGCAGCCTCCACCAGCCCCCCACTCATGTCTCCCACCACCCCCACCCCCCAGCAGTGCAGGGCACCCTCCACCAGGCCCCCACTCATGTCTCCCACCACCCCCACCCCCCAGCATCCAGGGGCACCCTCCACCAGGCCCCCACTCATGTCTCCCATCACCCCCACCCCCCAGCAGTGCAGGGGCAGCCTTCACCAGGCCCCCAACCATGTCCCCTATCACCCCCACCCCCCAGCATCCAGGGGCACCCTCCACCAGGCCCCCACTCATGTCTCCCATCACCCCCACCCCCCAGCAGTGCAGGGCAGCCTCCACCAGGCCCCCACTCATGTCTCCCATCACCCCCACCCCCCAGCAGTGCAGGGCATCCTCCACCAGGCCCCCACTCATGTCCCCCTGCACCCCCACCCCCCATCATCCAGGGGCACCCTCCACCAGGCCCCCACTCATGTCTCCCACCACCCCCAACCCCAGCATTGCAGGGCACCCTCCACCAGGCCCCCACTCATGTCTCCCACCACCCCCACCCCCCAGCATCCAGGGGCACCCTCCACCAGGCCCCCACTCATGTCTCCCATCACCCCCACCACCCAGCAGTGCAGGGCAGCCTCCACCAGGCCCCCACTCATGTCTCCCATCACCCCCACCCCCCAGCATTGCAGGGCACCCTCCACCAGGCCCCCACTCATGTCTCCCATCACCCCCACCCCCCAGCATTGCAGGGCACCCTCCACCAGGCCCCCACTCATGTCTCCCATCACCCCCACCCCCCAGCATCCAAGGGCACCCTCCACCAGGCCCCCACTCATGTCCTCTATCACCCCCACCCCCTAGCAGTGCAGGGGCAGCCTCCACCAGGCCCCCACTCATGTCTCCCACCCACCCCACCCACCCGGAAGCGGGGGCAGCCTCCACCAGGCCCCCACTCATGTCTCCCATCACCCCCACCCCCAGCATCCAGGGGCACCCTCCACCAGGCCCCCACTCATGTCTCCCACCACCCCCACCCCCTAGCAGTGCAGGTCACCCTCCACCAGGCCCCCACTCATGTCTCCCACCACCCCCACCCCCCCAGCATTCAGGGGCACCCTCCACCAGGCCCCCACTCATGACTTCCACCACCCCCACCCCCCAGCAGTGCAGGGCACCTTCCACCAGGCCCCCACTCATGTCTCCCACCACCCCCACCCCCCAGCATCCAGGGGCAGCCTCCACCAGGCCCCCACTCATGTCTCCCACCCACCCCACCCCCCAGGACTGTGGGGCAGCCTCCACCAGGCCCCCACTCATGTCTCCTACCACCCCCAGCCACCAGGGGCAGCCTCCACCAGGCCCCCACTCATGTCTCGCACCATCCCCACCCCCCCAGCCACCAGGGGCAGCCTCCACCAGGCCCCCACTCATGTCTCCCACCACCCCCACCCCCCAGCAGTGCAGGGGCAGCCTCCACCAGGCCCCCACTCATGTCCCCTATCACCCCCACCCCCCAGCATCCAGGGGCACCCTCCACCAGGCCCCCACTCATGTCTCCCATCACCCCCACCCCCCAGCAGTGCAGGGCAGCCTACACCAGGCCCCCACTCATGTCTCCCACCACACCCACCCCCCAGCAGTGCAGGGGCAGCCTCCACCAGGCCCCCACTCATGTCCCCTATCACCCCCACCCCCCAGCATCCAGGGGCACCCTCCACCAGGCGCCCACTCATGTCTCCCATCACCCCCACCCCCCAGCCACCAGGGGCAGCCTCCACCAGGCCCCCACTCATGTCTCGCACCACCCCCACCCCCCCAGCCACCAGGGGCAGCCTCCACCAGGCCCCCACTCATGTCTCCCACCACCCCCACCCCCCAGCAGTGCAGGGGCAGCCTCCACCAGGCCCCCACTCATGTCCCCTATCACCCCCACCCCCCAGCATCCAGGGGCACCCTCCACCAGGCCCCCACTCATGTCTCCCATCACCCCCACCCCCCAGCAGTGCAGGGCAGCCTACACCAGGCCCCCACTCATGTCTCCCACCACACCCACCCCCCAGCAGTGCAGGAGCAGCCTCCACCAGGCCCCCACTCATGTCCTCTATCACCCCCACCCCCCAGCATCCAGGGGCACCCTCCACCAGGCCCCCACTCATGTCTCCCATCACCCCCACCCCCCAGCAGTGCAGGGCAGCCTCCACCAGGCCCCCACTCATGTCTCCCATCACCCCCACCCCCCAGCATTGCAGGGCACCCTCCACCAGGCCCCCACTCATGTCTCCCATCACCCCCACCCCCCAGCATTGCAGGGCACCCTCCACCAGGCCCCCACTCATGTCTCCCATCACCCCCACCCCCCAGCATCCAGGGGCACCCTCCACCAGGCCCCCACTCATGTCCCCTATCACCCCCACCCCCTAGCAGTGCAGGGGCAGCCTCCACCAGGCCCCCACTCATGTCTCCCACCCACCCCACCCCCCAGCAGTGCAGGGGCAGCCTCCACCAGGCCCCCACTCATGTCTCCCATCACCCCCACCCCCCAGCATCCAGGGGCACCCTCCACCAGGCCCCCACTCATGTCTCCCACCACCCCCACCCCCTAGCAGTGCAGGGCACCCTCCACCAGGCCCCCACTCATGTCTCCCACCACCCCCACCCCCCAGCATTGAGGGGCACCCTCCACCAGGCCCCCACTCATGTCTCCCACCCACCCCACCCCCCAGGACTGTGGGGCAGCCTCCACCAGGCCCCCACTCATGTCTCCCACCACCCCCACCCCCCAGCCACAAGGGGCAGCCTCCACCAGGCCCCCACTCATGTCTCGCACCACCCCCACCCCCCCCAGCCACCAGGGGCAGCCTCCACCAGGCCCCCACTCATGTCTCCCACCACCCCCACCCCCTAGCAGTGCAGGGGCAGCCTCCACCAGGCCCCCACTCATGTCCCCTATCACCCCCACCCCCCAGCATCCAGGGGCACCCTCCACCAGGCCCCCACTCATGTCTCCTATCACCCCCACCCCCCAGCAGTGCAGGGCAGCCTACACCAGGCCCCCACTCATGTCTCCCACCACACCCACCCCCCAGCAGTGCAGGGGCAGCCTCCACCAGGCCCCCACTCATGTCCCCTATCACCCCCACCCCACAGCATCCAGGGGCACCCTCCACCAGGCCCCCACTCATGTCTCCCATCACCCCCACCCCCCAGCAGTGCAGGGCAGCCTCCACCAGGCCCCCACTCATGTCTCCCATCACCCCCACCCCCCAGCAGTGCAGGGCACTCTCCACCAGGCCCCCACTCATGTCCCCCTGCACCCCCACCCCCCAGCATCCAGGGGCACCCTCCACCAGGCCCCCACTCATGTCTCCCACCACCCCCATCCCCCAGCAGTGCAGGGCACCCTCCACCAGGCCCCCACTCATGTCTCCCACCACCCCCACCCCCCAGCATCCAGGGGCACCCTCCACCAGGCCCCCACCCATATCTCCCATCACCCCCAACTCCCAGCAGTGCAGGGCAGCCTCCACCAGGCCACCACTCATGTCTCCCATCACCCCCACCCCCCAGCATTGCAGGGCACCCTCCACCACGTCCCCACTCATGTCTCCCATCACCCCCACCCCCCAGCATTGCAGGGCACCCTCCACCAGGCCCCCACTCATGTCTCCCATCACCCCCACCCCCCAGCATCCAGGGGCACCCTCCACCAGGCCCCCACTCATGTCCCTATCACCCCCACCCCCTAGCAGTGCAGGGGCAGCCTCCACCAGGCCTCCACTCATGTCTCCCACCCACCCCACCCCCCAGCAGTGCAGGGGCAGCCTCCACCAGGCCCCCACTCATGTCTCCCATTACCCCCACCCCCCAGCATCCAGGGGCACCCTCCACCAGGCCCCCACTCATGTCTCCCACCACCCCCACCCCCCAGCAGTGCAGGGCACCCTCCACCAGGCCCCCACTCATGTCTCCCACCACCCCCACCCCCAGCATCCAGGGGCACCCTCCACCAGGCCCCCACTCATGTCTCCCACCACCCCCACCCCCCAGCAGTGCAGGGCACCCTCCACCAGGCCCCCACTCATGTCTCCCACCACCCCCACCCCCCAGCATCCAGGGGCAGCCTCCACCGGGCCCCCACTCATGTCTCCCACCCACCCCACCCCCCAGGACTGTGGGGCAGCCTCCACCAGGCCCCCACTCATGTCTCCCACCATCCCCACCCCCCAGCCACCAGGGGCAGCCTCCACCAGGCCCCCACTCATGTCTCCCACCCCCCCCACCCCCCAGCAGTGCAGGGGCACCCTCCACCAGGCCCCCACTCATGTCCAACTCATGTCTCCCACCACCCCCACCCCCCAGCAGTGCAGGGGCAGCCTCCACCAGGCCCCCACTCATGTCCCCCTGCACCCCCACCCCCCAGCATCCAGGGGCACCCTCCACCAGGCCCCCACTCATGTCCCCCTGCACCCCCACCCCCCAGCCAACAGGGGCAGCCTCCACCAGGCCCCCACACATGTCCCCCTGCCCACAGGCCCTGACAATCCTCAAGCATGGGCCTCATGGCCAGCCACCACAGCCCAAAGACACAACCAAGTATTACATGCGCCCATGATACTACTCCAATGGAAACAATGTAAATGAACACATGTGTCTCACACACACACAATGGTTGCAAGTGAACCTGAAAGCCCATATCATGACATGCATGAAAACAATGAGATGAAACCACACATTGAAGAATGAAAAAATCAAAATAATGTATTAAAAACAACAGTAATGGCAATCAAAATTAAACAATATACACAAGTATAAAATAAAGAAAATTAAGCTGGCTGTCCCTTTTCAAAATAAAATCAATAAATGATAATCCAAAAAATGTCTTCCAAAGTTCAAGTCCATAAAAAGGAAATGAAGGGAAAAAAGAAATAGAAAACCATTGCTCCATGGAAAAAAATATTCATAGTAAAAAAATATCCAAATGCAAAGTCCAACTATGTACAAAGTATTCAGGGTCCATCATCCCAACAGAAGAAATGAAACCTACAAAAAAACCTAAAATGGAAGTATATACAAAAGGTGGAGCAGTGTCCGTCGACTCCAAAT
The DNA here is from genome assembly GCF_040938575.1 of Ambystoma mexicanum. NCBI lineage: Eukaryota > Metazoa > Chordata > Amphibia > Caudata > Ambystomatidae > Ambystoma > Ambystoma mexicanum. The sequence continues at coordinate 1,421,500,085 of NC_090937.1, forward strand.
AAAAATAAACAATAAAGGAAACCTATCACTAAATAACTATGTACAATGGCGGCGGGCCAGTCCAGCGGCTCACTAAGTGGTGTTCCGGGCCAGGGCATCATCGAACTCCTCGTCTATGTCCCGGAGGCGGTCCTGTTCCATGGCCCCGAGGGTCCGCAGGGACGCCGACATGTTCACCTTCAACTCCCTGCGGATTGCCTCGAGGCACTCGGCCCGCCTCAGGGCCCTCCACATGGAGTTCTCCGCCCTGACCATTGTGAGCCGCGCCTCTTCCGCCTGCCGCGGCTCTGCATCTATGGCGTGGCCCAACCGCTGCCACATGGAAGACACTGCCCGTCCAGGGTCCTCCTGCCCTCTGGCCGATGCCTGCCCCTCCGATGTTGAAGGCCCCGAGCTATCGTGGCTCCCACCTACAGCCTCCTGCTGCTGCAGCTGCTGCTGTCCATGTACCCTGTCCGATGGTGCCTGCACATCCTCCTCCAGCTGGGGTGCAGTCGTTGATGTGGCCACCCCTGCTGGACGTCCGACTCCCGACTGTGGCAGGGATCTGTTTTCCACCAGCCTGGCCGCACGGTCGGAGGCAGCTCCACAGGGCACCCAGGTGACACATTGGTGAGAAGATGGCACGGAGGACGACTGGGGCATAGGGGGTTCTGTGGAGAAGGGGGTCGGAACAAGGTCCAGGAAACGGAGGAATCCAGCCCTGGTGAGCTGTCCCAGTGGGTCAACGCGGTCAACGAGCCATGCGAGAAGACGTGCAGACTCATCATGAAAAGACTGCAGGTCAGCTTGCATGGCCCGTTGACGCAACGCCACCTCATCCTGGACAGGCTCAACCTGGTGCAGGATAGCCACATCCGCAGGGAAAGGAAGGCCAGGTGTTGTATGCCAATCCCCTCCCTGAGAACGGGTCTGGAGGTAGGCATCCCCGCTGGTGCAAGATGATGCAGTGACAGGAGCAGGGACAGGATTGCACACAGGCACCTCCGCGGCGGCCTGTGCTGCCTCCTGTCCCTAATCCTGCACTGCACCACTAGCACCAGTGGAATCCCCACCTCCAGATCCCGCCTCTGTCGCTTGCACGGCCTCCTCCTCCACCAAACCCCACACCAACCTGGATGACTCCGTGCCATCTTCCTCCGTTGGGCCCTGTGGGGTCCCAGCTGCCCCTTCTGCTGCCGAGGAGTCCAACTCCAACCTCCGCCTCTTGGACCTCCCCTCGGCAGCTGTGGCCTGGGACACGGCACCGGACTCCTCACTCCCCGACGAGATCAGAACCTGGAAGGGGATCCGGGCCTTGCGTCTCCGGCTGGTGGTGCGACCCCTGCCGCTGTGCTCCACAGCACCTTCTCCGCCCTCTTCATCAGTTGACACTGCAGACAGGGAGAAAGAAAACACAGGCATCAGGGCACTGTACAATGGACTCATACACACATGACAGTTATACATGAGTGGCATTGGTAAACCTCAGACATGGCATCACAATCCCCAACACACATGTCATTTCAACTTTGACACATGAGCCATACCACAGCCATATTGCAACAGCCAGCACCATCCATTCACATACAACAGCATGAGCAGCCAAAGGTCATCCACACATCACATGCAACATAGGGAGTACACTACACATGCACACACACCACCAAACTTGCATGCATGTGTACACCTCCGCCAACTGTCGCAGTGTTCCGATCGACATCCATGTCACACCTGACAATCATTCCTCCACATCCTGTGCCATGCGAGCCCGTGAGGGTCACACATGAGACCCCTCGCATGTGTCACCCTCACGGCCCTGTACACCCCCCCCTACTTGCCCACATAAAAATACATGTTCAACCTGCACACTCCTGGCACACCACCACACGCACAGCTTGCAATCAGTATGCATGTACACTTACCGCTCGACTCCAGACGGGTCTGCCTCTCAAGGACCTGGATGTGGAGCGCTGGGGATATGCGTTCCAGGACTCTCATCTGATCTTCCGACAAGTGGCCCCGGCGCCCCTTAGCATCGCTGCCTTCAGGAGGCGCCGGGCCTTGTTGAGGGTCCTGGACCTGAAGTCCTCCCAGCGCTTCCTGACACGTTCGTAGTCACGGACTGCCACCTCCTCCGCGTTCATGGCAGTCACGATGTCCATCCAGATCCGAGTCCGTCCTTCCTTGTCGGCGCGTAACCTTCCGAAGAGGGCATCATACTGCCCCAGGACATGCTCCACCAGGACACCAACTTCGGTGGCAGTGAAGCTGGTGCCCCTCTGCCTCCTTGGCCGGGGGTTGCCACTGGTGCCAGATGTTGCAGTGCCCGACATGGCAACCCCAGAGGCAGGAGTGGGTGGGCAACTGGGGCCTGGGGCTGGGCTGTGGGGCGATGGAAAAGCAGTCGGGAGTCTTCGGTCCCAGCAGGGGTGGTCACAGCAACAGCACCCCTGGCTGATGTGCAGGCAGCAAATGGCAGGGCACGTGGGCAGCAGGCAGTCAGGCAGCAGCAGATGGCAGGTGGGAGCGTGCTCAGGGCTCTGGGGGGCAGTAATTCGGCCTTCTGGGCAGGAGCGTGGTCTTCCGTGTGTTTTCACGTGGCCAGCTTGATACGGAGTGATTTTGCACGTGAGAATCCAGCACGTCTGCGTGTAATTCGAAGAAAGGCCCTTAGCGCGTAAGCGCGTCTATGAAGTCACGTGCACGTTGAAGATGGCACACGTTCGAAATGTTGCGTGTTAAAAAAATGAAAGACACGTCCGAGTGTCAAAGCGTGTAATTGGTGGAAATGGCCTTAGCGCGTACACGCGGAAGTGACAAAGCGTGTAATTTGTGGAAATGGCTCTACACGCGGAAGTGAGAAAGCGTGTAATTGGTGGAAAAGGCCTTAGCGCGTACACGCGGAAGTGACAAAGCGTGTAATTGGTGGAAATGGCCCTACACGCGGAAGTGACAAAGCGTGTAATTGGTGGAAATGGCCCTAGCGCGTACACGCGGAAGTGACGCTGGACGTGTGGGCCTGCATAAAAGATACGTGTAGAACACCATTTCCTTGTACGTGCTTTTCGTGGAGAGCGAGTGGGTGAAATCTGTACTTCTTGTCGTTTCACACGCGATTTACTTCACGGCGTTTCAAGTTTGTACTCCCTGTTACCTCTGACAGCTTTTTCTCTTTTTTCTCTTTTTCTGGTTTTCCTGGGCCTGGTCCCTCAAACAGCGTTCCCTTCTACTGTTGTCCTGTCTCCTCAGACAGCGTACAATTCTTCTTTTGGCGGGGGTGTTGCCAACGCGCACACGTGCTTCTTTTTCACGCTCTTTTTCCTGGCAGACAGTGAGTCACGCATGTATCTAACATCTGTGCTTGCCCCGTGTGTAGCCTACCCCTTCAGAGGTCATTCTAGGCTGCGTGTGACACGCATACGTTCATTCTTGTGTTACTGGGTGCCACAGCGTAGTGCAGGTTTTTTTTTCCACACACGTGGTCTAGGAGGGGTTGCGTGCACGTCATCTCCCTTTTTTGGGCTTCCTGTGCGTTGCGTGACCCGTCATCTTTCCCCAGGGGTCACATTCAGCCTTGCTAGAGCACTAGGGTACAATTACCATCTGGTACCCAACCCCTTTGACCCCCAATTGCCCAGGACAATAGTTTACAGCCACTCCCATACGCACATTAACATCAGTGCCATGGTTGGGAGGCGAGGAATCCGTAAGGGTGGCAAAGGTGGACGAGCCACAAGTGGTGGCCGTGGTGGATCCGGTAGGGGACGTGGTTGTTGCTTGCAGGGTGACCCTGTCCCCCCATGTGTGGAGGACCAGTCAAGGGCACCCATAATCCCCCCCCACCCCCCCTGTTTGAGGCTGATGTGGCTGACACCATCCATGCTCAGCCCTTGTTGGACCAGCCCATTGTGGCACCAGACATGGCTGACTCCATGGCTGACTTCCAGGTCAGCAGGCCTATGACACGTGCACTGGTGCACGTTGATGTCATCAGGCCACGTGGATCAGGGGCAGCAAGGTCATCTGCTGCCCCAAGTAGGCAGGGTGGAGAGGCTGCAGGGGCAGCTGCGGCTCCATCCACCCCAGCTCTCACACACCCAGCCAGGACAGTGTCGGTCCTAGTCCATCCTGCTGACATTCCCCCTGACACCATTACACTTGAGCCAATGCCTGCACCAACTCCCATGCTGAGTGTGCAATCCCACACTCCTGATACAGAGTCCACCAGGGCTCCTGCCCCTAGTGTCCAGAGCGGCGTAGGACACTCAGGATCACCACCACCTTCCAAGCGGAAGAGGAAGAGTGCTTGTCCGGCACAGGTTGATGCTCCAGACACGGCTACACAGTCCGGCCCGTCGAGGAAGCCCAGCTTCACGGATGCCGAACTGAATGCACTTGTCGAGTATGTGTCCGCACATGATAACGAAAAGGTCATTGTTGCAGGATCCAAGACCACACCTGCACAACGCCAGGCACACTGGCAGACCGTTGCAGACATCGTAAGTGCCCTTGGAACCGTGAGGCGCACAGCCAATGATTGCTATAAGCGCTGGAATGACCTAAAACGCAGGGCAAAGAATAAGCTGGCCTCAAGTCATGCCGCAACTCTAGTGACTGGAGGTGGGTCTCCAGTAGAAGACATGGAACTCACTCCACATGAGTCAGTCGCTGGGACCTACGTCACGGAGGAACAGATCCAAGGCGTGGGAGATCTGCCTGATTATGAGGCATTGTCCGGTGAGTGCACATGCATGTGTGTGTCATACATGTGCATGGTGTGTGTGAGGGCTTCTGTTTGTGTGCCAGGTGAGGGTGTGTGCGCCTGAGTCGTTGGGGTCACCCATGTGCTTAATGCAATACATTCTGCGCAGCAGCATTTGGCCATAGGAGTATCCCTTCTGCCAACAGTAGACATCTAGCCCAACAGCACGCCAGTTGCCCTTGAAGTGTCACCTTGCCACAACATTGTTGCTTATTTTTCTCTGTTCATTCAGGCAGATTGTTTGCATTCCACCACTTTTACTAGGCATTTCTCAGTCCTCTAGTCACATGTCTGACATGGCTATGGTAAAGTGGAGTGACTTTGTTACCTGGATATCATTTGTTTAGACATGTCCCTGTGCAATCGGACCATTTTGGACTGGCAGCTCCAGGTGAAAAATCAGACCTGTTTGAATTAGAAAAGCTATTACATGAGGGAACTGGACTGAATGAATAAGTGCTGCCCTCCTCTCCATCTTCACTCAATAGCAATGGTACATGCCATCTGTGTGATGGCATGTGTATTTCACATGGCAATCACAGGCCAATGTGCGATGCCACTGCCAGGCAGCATGCAGAAAATGTGTTCATCTTCCATCTTGGTGTCATCAGTGTGTGCCATTTGCCTACCCTTCATACGCAGTGAGGGTGCATGCATGGGAGGGTTTTAGTCATGTGGGACATGTGTCAATCAAGTACTGGTTCTGTTGCTTCTCAGCCCTCATTGTGTGCCATGGTGCTAATGCCTGTTTCCATTTGTTTGCTTTTATGTCTTTGCAGGGGAAGACGCACCTGATACTGCTGGGGTTGTGGAGATGGTGCAGACCCAGGAGGGGTCTGAGGGCCGACCGACCACCAGTGAGGGACGTGGTGTGGTGGTGGGTGAGAACCCACAACTGCTGCAGGTCGTGCTCTCAAGGGGTGTCTCTGGCTGCACCTCCCCCGAGCTGTACTCAGGTGTTGATTCGGATGATGAGACCTACGTGCCGTCGCAGGTGAGTGTTCCTGGGAGGGATTCTGTTCTGTCCGACCCACCTGCACCAGGGTCAGGACCCTCAATGGGGATGTCAGTGTTGGCAGCTACGCCTTTGGTGGTTACGGATGCAGGGTCACACTCCGCGACATCTGATCCTGTTCCTGGGCCAGCAGATCAGAGGGGGAATGCAGTCCTGCAGCCTCAGGCAGTGCCGGCACAGCAAGGTGCAGTTTGCCTTGCCCCAGACAGGTGTGGTACCCGCCGACGTGGTGGCCGTACGCCACCTGGCAATACCGCATGGGAGCAATCCATTTACGGTATGGCAACCCAACAGGCAGCATCATCAGAGATGATGGCTCAGGCCATGGATAGGGTGGCCACTTCCATTGTCCCCCCCGAAAGGCTGATGGAGCGACTACAGCAGGCAACCGACTCCATCTGCCAGTCACACAGGGAGGACATGTTGGCGTCCAACAGGGACAGGCGGGCGGCACTGGCGACTCTGCAAGAAGCCATCTCCATAGAGTCCCAGGGCCACAGGGAAGCCTTGAGGCTGGAACTCCTTCACCTCAGGACGACTCTTGTTGAGCTTGAGGATTCAACAAACCGAAGGACAGAACAGCAGCTGGAGCGTCTCACCCGTACGCTCTCAGCTGAGATGCAGGCAACTAGGGCGGAGGTCCGGGCATCCCGTGAGTTGTTGCATGGGTACCTCCGCACACTCATCCTCCAGAACGAGACCTACCACACCCGCATGCTTGCAGCCATGGAGGAACAGACTAGGGCCTTGCGTGGGCTGCCTCCCATAGTGCCACCACCTCCGGATGCAGCTGCACAGGGTGATAATAGCGACAGCAGTGATACTCCCACAATAGGGTAGCCGTGTGGGCCATGAGCCCATGGAGGTGTTTTTTTTTCACAAGATCCACACAGGTGGGTTTTGGTGTGCACCCTGTCCTCGGACCTCCTGGGTGGCCTCCCTAACCCCCCCGGGCCCATTAATGGCCATTTTTGATTTATTTTTTCCTTTTTTTTTTTGGGACAGTGTGTTGCCTTGTGTGGCTCCCGTGGGCATACGCTGCATTGTGGCTGGGCACATGCAGGCTTGTCATGTATTTGGTTCAGATGCTTGGGTTTTTGTCACACACACCCCTCCTGCTTCCTGTTTCCATGGGCTTGCAAAGGGTGTGCCCAAGTGACATTGACGTACATGGTGACATTGGACTCCCACTACATGTGTGGGTAGTCTAGTCAATACTGTGTATACATTCCTAGTGCATATTGCTGTTGTGTTGTACACTGCATGTTGCATTGATGTGTAACTCATCATCCATGTCTACCTCCTAATTTGCAGGTCCTTTCCTCTTGTCTACACAAGGCCCTCTACTTTGGAGATGGGGTCCATGTTGGCAGCAGTGCACCTACAACTCTACATGGCGGCAACACTGTACAGTTGGAAGTGGTGGGAGTGCAGGCATTTCCAGGTGGTGAGACTACTAATTCCTTACATTTGTAATGTCATGTTAATGGTAGTTTTGAGGGTCAGTAGCTGATAAGTGTTATTGCTAAATACCTGCTCAAGTGTGTTGTTGGTCCTGCATTACTGTGAGCATTTCAGGTGTTGCAAGTTTCAATTAGGGACACTGTACTTTGTGACACTTGTGTCATGTTGTGGGGATTACTTTGTTTACCTGCACATAGCATGACATGCCATAGTGTGTCGTGTGGCGGTGCTGGGGATGGGTTGGGTGACATGCCACTGTCCTCATGTTGCATTTTGCAAGTGGGTATTCATTTTAGCTGCATGAATGTGTTTTTTCACGAAACTGCATTGGTGGTGTCTGTGTAGGTAGGGATGCACACATTGTAACACTTCCAGGTGAACAATCTCAGGCTGATACGGTTTTGACGGTTGATTCTCCAGACATTCAGGATCAGTGTCAGGTTGAGTCATCATTGATTGTCAGATGGTATGTGCCAGGGCAGTGTGCACTCCACAGGGGTGTGATTTCTATGTAAAGTAATTAGCCACTAGCTGTGTACGGGCTGCCTCCCCCCGTGCCCTTTCCCCTCCCATGCGCAGCGGGCGTGCATGTGGTTGGGGATGTGGGGGCACCACCATGTCCATGGCCAGGCCCCGGCGTGTTGCAACGTTGTGCAGGACACATGCTGCCACTATGATCCTGCACACTACTGGGGGAGCGTATAACAGCTGCCCGCCAGAACGGTCAAGGGAGCGAAAGCGTGACTTAAGCACTCCGAATGTGCGCTCCACTATGCCCCGGGTTACAATGTGGGCTGTGTTATATCTTACCTCGGGTGGCGTGGTGGGGTTCCGAATTGGCGTCATCATGTGGGGGCTGAGAGGGTAGGCAATGTCCCCTGTGGAGGTGGTGATGGGTATCATTGGTGGGGTTGTGTCCTTGCTCAGTATCTGACATGCATGCATGTGCAGTGGCATTCATACTCACCAAGCAGCCATGTATCGCCATGCCGCCCAGCTTCTAGGTCCTGGCTTAGGGTGGACATTCAGTAAATGAAGCTGTCGTGGTTGGACCCGGGATAGTTGGCATATACTGAGGTGATGATTCCCTTGGCATTACATACTACCTGCATGTTGATGGAATGCCAGTGCTTGCGGTTCCTATAGATGTGCTCAGATGCCCTGGGGGGACGTAGAGCCACATGGGTGCAGTCGATGGCACCTAGCACTTTGGGGAATCGTGCCACACCGTAATAATCCAGGGCGGCAGCATGCCTTTCTGCAGGTGTTCTGGGCAGGTATATGTGCCTGCGGACTGATGGGCGTGCAGTGATGATGTTCAAGACCTGGTGTAGGCAGCGTGACTGTGTGGCCTGTGACACCCCACCCACTATGGCACTTGTCCGCTGAAATGATCCAGTGGCTAAGAAGTGCAGTACATTGAGGACCTTCTCCAGGGGGCTGAGTGCTTGGGAGCACAGGGTGGGTGATGTGAGGTCATCCTCCCACTCACTCACCAGGTCCAGTATTATGTGTGGTGGAAACCTGTACCTCCCATACACCTGGTCATCAGGCATCCCGAAAAGGCTGGTTCTGGGTGTGAAAATTCTGGCCCTGACTATCCTCCTCCTCCTCCTTTGGTAGCCCACGGCCACTGCTGCTAGGAACGGTATATTGATCCTGGCGTCTGAGCTTGTTAGTTTTTTGCGCGCAAATTTATGCGTCGCGGGTCGACGTATGCCTGCTTCCTACTGGCGTACGTGTTTCTTTGCGCGTGTTGTAGGCGAGCGTGTGAAACTTCCCGCGCACCCCTGAAATCCAGTACCCAGGCCAATAGCGTGTGGAAATTCCCGCGCACCCCGGAATACACGTGCGCTGATGTACTCGCGTAAGTGCCCGCGCACCCCTGAAATACACGTACATAGGCCAATTGCGTGTACGCGCACTTTTGTCCAATTACACACGATGACACCCTGACGTGCAGTCTTTCCACGTGTGCTCCGTCATCACGTGCTATGAGGGAAACACCCGTGCGGGTCACGTCACAGACGCGCTTACGCGCTGAGGGCCTTTGGTCCAATAGAATCGCGTATGCGTGCTGACACGCTTACGCGCTAAGGGCCTTTCCTCGAATTTCACGCTGACGTGCAGGATTTTCACGTGCCAAATCACTCCGTATCAAGCTGGCCACGCGAAAACACACGGAAGACCACGCTCCTGCCCAGAAGGCCGAATTACTGCCCCCCAGTGCCCCGAGCAGCCTCCCACGTGCCATCTGCTGCTGCCTGCCTGCCTGCCTGCTGCCACCGTGCCCTGCCATTTGGTGCCTGCACATCAGCCATCTGCAGGGGTCCAGTTGCTGTGTCCACCCCTGCTGGAACAGAAGACTCCCGACTGGGATAACATCGCTCCACAGCCCAGCCCCAGGACCCAGTTGCCCACCCACTCCTGCCTCTGGGGTTGCCATGTCGGGCACTTCGACATCTGGCACCAGTGGCAACCCCAGGCCAGAGGGGCAGAGGGGCACCAGCTTCACTGCCACCGAAGTTGGTGTCCTGGTGGAGCATGTCCTGGGGCAGTATGATGCCCTCTTTGGATCGTCCCGCGCCAGCAAGGAAGGACGGGAGAGGATCTGGGCCGACTGTGTGGTTGCCATCAATGTGGAGGGGGTGGCAACCCGCCACGTCCAGAAGATCAAGAAGCGCTGGGAGGACTTGAGGTCCAGGACCCTCGTGAAGGCCCGGCGCCTCGTGGAGGGGGGCTGGGGCCGCATGAGTTCCATCCAGATGAGGGTCCTGGAACGTGTACGCCCAGCGCTCCACGCCCAGATCCTTAAGAGGGAGACCCGTCTGGAGTTGAGCGGTAAGTGGCCAAGCATTGCTGTGTGAGACAGGGCATGTTGCGGTGTGCTGGTTGTCTGATACTTGCCTGTATGGGTGACATAGGCCATGTACGCATGTATGTGTGCAGGGACATCATGGTAATGCATGTGCGACCAGTGATGTGTGATCCACATGGTCATTGCATGTGTTTAAATGCGACATGGGGAGCCCTATGCAGATTTTACACATGAGAGCATGCCAGTCTCTGTTCCTGGACATGTGTGGGGGTGAGGGATGGGTGCTGATGCCAGGTACATATATGGTAGCCATGTCTGTGTGCCTGACCTGCGTGTCTGTGAGTTGTGAATGCCATGGATGCATGACACATGTCTGTGACAATGCACAGATTCACTGATGCAGCCTAGTTATCCTTGTATCCGCTGTGTTTGGGGTGTATGAGGCCAGATGGATGTGACTGAGGTGAAGTGTGTGCATGTGATAGGCATGACCCATGATGCAAGTGAGTTCCATATCATTGTATGTTTCAAGAGTCCATTGGACATGTATGGAAATGTCCATGGCATGCACCATGCTACTGTGTGTGTTTTGCCTGGACTGACCCATGTGTTGTGGAGGTGCATGATGGAAGTGTACTTTGACAGTGGTACTCATCTGCTATTGCTTCCTGTCTAGGGGACCATTGTACAGTACCCTGATGCTTGTGTTCTATGTCTCTCTCTACGCAGCGGCTAGTGAAGAAGAGGGCGGAGAAGGCGCTGTGGAGCAAGGTGGCGGGGATGCCCCGACAGCTGCAGCGGAAGGGGTGGGTGAGCCCCCACAGGGGCCTGCTACGGCGGAAGACGGTGAGGAGCCATCCAGGTTGGTGGTTTCCACAGAGGAGGAGGAGGCCGTCACTGAGGCAAACATGGGTCCTGGTGGGGGCATCCCTGCTGGTGCAAGTGGTGCAGTCCAGGGGCAGGGGCAGGAGGCAGCACAGGTCACCGTGGAGGGGCCTGTGCATGTCGCTGTCCCTGACTATGTGAGTGCACCACCATGCACCAGCAGGGATGCCCCGTCCCAGGCCCGTCCGCAGGTAGAGGGGATGTCCATGTCACCTGACTCCCCTCCACCTGTGGACGAGGGGACCCGTGGCCGTATGGAGAAGGTCCTGATTGTGGTCGCGATGCGCGGGGATGCAATTCGTGATGACGTGCGTGCTTCCCGGGAGGAGCACGCACGTCATCACGAAGAGCACCGTGCCGACGTGGCCCAATTGGGGTCTTCCATATTCGGGGGTTTCCTGCATGTGTCGGCCAATCTGGCGGCCCTCTCCTCCTCTGTGGAGGCTATACGCCGGTCGTTCTCCTTGCCGTCTTCCAGCCCAGATGCCACCAGGGCCCCCTGTGGACCTGCCCTGACCAATGCAGCCAGCTCGGTGGGGATCCCATCCCTGCCACAGTCGGGAGTCGGAGGTCCAGCAGGGGTGGACACCACAGCAACTGTACCCCAGCAGATGGAGGATGTGCCGGCATCATCAGGCAGGGCACGTGGACGACGGCGTTGGTGGATTCCATCAGCCTGGATGCCGTCGTGCTGGCAGAGGCAGTTGCGTCGGAGGCAGCAGCAGAGTCAACGTGGGAGGCATCATGGCTCAGGGCCATCAACATCGGAGGGACAGGCATCGGCCGGAGGGCAGGAGGACCCAGGACGGGAAGTGTCTTCCGTGTGGCTGCGGTTGGGCCAGCAGATGGGTGCGGAGCGGCGGCAGGCGGAAGAGGCGCGGCTCACGATGGTCAGGGCGGAGAACTCCATGCGGAGGGCCCTGAGGCGGGCCGAGTGCCTCGAGGCAATCCGCAGGGGGTTGGAGGAGCAGATGGCGTCGTCCCTGCGGACCCTCGGGGCCATGGAACAGGACCGCCTCCGGGACATCGAAGAGGAGTTTGATGATGCCCTGGCCCGGAATACCACGGAGTGAGCCGCTGGACTTGCCCGCCGCCTTTGTATATAGTTCTTTAGTTTTAGGTTTCCTTTGTTTCTTTTTATGATTTGGAGTCGACGGACACTGCTCCACTTTTTGTATATAGTTGCATTTTAGTTAGGGTTTCTTGTAGGTTTCCTTTGTTCAGTTGGGCTCATGGACCCTTGGATGTTTTGTACATAGTTCTTCATTGGATTGTTTGATTTTTTGTTTTTTATTTATTCACCATGGAGCAATGGTCTTTGCATTTCTTTTTCTCTCTCGGATTGATTTTATTTTTAATGTGACTTTGGACAACATTTTTTTGAATTTGGATTTGTAGTTTTAATTTTTTTTTAAGGACATGCAGCTTATCTTTTTTACATTGCCATTGTAGTTTGTTTCATTTCATTTGCATTCAATTTTTTTTAATACAATTTTGTTTTCATACTTCACTGTGTGGTATCATCTCATTGGTTTCATGCATGTCATGTTGAGTGTTTTCCCATTCATTTGCAAACATTGTGTGTGACGGACATGGGTTCATTTGCTTTATGAACATTGGGGGTGTAACATGTAATTTTCATTTCCATGTGGGTGAATGGGTTACTTGGTAGGGCCTTTTGGCTGTGGAGGCTGACCATAACGCACATGATTGGGGATTGTGAGGACCTGGGTGCAGGGCATCATGAGTGGGGGCCTGGTGGAGGGTGCCCCTGCACTGCTGGGGGGTGGGGGTGGTGGGAGACATGAGTGGGGGCCTGGTGGAGGGTGCCCCTGGATGCTGGGGGGTGGGGGTGCAGGGGGACATGAGTGGGGGCCTGGTGGAGGGTGCCCCTGCACTGCTGGGGGGTGGGGGTGGTGGGAGACATGAGATGGACATGAGTGGGGGCCTGGTGGAGGGTGCCCTGCAATGCTGGGGGGTGGGGGTGATGGGAGACATGAGTGGGGGCCTGGTGGAGGGTGCCCTGCAATGCTGGGGGGTGGGGGTGATGGGAGACATGAGTGGGGGCCTGGTGGAGGGTGCCCTGCACTGCTGGGGGCTGGGGGTGATGGGAGACATGAGTGGGGGCCTGGTGGAGGGTGCCCCTGGATGCTGGGGGGTGGGGGTGGTGGGAGACATGAGTGGGGGCCTGGTGGAGGGTGCCCTGCACTGCTGGGGGGTGGGGTGATGGGAGACATGAGTGGGGGCCTGGTGGAGGGTGCCCTGCAATGCTGGGGGGTGGGGGTGATGGGAGACATGTGTGGGGGCCTGGTGGAGGCTGCCCTGCACTGCTGGGGGTGGGGGTGATGGGAGACATGAGTGGGGGCCTGGTGGAGGCTGCCCCTGGTGGCTGGGGGTGGGGGTGGTGGGAGACATGAGTGGGGGCCTGGTGGAGGCTGCCCCTGGTGGCTGGGGGGTGGGGGTGGTGGGAGACATGAGTGGGGGCCTGGTGGAGGCTGCCCCACAGTTCTGGGGGGTGGGGTGGGTGGGAGACATGAGTGGGGGCCTGGTGGAGGCTGCCCCTGCACTGCTGGGGGGTGGGGGTGGTGGGAGACATGAGTGGGGGCCTTTTGGAGGGTGCCCCTGGATGCTGGGGGGTGGGGGTGCAGGGGGACATGAGTGGGGGCCTGGTGGAGGGTGCCCTGCACTGCTGGGGGGGTGGGGGTGGTGGGAGACATGAGTGGGGGCCTGGTGGAGGGTGCCCCTGGATGCTGGGGGGTGGGGGTGATGGGAGACATGAGTGGGGCCTGGTGGAGGCTGCCCCTGCACTGCTGGGGGGTGGGGGTGGTGGGAGACATGAGTGGGGGCCTGGTGGAGGCTGCCCCTGGTGGCTGGGGGGTGGGGGTGGTGGGAGACATGAGTGGGGGCCTGGTGGAGGCTGCCCCTGGTGGCTGGGGGGTGGGGGTGGTGGGAGACATGAGTGGGGGCCTGGTGGAGGCTGCCCCACAGTCCTGGGGGGTGGGGTGGGTGGGAGACATGAGTGGGGGCCTGGTGGAGGCTGCCCCTGCACTGCTAGGGGGTGGGGGTGATAGGGGACATGAGTGGGGGCCTAGTCGAGGGTGCCCCTGGATGCTGGGGGGTGGGGGTGCAGGGGGCCATGAGTGGGGGCCTGGTGGAGGGTGCCCCTGCACTGCTGGGGGGTGGGGATGATGGGAGACATGAGTGGGGGCCTGGTGGAGGGTGCCCTGCAATGCTGGGGGGTGGGGGTGCAGGGGGACATGAGTGGGGGCCTGGTGGAGGGTGCCCCTGCACTGCTGGGGGGTGGGGGTGATGGGAGACATGAGTGGGGGCCTGGTGGAGGGTGCCCTGCAATGCTGGCGGGTGGGGGTGCAGGGGGACATGAGTGGGGGCCTGGTGGAGGTTGCCCCTGCACTGCTGGGGGGTGGGGGTGGTGGGAGACATGAGTTGGACATGAGTGGGGGCCTGGTGGAGGGTGCCCCTGCACTGCTGGGGGGTGGGGGTGGTGGGAGACATGAGTTGGACATGAGTGGGGGCCTGGTGGAGGGTGCCCCTGGATGCTGGGGGTGGGTGTGGTGGGAGACATGAGTGGGGGCCTTTTGGAGGGTGCCCCTGGATGCTGGGGGATGGGGGTGCAGGGGGACATGAGTGGGGGCCTGGTGGAGGGTGCCCTGCACTGCTGGGGTGTGGGGGTGATGGGAGACATGAGTGGGGGCCTGGTGGAGGGTGTCCTGCAATGCTGGGGGGTGGGGGTGGTGGGAGACATGAGTTGGACATGAGTGGGGGCCTGGTGGAGGGTGCCCTGCAATGCTGGGGGGTGGGGGTGATGGGAGACATGAGTGGGGGCCTGGTGGAGGGTGCCCTGCAATGCTGGGGGGTGGGGGTGATGGGAGACATGAGTGGGGGCCTGGTGGAGGGTGCCCCTGGATGCTGGGGGGTGGGGGTGATAGGGGACATGAGTGGGGGCCTGGTGGAGGGTGCCCCACAGTGCTGGGGGGTGGGGGTGCTGGGTGACATGAGCAGGTGTGCAGGGTAGTCCCCTGTGGTGTCTGCTGCCTGCAGGGGGCGTGTAGGGTGTACAGGGAATACCTGCGAGCACACAGCCAAATCGCGTGTAGAATTTCCCGCGTACCCCTGAAATCCACATACCCAGCCAAATCGCGTGTGGAAATTCCCGCGCACGTACCTGGCCAAATCGGGTGTGGAACTTCCCGCGCACCCCTGAAATCCACGTACCCTGCCAAATCGCGTGTGAGACTTCCCGCGCACCCCTGAGATCCACGTACCCAGCCAAATTGCGTGTGGAAATTCCTGCGCACGTACCCGGCCAAATCGCGTGTGGAACTTCCCACGCACCCCTGAAATCCACGTACCCTGCCAAATCGCGTGTGAGACTTCCCGCGCACCCCTGAGATCCACGTACCCAGCCAAGTCGCGTGGTGGAAATTCCCGCGCACGTACCCGGCCAAATCGCATGTGGAACTTCCCGCGCACCCCTGAAATCCACGTACCCTGCCAAATCGCGTGTGAGACTTCCCGCGCACCCCTGAGATCCACGTACCCAGCCAAATCACGTGTGGAAATTCCCGCGCACGTACCCGGCCAAATCACGTGTGGAACTTCCTGAGCACCCCTGAAATCCACGTACCCTGCAAAATCGCATGTGAGACTTCCCGCGCACCCCTGAGATCCACGTACCCAGCCAAGTCACGTGTGGAAATTCCCGCGCACGTACCCGGCCAAATCGCGTGTGGAACTTCCCGCGCACCCCTGAAATCCACGTACCCTGCCAAATCGCCTGTGAAACTTCCCGCGCACCCCGGAATACATGCACACGTTATTTTTCAGTCAGCGGGTGTCCGTGTTTGTGGGTACCCCTTTGCACGTCATTTGTCCTGGAGGGCCACAGTATGGGATATTCTTCATAGTTGTATATAGGTGCTATTTGTTGGCGCACCTTTTGGCTCACATTTATTACAGGCGCAGAGACGCTACTGCCTGCTTTCTTGTGGCGGTCGTGTTTGTGCCTGTGCGCTGGTTTGACCGTGCGCTTTTTTGCCCTATTCGATTCCATGAATACGTGTTGTAGGCGAGCGTGTGGGCGTTCCGCGCACTTGCACCCTGTACTTCCCCCGTGACGCCCACATTTTGGCAAGTTGTTCCCCATTCCGAGTGTTACGCCCCGTGTTCCGCCTACTTTTGTTATGTGCGCCGCGCTATGTGCGATTTTCGCTGTGGCCTGTGCGATTTTTGCTGTGACCTGGCGCACGCCGTTAGATGGCCTGTGCGCCAACGTGCGCCGCGCACTTTTTTAGCGCACATCCGATGGTTTTCTCGCGCACGGCCTTCCATGAATCGATGTGCGCTGCTTTTCGTGCGATTTTCGCACTTGCACTGAGATTTTCGCTATTCAACTGCGAATCGCACGTTTTTGGCCACTTGCGCCGCGCTAATTATTCCATGAATCGGCCTGTATATCTTCTGGCACCTTCCCTTAACGTGCCAGAAGATATCGTTTTTGGCAATTTCTAATTATTAGAATTATTAGTTGCCACCAAATGGAAACAAATTAGTAAAGGCTATTGATCCTGGTTCCCAGTGTCTCTTTCATGAGTTTTTGGAGTTTGTGCTGTACTTGCATAGGTCGGCTATCCCAGAGCGCGCGAGACCTATCAGTCCTTCCTTTGCATATTAGTCCTTTAGACTCTCTTTATACTTGACGCTCTTTTTCGGTTGCGGTTTGGCATACCTTTAAGCATGGTATGACACGACCAGTCCTTGGGCCTATTTACTGGGTTCCCCTTTCTTTTTCTTTGATTTTTGAGGTTGATACTTGAACTTAACTCAGAGTGGTTTTCAAAGTCTATTAGTAATTACTCTTAGTGTACCTCCAAAATTATACCTGATAACCTCCCCGTATATACATATGTGCTTTCTCAATAATCTACAGTCCTCTTTGCAGTTCCTTTCAATTAATATTTGTGGTCCTGGTTACCTCCCCTTTCTGTATTCCACCCCAGTAACTTCACTTCTGGTGGGTGGATTTTCAAGGCTTGGCGTCGTTTCCCTTGACTCTCTGTGTCCTCTCTCTTAATGCTCTCGGCTTCTCCTGGTGTCGGTATGCTCAGCATATGGCTGCCGACAGAAGATTTTGTTCCTCCCTTCCATCCGGTTTTGGCGTTGTTGATCAGGACCCAGGCCCACCACAGATTTCCATGGTTATGCCACCATGTAGGATGATCTCCAGTATTCTGTCCTGAAACCAGTTCCCCACTGTCTGTTGCGTCAGGTCTCAGGCATCTTACTCTGGCGTTCCTTCCATCACGGGCTGCCACAGGCTACGCAGCTCCTCACTGCTCAGTCCCTCCAAGACGTTGATACATCAGGGGGCTTCCCCTGCATATGTATCTCTCTCTTCTTGATCGGGTTGTCCCGGTTACATACAAGTTCACGTTCAAATGGGGCGTTCCATTTTCTTTCAGCTGTCGTATTGGATCCAGCATTACCTCAAGTCAAACAAAAGAAAGGCTCATTACTTGTGCAATCCCAAATAGGCATATAGTGTTGCTTAACTAGGAAGTTCCTTGTGGGAATGAGGGGAATCACTCCCAGTGAGATCCCACTTTGCCAGACCCCTATGGAGGATCTTGCAGAGCGGGCTCACCTCCCTATGCTCACAGGAGGTGCCCCCCCACGGGGAGACAGGGCGAATACTCTTCATTCTTTTTTACCACACTGATGGTGGGAATACACCAATTGCTGGAAAAGCCCATAGACCCTCACTGGAGCATCCAAATGATCTCGAAAAGATGTAGGAGTTGCAGGTCTTGCCTCAGGATTGTTGCTTACATGTACGGAGGTCGGTGAGAATGAGTTGGCTGGCGATCCCTCTCCATTATCGACCACAGGATTGGACACAGTCAGTTATCCTAGTCATTCAGGTGCTTCTGACAGAGGTGTGACTCACCTGCAATTGGGATTGCAGCGCACAGAAACCGGATCTAACCCATTTATACAAAGTTCAAACAAGACAAGATAAGAGACAAAGACAAACGGTGAATGAGCCCTGATTTGAAAAAGGCGGCCAGAGACGAAACACATGCCATCATGAAGGGCAAACAAAAGATTTGCTTTTCTTTAAATTAAATACACATGTGAAAAGATAACTGGCGCAGTCATATGTGAGAGTGTGTTGATTGTTTATTATTTTTGGTGGTTCCTTGGCTTTTTCAACCACCTTACTCAGCATGACGCGACAGTAAAATCAAAAGTTAGAAACTATAAACTGATCTAGATAGACCACCACAAGTGGAAGGACTCAATCAAAGTAGAAGTGGATAAGTGTTGCCAAACAGACCAGCCCTACCAAAAGCCAAATCTGTGATTATCCACCTGCAAATGGAGGCATGGACCCATGTTGGATGTGCCTGACACTTGAGGGCTGTCTGGATGGTAAGTAGAGCTTGTAGCGTCTCGCGCTACTGAGATTGCAGCGCTGACTTCATTTGATGTACTTGCAAGTGCACTGAGTCGCCCGGTTGTAGGGAATGGCAGGGTCTGTCTGCCTGCACTGCATGCAATCGAGAGTTCAGATAAACCTCACACACTTACTACAGTAATTCAAAACATCCTCAGTTCCCAACTCTATATTCAAAAAATGTTCTGTTAAAGGAGGCAATGTACCATATGCCTAGGGTAGTCAAGCAATATTTATGGGAATATTTTGTATGTATAGCAATACCAAGGGCAATGCCTCAGGTTATCAGAGGCCAGTCTCTTTGCACATTTTGCGCAAGCGAGTTTTGCTATCACCATTACGGCATTCAACTGCTCCATTAGATTGGAGAAGGTAAACACAATGTAAATGATGCTGCAATATATGTAAAGCCCTGCAAATCTCTCCTACAACCTGTCCGGCAAGTAGCAAGCCTCTATCACTGTCAATAATTGCAGAAAGACCAAACCTAGGTATACATTCTGCAAGCAGTCTTTTAGTCCACAGTGATAGTGAGCTTTCCTGCATGGGTAGTCCTCAAACCCACCCTATAAACAAATTGACAACTAGAGACAGAATTCAAAATTAAGACATTTGGAAAGTTGAATGCACATTTAGGAAGGGGCCCTCTTGGGCTGGATGTGCAGAAGGCAAAGTCTTTCTCCAGCATGGGGTCTGGCATGGATTCACATGCTCATGAATATTCCCCGTCGTCAGGCTGGGAATCCTCGGTAAAGAAAAAACCAGTATCAGTTTCGTTTCTGATCTGTCTTTCGTAGTAATAACCAATCACTGGTCTCTGCGTCATACTGACCACAGCCAATGCCTGCCCTCTACCTAAGCACCGCCTCTGGCAGCCATCCTCAGATTTTTACCGCACGTTCATGTGTTGGGATCCTCGTGCTATTGCTCTCGAGCGTTAGTGCTATTTTTCGCGCTTTTTCACAAAAAACTTCGATTCTTTCGGTCAAAAGAGCCTCAAGCTCCACCGATCCTACATCCGATCAACGGGGACCCGTGTCGGATTCGTCTGTGCCCCTCAAGGGTGAAGATTTCGTCGAGCTACACTTCGGAGGACTCCAGAAGCTTCTCAGGCCCGGTCTCGGAGATGGCCCAGGAGAAGGGAAGCTCGACGCCCGGAAAGCTGTTCAGGGTCTGCCCTGGATGCCAGCTGCAGAACGTCTTTAAGGAGGACGAACACTCTTTCTGCCTTTACTGCCTTCATGAGGACAAGACGCACGTGGAGAAGGACTGTGCGTTTTGCGGCAACATGTCGGAACGGACCATGAAGGACCGCCATCAACGTCTCGCCAACTGGCTGGAGGGTAAGAGCCCGTCTGGCGAGAAGAAGAAGAAATCCGAGCGGTCTTCTAAGACCTTTGAGGGCGCCCCGGCGACGGGGGCCCAACATAAGGCTAAGCACCGCGAGTCCGCTGGCACCGGGAGCGCCGAACGGTCGGGCTCTACGGGCGCCAGGCAGGGCGCACCCTCCCCGGCACCATCAACCACGAGCCAACGCTCTGCGTCGGGTAAGAGGAAGGCCGAGCACCCGGCGAAGCTCCTGGAGAGGCCCCGGTCGAGCTCTAAGGCAGAGGAGGAGCGTGGCAGTGCCCCCTCCCTCAAGGATAAGGCGGTGAGCGCACCTAAGGTGGTGAAGGCCTTGATCCATCCGACCAAGCCCTCTATCGAAACGGTCGCGGCGGCCCTGGCTCAGCCTGTGGAGGCTGCACCAGTGGTGGCGACCTCGGGGCCCAGATTCTCCCTGCCTCCTCGGAGGGAGTCTTCTTTTGTGCCCATCGATAGGACCCCCGTGAAACCCTCCGTGGGGAAGAAGAAGGGGGGGCAGGGCGTCGTCGTAGATTCGGCCTCAACCTCAGAAGAGGAGCTGATCGAGGTCTTAAGCCACGGCCTAGGCGTGGAAGAAGGCCAGCCCGTCGGAATGGACCCCGACGCAGGTGACGACGACGACATCGTCGAGGATACCGACGGGGCCCCTGCTCGCCCGTCGGATTCCCCTCTGCCAGCGCCGCAAGACAACTCGGCGGCCATTTTGTTGGCCATACAGTCCTTATGCTCCGAGATAAGGACGAGGCTACCGTTACCGACGGAGGAACCTCTCCCGTCGGGGGATCCAGAACCGGGACCTTCTGGTGTTCCCCCTACCAAGAAAAGAAGGATCCATCCACCACCTCCTTTTCAACCGTCGCGCCCCGTCCAGCCCTCCTCCCCGTCCACCCGAGGGGATGATACGGGGACTGACACGGCAGCGACGTGTACGGACGACGAGGCATACGACGAGGATATTCCGTCGTCGCCTCCCGCCAGGGCTTCTCCGCCCGACGAGATCGGATCTTTCCACTCCATGATCTCCAGGGCTTCCGAGCTTTTCCAACTCTGCCCTGAGGAGAAGAAAAAGGAAGGCTTCCTTTATCAGCGGCGTGAGGCCAAGAGGAAGACGGTCCTCGCGGTGCCTCTGTTGGACGACATTTGGGATGAGGGCCTTTCCCTCCTCAAGAACCCTTCCACGACGCCGGCTAGAAGAGACCGGTACGAGAAAAAGTACCGGGTCCCGGACACGGCCCCCCTGTGCCTCCGGGCGCAGCCTACCCCGGATTCCGTCGTCTCCGCGGCAGCCAGGAAGAAAGCGGGGGGGGGGTGCGGCCTCCACATCGACTTCCCCGCCGGACGGCGAGGGTAAGAAATTGGATGCTATGGGACGTAGAGTCATCTCGTCGGCAGCGACGACGATTAAAGCGGCCAACGCCTTGGCTATCGTGGCTCGCTACGACAGGGAGCTCTGGTACAAGATAGCTCCCCTGCTGGATTTTCTGCCGGACGACAAGAGGGCGGAGGCCCTGGAGATCCTGCAGGAAGGTGAGGTGGCCTCGGACCACGCCATCACCGTGGCGACGGACATCGCCGACACTGGGTTCCGCCAGCTGGGCAACGGCGTTTGCCTTCGACGTCGTGGATGGCTCAAAGCTACGGACTTCCGGCAGGACGTCCAGACCAGAGTCCTGGACATGCCCTTCGACGGGAACAACCTGTTTGGCAAGACAGTGGACGATTCCCTTCAGGCCATCAAGGCGGATACTGAGACGGCCCGGGCCCTTGGAGTTCTGCAGCAACGACGGACGCCCTTTCGGAGCAGCGGAGGCAAGGGCGCCTCCAAAGGTTCCGGCGGCGGTTTCGCTTCCTACCGTCAAGCGGCCCGCTCGTCGTCACAAGAGGCCTACAGAGGACGAGGCAAGTCTAGCGGACCCCGCCGTCGTCGCCAAGGAGGTCAAGGCGGCAAGGCCGCGTCCAAGCAGGATTGAACCGGCCGTGGGGTCGGGCCCCCACCGAAGCACCCCGGTGGGAGGCCGGCTGGCGGGCTTCGTCAGCGTGTGGGAGTCCATCTCCACCGACCGTTGGGTGCTGGACGCCCTGGCCCGGGGCCACGCGCTCGAGTTTCAAAGAAGGTGCCCGCGCGTCCCCCCCGTGGCCAGGAAAGAACTTCACGTCCCTCAACTTCTCCTGGAGGTAAAGGCGATGCTCAGGAAGGGCGCCATCGAACTCGTCCCAAAGAGGCTTCGGGGCTCCGGAGTCTACTCTAGATACTTCCTCGTGAAGAAGAAGACGGGAGGATGGCGCCCCATCCTAGACCTGCGGCGTCTGAACAAGTTCATCAAGGCGCAGAAGTTCCGGATGGTCACCCTCCAGCACGTCCTGGGTCAGCTGGAGGAAGGAGACTTCCTATCGTCGTTGGATTTGGAGGATGCCTACTTCCACATTCCCATCCTAAAGGGGCACCGAAAATTCCTCAGGTTCGTGGTCCAAGGGCGTCATTACCAGTTCAAAGCCCTTCCATTCGGACTACGGTCGGCACCCAGGGTATTCACCAAGTGCCTCGCACCGGTGGCGGCGCAGCTGCGCCGCGAGGGGATTCACGTCTACCCCTACCTGGACGACTGGCTCATCCGCGCCAAGACGAGGGAGCTCGCCGTGGTCCACACGGCAAGGACCGTCCAACTCCTCACGGACCTGGGATTCGCCGTGAACTACGCCAAATCCCACCTGGTGCCCGCGCAAGTCGCACTGTTTCTGGGAGCGAGGCTCGACACAGTGTCCCTTCTGGCCTCCCCGTCGGAGGAGAGGACCAGGACCATCTTGGGCAAGGTGCAACGGATGTTGGTGGCCGACGCGGCCAAAGTGAGGTCCATCAAGTCCCTCCTCGGGAGGATGTCTTCCTGCATCTACCTCATTCCCATGTGCAGGCTCCGGATGCGCCCGTTGCAAGAATTCCTGGATGCACGCTGGATCCAGACGACGGGCAGCTTCGAGGAAAGGATCAAGCTCGACGAGAGCTTCCGACGAGCGATACGGTGGTGGGGCACCCGCGCGCATCTGACGGCTGGCATGGACTTCCAGACCCCAGCCCACCAGGAGACTGTGACCACGGATGCCTCCCTGGAAGGGTGGGGAGCGCACACCGAAAATCTGCACGCAAGGGGACTCTGGCTCCCGACGGAGAAGTCCCTGCATATCAACGTCCTGGAGCTCCGTGCAGTGTTTTGGGCCCTCAGGTCCTTCCTTCCGTCCCTCAAGGGCAAGGTGGTGAGGATCTTCACCGACAACACCACCACCATGTTTTACATCAGGAAACAGGGCGGAACCAGGTCCCCAGCGCTGTCCAAGGAGGCGCAGGACCTGTGGCATTGGGCCGTCGCCCAAGGGATTTTTCTGGTGCCGTTTCATCTGGCAGGGATAAAAAACACCATCGCCGACTCACTCAGCAGGGAGCTGCGCTCGTGCCACGAGTGGGAACTACGGCAGGATCTGGTGGATCGCCTCTTCCGACGGTGGGGCACACCCCAGATCGACCTGTTCGCGACGACGACGAACACCAAGTGCCGGAGGTTCGCCAGCAGGTTTCCCCAGACGAGGAGCATGGGCGATGCTTTCTCGTTCCCCTGGGAGGGCCTGTTCCTCTACGCGTTCCCTCCCTTGCCTCTGCTAATCCGGCTCGTCAACCAGCTCAAGAGGTCACGGTGCAGGATGATCCTCGTCGCACCTGCGTGGCCGAGGCAGATATGGTTCCCGGACTTGCTGGACTTGTCAGCGTCCCCGCCGATCAAGCTGCCGGCGGACGCGGATCTACTCTCCAGGGAAGGAGGCGCCATCCTCCACCACGACCCGAAGTCGCTGAACTTGCAGGCCTGGCTCCTGCAGCGCTAGAGTTTGGAGGATACGACATACCGGCCGATTGCAGAGAGGTTCTTGCAAAGGCCAGGGCGTCCTCGACTCTTAAATGCTACGGACACAAATGGAAGAGGTTCTCTGTCTGGTGCCACGCACAGAAGATTAACCCTCTACGGATTACGGCTCCCCAAGTACTGCCGTACCTGCTGACGCTGGCCAAAGCTGGTCTGGCACACGCGTCCATCAAGATTCATCTTGCTGCGATCTCCCGATACACCAGAACCACGGGGCGGACGTCCTTGTGGTCTCATCGTCTGGTGAAAGAGTTCATGAAGGGACTGTTCAGATCGTTCCCGCCGGTGAAGGCTCCGGCCCCGGCGTGGGAGCTCAACGTGGTGCTGACCAAGCTCATGGGACCTCCGTTCGAGCCTCTGCACTCGGCCCCGTTGAAGTTTCTATCGTGGAAAACAGCTTTTCTTGTGGCCATCACCTCCGCACGACGAGTGGGAGAGATCCAGGCCCTTTCCTGCAAGGCCCCGTACTTGACTTTCCACGACACGAGGGTAGTGCTCAGGACGCACCCCTCCTTCATGCCCAAGGTACCGTCGGACTTCCATCTCAACGAACCCTTGGTGTTACCTGTGTTCTTCCCGTCGCCTTCGTCGCCGGCTGAGAGGACTTTGCACTCGCTGGATGTAGCTAGAGCGCTGAAGTTCTACGTGGACCGCACGAAGGGTTTTCGGAAGACGTCACAACTCTTTGTGATCTTTGGACCTGTCAATCAGGGGAAGGCTCTCTCGAAGGCTTCCATCTCCAGATGGCTCTCCGGCTGTATCATGTGCTGTCACCGGTTGGCAAACCGACCGCTGCCTGGCCGTCCGAGAGCCCATTCCACCAGAGCGATCGCAGCTACCACGGCGTTCCTATCTGGTGTGCCCCTGCTGGACATATGCAGGGCTGCTACGTGGAGGTCGACGCACACCTTCACGAAATTCTACTGCGTCAACCGGGATTCCAGGGAGGAGTCCAGGGTCGGCCAAGCAGTGCTGCGCAACCTGTTCGCCTGAGGTGAGCCTGGTGAGGAGGTAAGATGCTTAATGTTGAGTTGATGTGATGCTTAATGTTGAGCCTTTGCCACCTCCCGTGGTTGTGCATGTGTGTACTGCTATGTATTCTTTATTCATGAGCATGTGAATCCATGCCAGACCCCATGCTGGAGAAGGAACAAGTTACTTACCTGTAACTGTTGTTCTCCAGCATGGGTCTGGCATGGATTCACATGCGAACCCTCCCGCCTACCCCTCTGCGGCTCTTCACTTGGTCATACTGCCACTTCACGTGCTTCCAAATCTGAGGATGGCTGCCAGAGGCGGTGCTTAGGTAGAGGGCAGTCATTGGCTGTGGTCAGTATGACGCAGAGACCAGTGATTGGTTATTACTACGAAAGACAGATCAGAAACGAAACTGATACTGGTTTTTTCTTTACCGAGGATTCCCAGCCTGACGACGGGGAATATTCATGAGCATGTGAATCCATGCCAGACCCATGCTGGAGAACAACAGTTACAAGTAAGTAACTTGTTCCTTACAGCGTTTCCCACTTTGTGGGACAAGCAGACAGGGCATTTGTTGCAGTAATTATGGGATACCATGGGGAAGTAGGGAGCATGCCAATCGCTATTCACTACAGTTATCATTGTTCCTCTTCCAGAGTGGCATAGAATACGCTAATCGAGCAACATAAGGAAGTATTATTATTATTTACTATTATTAGGGTATTTATTGTGCATGGGATTATCTTCGGGAAGCAACTGAGAGATTTACAGATCATTGGGTGATGTGGGAAGCAGCGAAATGAGGGAACAGGGTGGGGGTGGGGCAATTTTCCAGCAAGGTATCTACAAGCAACCAGGGTAGGAAACAGTGTGGAGCAGATCACCCAGTCTTGGGTAGGATGGAGAGTGTGTTGGAAAGGGAGCGACCTTGACCCACACCCCTAAGCACTTTAGAGTAAGGCGAGGGGCATTCACAGCACTATGATGAGCCAGAGAGGAGGCGGACAGTGGTAGGACCCGACCCCAATATAATCAACCCATATATTACAGCCCAAGGCACGAGTAATACTGCCATTTCATATAGATGTTAGTGCATTCTGTGTAGCTGTTAGTAAACCATAGTTTGGATACAAGGCCTGCGTGGTGAATGCAGCATTTCATGCACTAGGCACTAAATGTGAGGCGAGGGAAACTTCCAGCCATGCCCAAGCTCCAATGAGGAAGCCCCTCCACTCACAACCGCCATAAAGCTAATTCATTGTTCTAACAGTGTTGCAAAGATTTTTTTCTATTCAGAGGGCATGTGCCCTCACAGACCGGCGCTGGTGTGCATGTTATCTCGCACTAGCCAAAGTCTGACCTTGCCTACCCCCAGACAATGACGAGCTATAGCCCATATAACTGACTAAACATCCAGATCCCTGAATTCCATGGCACCAGGAGTGAGGAAGTGCGTGAAATGTGTGTGTGGAGGTCAGAGTGCCCCAGAACCTCCTTTGGGCCAGTTTTAAAGCCTGCCAGGTGCACAGTATAATGATAAAGTAGCATTTTGTTAGGAGTGTAGTTAATTTGTTCTTTGACCTTTGTCAGTGAGAAAAAGATGATCTCTGCAGCACCCACGTGATGGAAGGAGGACAGACTGGGCTGGAACCAATGGCCTGGCATCCCTTATGGGGCAGGCTGATCCTGTATAGCCGCACACCAACCAGCTGTGCGTGTTTGTACTATATGTATTGTGTCACGATGACGATGTGACCCCTCTTAAGCCTCTGCGTGTACCCTTTTTTGGCAGAACATTCTTAGCAGCAGAGTTCTTTGCTGTTGCTGTCATCTGTGTGTGAGATTAAAACTTGTTATCCTTACAAGATCGACTTGGGCCTTTCTTCCCTAGTGAGGTGTACTCTCTCTGGTGTGAACATTCAGGGACTCGCCTTCAAGTGGAAGATGTGGACATAGGTGTTAGGGTGGAGCCATTCTTTAGAGAGGAGGGTATTGAGATTCCTCCTCCCCATCCCCTCACCACGCATCTCTCCTGGAGTGATTACTTTCACCATTCCTCCCATCTCTCCCTCTCTACCCCTCAGGCCAAGCCAACTCCAGCACTGCCGCCTACCTTCTCGGTCAATTGACCCATGAAGCATGTGTCAGTTGAGGCTTTTGCCACCACTTTCTCTCCCCCTTTCCCTCTACTCCACCTCTGGCTGACTCACATCCTGACACAGCCCTTTCCATGCTCCACTCTTCTATCTCTGATACTCCTGATGTTCTTGCCCCTGTCATGAGGATCCACTTGAAGCCCAAAGCCAAGTACTCCTGGTATGACTATGACCTTCTCACCCTTAAACACAAGTGCAGGGAGGCTGAGAGGAAATGGCTAGCTTCTTGTGCATCCTCTGACAAACTGGCCTGCCGCCTGCTCCAAAGGCAATACCGGCTCTCTGTCCGCACTAAGAAGAGAGCCCACATCCAAGCCTGCATCTCTGCGGCATCTAATAACTCAGCCGAATTCTTTAAAATCTGCAAAGAGCTGCCCAATCCTACTGCAGTGTCTACCTATCCTTTCCCCTCCCAGGACCTCTGCACGGCCCAGACTTCTCATTTCATTTCTAAAACCCAGGACAGCCTGTCCACCCTCTCGTCCTCTCCTGCTCCTCCCTCTTCTCGCTCCTCTACCTCCGGCCCCCTGTGGCCACCTCTCCTCCCTCTTTCTCTTCCTTTCCTCTGTTCTCCCCTGACAAGGTTTCTAGACAAATCAGATCTATGAAAGTCTTGTGAAAACAGGTTCTTCCCTATTCGTCCAAAACCATCAAAGACCACATTGACACCCTCGCTCCTGCCCTGGTTGACTTCTGGAACCACTTCTTCACCACTGGAGCCTTCCCTTCCCCCCTGAAGCACTCTCTTGTGCACCCTCTTCTCAAGGAAACCTCAGCCGACCCCTCCTGTCTGGAAAACTATCACCCGATCTCCATCACTCCTTTCCTGGGCAAACTCCTGGAAAACCTGGCCATCTCCCAGCTTGATCTTCACACTGAATCTGTTGGTTCTCTCCATGACCATCAGCCTGGCTTCAGAGCAGCCAGAATCATGGAAACTGCTCTCCTGAACATCAGTGAAGACCTGCTCTCTAACCTTTATTCTAATCTCCCATGTGTCCTCATCTTACTTGATCTCTGTTCTGCCTTTGACACAGTCAACCATGCCATCCTGCTCAATCATCTCCATGATAACCTTGGTATCACCGATCAGGCCCTATCCTGGCTCACCTTCGTCCTCTCTGATCGACCCTCCCAGGTCCTACTTGGTTCCTTCCTTTCCTCTATCTCACTCTATACCTATGGTGTTCCCCAGTGGTCTAACCTCTCTCCCTGGCTGTTCAACCAATACCCGCCACCTCTCCCCCACTGCATTGCTGCTCTCTGCTCCAACTTTCAGTGCTATGCGGATGACACTCAGCTCATTTTCAGGCTCCCCTCTGCCACTTCTTCTCCTTCTCTCATCTCTGACTGTCTGTCTGCTATCCAGGAGTGGTGTGCCACCAACGATCTCTGCCTTAATGCAGTAAGATGGAGATTCTCCTCATCAGCACACCTGCACCCTCCTTTGCTGTCACTCTCTGGCCGGCTTCCTTTAGCCCTGTTACTGCTCCCACCTTGGAGTCATCTTCGACTCCACACTCTCCTTTTCTCCTCACATCTCTGACATCTCTAAGACGTCAAACTACCAACTGCACCTCCTCAGAGGTATTCTTCCTTTCCTCTCCTTCCCCCAGAAGCTCACTGTCTCTAGAGCTCTGGTTCTCTCTAGGCTGGACTACTGCAACAACCTCTTTCTAAATCTGTCTGCTTCTACTCTCCGCCCTCTGCAACTCATCCAGAACAGGACTGTGACACTTGTCCTTGGCCTCAAGCCCACGGATCGTATCTCTCCAGCACTGACATCTCCGCATAGGCTCCCAGTGGCTGCAAGGATTAAGTTCAAGACCCTCTGCATTGTCCACAAAGCCCTCAATACCTCCAACTCTCACTTCGTAAATACCTTCCTACTCGAGCTTTTCGCTCCTCCGCCTCCAACTCCTTCAGGGTCAGTCGCTTCTCCAAGCAACAAGTTGGTGGTAGAGCTTTTTCTTCAGCTGGGGTCTCCTTCTGGAACAGCCTCCCTGCCTCTCTGAAACTTGAAGAGAACCATCTCCAGTTCTGGAAGCACCTCAAGACCTTCCTCTTGGCTTCTGCCCTCTCTCTTTCTCTCCCCTGCTGATTTCCTGTCTGATACTGCACTGGTCACCTGGCTACCCTCTGATTTCGGGCCCGGGTCCCTGCCCACCCAGTTGCACACCCGCACTGCCTACCGGCAACCCTTGCACTTGGGTCTGTATCTGTATCCCTACAGTCCCCCCTTCCTGCACTTTTGGACACGTGCTGTCTCCACTGCCTCGTCACACCTTGAAAAACTTGTGTATAGGCTCATTACAAATGCCATATCATATCATATCAAATATAGAAGAGAGGGGGCTAGTATGGTTAATGGGGAGGAGGTTTCCGGAGACTTGGGGTAGACTGAGAAAGGCCATCTTCTGGTTCTTTCCTTCCTGCACTGGCAAAGTTGAAGTCTGCACATGTCCTTACTGTTGGTGGATCGTAGCCCTCCGTAGATGCTGAGTTGCTCAGTGAGATTGCTTGGGGACTTCAGGGCGAAAGCCTTGTATATGATGCAGCAGGATTTGAAGATATGTGTTTGCATTGAGAGCCAGTGCAGTAAGATGAGGGTCGGGGTGTATTGGTAGTCACCAGAAAGCCTTCCAATAGGGCATTGCCACCATCATGGTTGGAGAGGAGCAAGATTTGGACACCAGATCTGAAGTTGTTTTCTGGTTTGAAGGGCTTGATTTTCAGCAGGAGAGAGTTGGTACAAAGCCATAAGTGTCTTCCTTGCTATGTGCTGTTTGAAGGCGAGGTGTCTGTCGATGTCGAACCAGTAGGGATTTGACACAGGTGGCCAGCTGGGGTTTGAAGCCCTTGAGGTTCATAGCACAGAGCACCAGGTCTGGATATTAGGGTGTTTCAGTGTTGTTGGTCAGTAGTAGAAGTTCATTCTTGGAGGGGTTGAGCTTCCAGGACTGCATCAACATGAGGCAGTCTAGACCACAACCAAGTTGGAGATGTTCCCAGCAAGTATTATTTATCACCAATTTGGCTTATTTTACTACTTTTGGCAAAAGCTTCAGATTTGATACTGCCTACAAGAAGTAAGTAATACATCTTACATATGACAAAAGTGTAAGAGAGTTCCACAAAGGTCTCAAGGTTACCTTTCTCAAATTCAAGGTGATATAATTCCAAACAATCCACAGGGTTCCCTTCCTCAAGTTCCAAGCAACATAGTTCAAAAACAAAAAGGTCTTGAGGCTCTGTTCTCAAGACAACACGTGTAGTTCCTCAAGTGACAGGGTTCCCTTCCCAAGACTTTAACTTCACCACCACAACGTCCTAGGTTTTCAGCATTCAGGGCTCACTGGCCTAGACACAGCTATCAGAACGAACGGTCCACCCATCACAGGTCACACAACCAGGATCCCTGGGCTCTTCATCCCACACAGGTTCTTTGGTACTGGCTTCTGTGCAACAAGTCACTTTCACTCAGTTCCTCTTTATCGGCTTATAGGCTTTATGTGCTGATTTACACTCCTCTGGCTTCTCTTTGTCAGCCTTGTGGCTCTGCCATCACGTGTCACACACCTCTTGCCAGTGTGGCCTTGCCGTACTGCATTCACTCATAAAAGTTCAGCACCTCACCTTCTTATGATTCTCTGTCACACTTGCACCCTTTTCCATAATTTGTGTATCGCATGGGCACCTTGTCTGTTCTCTTTATTAGGTTGGCCCATAAAGTTATATTCCATTCTGCATTTATTATGCTTAACTTCACGTTTTTATTTAATTTGGTGTTCAATACGCATTCATGTAATTTTTAAGTTTCCAATCAGTTTGGTATTAAATATGTATTTGTTTTGCTTAATTGTGAGGTTTTATTCAGTTCGGTATTCAATATGTATTTATTTAGCTTAAGTTTACATTTCCATTCAGTTCGGTATCAATATGGATTTATTTTTCTTAAGTTTAAGTTTCCAACAACCGAGACTTTCGAAAACGTTCTCTCTGAGACACACAACCACTCCGATACAAAGTATTCCTTCTTAAACTTCAAAAATGGAAATGTTCCTGCTCATGCACTTGTGTACCAAGTGATACAGGGTTTCTAATTTCTCAAAAAATCACTGGTCCCCTCGATAACTTTCATAACAGTGTGGAGCACGCAAACCCTCTGCTTCTGATGTTAGGGGTCCATCATCTCCCCCTGAGACACTCCTGTGTCTGCTCACCAGCACAAGAGAACGATCACTTTCGTTTAAAGGGACAGGGACAGTCTCTCCACACAGCTCCCTTCTCCACCTTCAGCGTGCCCCAAGGAGCCCCAGCTCCCACGCCACGCTTCGTGAGACCATCTCTCTCTGCAGTCCCCAGCGTCTCGGCATTCTGCAAATGGCAACCGGCTCAACGCAGTTCCCTCAAATGGCTCGCCTCCTCTCAAACAAGGTTCCCTGCTAGTCTCCCCCACACAGGCCTCCCTGTTGCCCCATTGGTGTTATCTGCCTCTCATTGTATACACCTGCAACCCTTTAGCAGGTTGCAGGTGTGCTTTCTCAATTGAGCTTGCCTGACTATGATTAAGGGGACTTGCCTGACCTTCACAGCACTTTGCAGGCATCTCCCTTGTCCCAGTACTAAAGTGGTGAAATAGGATAGTTTTCATCACTCTTGGTTGCCTCTTCCTCATCCCAATACTAAAGTGGTGATATGGCATAGTGTTCATTACTCTTAGTTGCCTCTTCCTCGTCTCAGTACTGTCAAGTGTCATGTGAGGAGAAATGCGGGGAGCTTGCTTACAATAGCCCATAAAGCTCGGGGGAAGGTTAGGTTGGTTGTCAATAGGGAAAGGGGGATGCCATGTCTCGCCTGTGTGCACCCCACTCCCAATCCCCAAGGACCCTCCGCACAGGTGATCCTCCCTCCCTTCTCCACCCATAGGGTTGGGATCCAAGAGCTAAGCCTTTTCCTGGCCACCTGAGAAGAGGATCCAGGGGGTGCCCTCAGGACCCTTGCAATACATATAAAAATATACTTTAAAAATATATCAATTGGCAACTAAATAGATATGTTCCCCTCCCCTCCCCTAGAATAGTTGGAGCTTAGGGGGGTCACTGCCCTTCCTTCTTCAAGTCAAAGTGGCTGATTGGGTGACTAAATAGGGGAATGATTGAAACCTGCTGTGGCTGTCCTACATCTATCACAGGCTTTTTGAACTGTGTGTGTGGTAATTCTTCTGAATTTTTTGTTAATTTGGACTTTTGTATATATTGTAGGCGCACGATCATTTTGTGTCTTCTTATTTTGTTTATGTACATGTGGTGCATCAATTTAGTTGGCAACCAATACATTTTGACTTGATTAGTAAAGTTGTCATCTGGGGGAATTGTACAAACTGGTGGTGATTAGAAAGGTAGGACTTGAACTAGCTGAGGACGATCCTGCTGAACCCCATGCTGTTATGTAGATTGTTGGTGAGAGTCTGGTGGTCTACTGTGTTGAATGCTGCTGAGAGGTCAAGCAAATCTAGGAGACAAGGATAGCCATCACGAAGGATTTGAAGGGCATCGTCGATCACCTTAATGGTATCTGTTTCTGTGCTGCATCTGGGTCGAAAGCCAGATCACTAGGACTGAAAGAGGTTCATGGCTTTGATGTGTTAGAGGAGATGCATAGCTACTGCTTTCTCAAGAATCTTGCCTGAAAGGTGGTTGGGGCCTTATTTTATGAGGATCGAAAAGGTCCAATGTTGGTTTCTTGAGAAGCAGGAGGATTTGTCTGGTCATGAGGGGAAAGTGCCTTGAGTTAGGGAGTTGTTGATGATTGTCAGGCAAGGAAGGAGTGCTTCAGTGGGAAAGGTCTTGAGTACAGGGACAGGGAGGATTTTGTCTACGTACAATATGGTTGAGGAATTCTAGGGTGGTAGTGAGGTCTTCCATAGTGAGAGTCTTAAAAGTTTTCCAGGTAGTAGTGGTTTTGTGAGATGGGATTTGTAGTGTGCTGTCAGTTGTGGCATGGGTGTCGATGTGTTGGAAGATCATGCTGATCTTGTTGATGAAGAAAGAGTTGATTGCAGTGGATTTTCTGATGAAGTATGGTACGGTCGGTCGGGTAGAGGGTTGATGCAGTGCTTGATGAATTTGAAGAGGGCTGTGCGTTCATTGTTGGCATTGACTATGGTGTTTTGACAGTAGGTGGCCTTTGAAGTGGTGACCAGTCATCTACGTGTAGCATGGAGTTCCTTGAGCAGGCCGATGTTTGATGCACTGCATGGTTTTTAGCCAGGTTTTTAGCCAGATTTTTCTTGTATTCTGATGGTTCATTTGTTGAAGTTGAGTTCTTGAGTGTACTAGCATGTGGAGGTTTTAGGCATGAGGGTGTGTTGTTTCACTGGAGCATGGTGGTTTATGTTGGTTTTGAGGGTGCTATTGAGTTCTTGAAGAAGCATTGCAGTCCTGGTTCATCAGAGGTAGATCAGCCCATATGTGGTGGATTAGTGTGGGCGCTAGTAGGCAGCCATCCAGAGAGCAGCACCAAAAGGAATCCGGATGCAACTAACAATGTGTAATGGACCAAAGCTCCTTTTCAGAGTCTGGTGTCAGTTCCTGTAGCACTGCCTGACTGGAAATGCAGACAATGACATTGTTAGAAGTCAGGGGGACTCCAAGGTTGCACTTCAATGTAATTGGTCAGTGAGGTCTTTCAAAGCCGCACACTTTTGAGACATATCATGACTGATGCATTTTACTATGGCTAAAGCAGATGTGACCAAAAGGACATCCATTAAAGCAAATAAATATGTTCCATTAAGTATAGGGGTCCCAGGGCACACCAAACGCATGCACCACACTGTGGGGGGCCATACCTGAAATCAATATACATTGTAGCAGTTTTACCCTCAGCCAGGATACAAACACAGGTGAGTGCCACCATTTCAACAACCTGGGCAAAACAACCATTAGGCAGTAAATTTGCGTCCAGCACCTCATGCAGTGTACATACTGCATAACCAGCTGAGACGTCCATCCAAAGTAATTCATAAATAAGATCTGTCAAAAAACAGAATCATCTCAGGGTTGTGCAGAGGCACATCTTTTAAGTCAAGTCTAGGAGTCATGAGTTTTTCAAATAGTACCAAACTATCATGCGACTCTCCATCTGTGGGAGTTGAAAGCGAGAAATCATGGTTTAAAACAGAGCATTGATTAATAGTTGCATTTGCTGCAAAGATGAGCAGCATTTCATACCCTATCCTACATGAATTTGACATGTAATGAGTCTTGCCCTTAAAATGCAACGTCAAAACAGTATATGGCACTGTGAGAGCTTTCTCAACTAAGGAAGTAGCTGCCACAGATCGTAAAAATGAGGGTAACCTTGCAGCCAATGATTTAGCACTGTAATGTGCAATATAGCAGTGCTTGTGACCATGCACTTGAGTCAACACACCCTGAGGAACACCTTTTCATTCATCACAAAACAGGGTAGACAATTTCTGATAACGTGGCGGACCCCAAGCTGGAGCCTTTAACAACTGTTTTGTTTTGATAAAAGCCACTTCTGATCAAATTACTGTGATAGCGGCCTCTGCTATCATTATTTGGAACTTTGCTAGCACGTCTGACACACAGAAATTGCCATCGGAAACAGTGAGTGTAACCTGGTACTTCCTTTTAATTTTATGCTAAACTCTGGTGCCGTCTAGCGTGCTTGTTAAACACTACATCCTTCACTCAGAAGGATATCCACATACCAGTTACTTGTGCGCTTTGTCGTGATTTATAGGCTGCTCACCTAGCACTTGCCCATATATGTACATTGTGCCGATACTGTTAAACCTATCCCTAAGATCATTTCAATGTTTAACTTATATATGATATAATATGATATGATATGGCATTTATACCACGCCTATAAACAAGTGTTTGCTGTATTATTGTGCCAGCTATTATCATATCCCATGATGTCATTTTTCTCCGCTAGTGCTCCTGACAGTATTGGACGCTAAGCCACACTGCACTATCACTAGGCAATACGTTAGGTGACTTACCTAGTTAGGACCAATGTCTGTATGAGTTGTATTCCTACACCTTTGCGTTCATAGCATGAAGCTTTGTATGTACATCTGACCTGACTTTACATTGCTTGCCTCGTTATTCTGCATGTTCTAAGTTAGACATTTACCCAATAGATACTAGTTTACACCTCTTGTCTGCATTAGCCCCACTAGTATACGTACAGTACCAGTAATATAATCCCACCTGACAGGACATAGGAACTTCGCACCTGTTAGGTGACTAGGTGACTATCCGCCTGATTCACACGGGTAGACCTGACAAGCCATGGAAAACTTGAACCCCAAATCCTATACTAGTACATGGTACCCTACCTATAAAGCCATGACCCACCATGTAACACTTACAATGTCCTTATCACTACCACACATAGGTTCCATAGCGCAGACTACATTCCTCCCTGCGCTTCAGATAGCTAAGACTTCAGCTAAACCTAATAAAAAAACAACACTAAATACTACGAGCCTACTCACGCCTAACCAATGGATTCTTCTGTATGCCACCAAACCCACACCGAACAAGCCTTGCCCTGTGCATTTAAGGAACAGTAGATTAAGATCACAAATTGTGAGGGCACAGTTGCGACAAACTTACTGCACCACAAGCCCAATGTACAGAACAAACGTACCTATTCTAAAAAAGACACCCATTACCCTACCATAGTCTGTAACAACAACATCCTAGATCAAAAGCCTAAGCTCGATTTTTTGATCTCAAAAGATCATTTTGAGTCAACCATACCAAAGGACGGTCCCTTAATTAATCCTGCCGAAGACACAAGGGGCATCATCTCGCCTATTCAACTCCCAATACCTGCACAAATCTTGATCCAGAATAAGATGTATCTGTCCCAAATATATACACATAGTACCTTAGGTATTGTACATCCTATTGTAGCACACAACGTGGCTGCCCCCATCATTAAGTGTGTCCTTATCAATGCTAGATGTCTACTGGCTCATGCGGTGGATATTCCAGATCTCATTGTGTCCAACAATTTGGACTTCCTAGCAATTTTGGAAACCTGCCTCCAGGCGGCAGCAGGCCCACTTCTCTCATTGGCTATACCTGAAAATTATACCATTTTCAGAACGTATAGAGAACGTCTAGAGGCGGAGGAGTTGCCATTATTGCAATAAAACAGCTTGTCTAAGAGAACTCACCAACCAATGCTTCCCGCTTACAACGTCCCGCACACTGGGCCTCATTACGGGTATGGAGGTAGCGGGTCCAGGTCCCGCAAAAGGGGACTTACTGGGCCATTCCGACCTTGAAGGGCCCGGTAAATCCCTTTCGCGAGACCTGGACCCAGTACATCCCCATTCCCATTGAGTTCTATAGGGCTCAATGGGAATGGGGAGGATGCTAACAACGGGCCCGTTATTGACGGGCCCGTTGTTAGCATCCTCGTCTGCTAGTGGTCCCGCTAAGGACGCCTGGTCTGATCATGCGTTCCAGAGAGGGACCCGCTGCAGACCTCGTAATAGGGCGGCCCGGAATGAACGGTACTGGTCCCTTACCGGATCTGTTCATTCCGTGCCCGCCTTCCTCGTAATGAGGCCCATTGACACTACACCTTATCTATAGACCTCCAGGTCCCAGCTCCTCCTTCAAGGAAGATATCGTACAGCTCCTCACATGTAATTCCAAACTAGGCTCCCAAATTATGCTGTTGGGCTACCTAAATTTAGACTTCAACGATGCCGAAGATGACAACGCCCTAACACTAGCTAACACGCTGACAGAATTGGGCTTCATGCTCCGAATAATGACCTCTACTCATAGCAAAGGTAGAACACTGGACTGGTTAGCAGACATAAATTGCGGTACTAAGATTCCATCTAATTCACCTTGTGCCTGGTCGGA
Organism: Ambystoma mexicanum; assembly: GCF_040938575.1. Taxonomy (NCBI): domain Eukaryota; kingdom Metazoa; phylum Chordata; class Amphibia; order Caudata; family Ambystomatidae; genus Ambystoma; species Ambystoma mexicanum. The sequence continues at coordinate 1,421,536,824 of NC_090937.1, forward strand.
CCACCACGTGATCTCTTTCACCATCCAGTACATACCGTGCCTAGATTCTCAACTAAACCTAGTCCCTCCAGCACTTACCAGAAACAAACGTAACATCACTAGGGATAGATTATTACCCCTACTACACCCTATCACTAACCACTCCAACTACCTGACTAAGGACCCTTTATCACTGGTAGGGCCTTAGAATGATACCCTACTCCAGGCTATAGATAAAGTAGCCCCTTTGAAAATGCGTAAAGCTAAACTGCATGCACACCTAAACACATGGTACACTAACAACCTTAAAACCCTGCCTATTACCAAAAGAATTGCAGAAGGAAACTGGAAAAAAAAGAACAATGGCCACAAATAAGATCTTTTAATGTGGCTTCGAACCACTACAAAACAGCTATCCCCCAAACCAAAAGTACTAACTATAATGAAAGAACTACAAATGCTAACTCTGGTTCAAAAGAATTATTCACCATCCTACGTGAATTAGAATCCCCAGTGCCACTGCAAGAATCGTGTACTAAAGACGTTACCTGGTGCTCCAATATTCAGAAAGTCTTGCTGGATAAAATTGGACTACTTCAAGCTAAAATAGAGATAATAAAACTCAGCCTGACACACAATCCCCTTATCACAGAGCCTACTGACCTGATGCCAAAAGCCCCCATGCCGTTTGAGTTCGAGTTTGCCCCTGTCTCACTAACTGATGTATAAAAAAATGATCTCTAGCCTCAAACCATCAAGATGTCAAAGCGACATCTGTCCAGCTTCAGTCTCATTAAAGAAGCTGTGGAGTAACTCGCTCCCTTCATCACGTCCATTAAAAACGCATCCTTTGGAACGAGCACCGTCCCTACCAACCTGAAAGATGCATGGGTCCTTCCTGTATTGAAGAACCCTATGCTTGACCCCAATATCCCAAGTAACTATCATCCAATAACAACAGTACCTTTTTTACTCAAAATATTGGACAGAGCAGCGTACCTGCAAATTCAAAGTTATCTGTAACTGAACAACCTCCTGGGCCTTCACCAATCAGGTTTCAGACTAGGACATGGTACTGAATCTGCGCTGATAGACCTAAAAATCCAAATGGATGAGCTAAAAGATAACGGCAACATAGTGCTCCTCCTCCTACTTGACTTATCAGTGGCCTTTGACTTGGTCAACCACAAAGTCCTCTGTAAACATCTGACTACGGCAGCCCACTTCTCCTCCAAGGCAGTTCTATGGAGAGAGTCCTTCCTATCGAATAGAACAATGAGGGTATTCACCCCCACTGCATCTGCTGAACCTGCCCCAGTATCATGTGGAGTACCGCAGGGCTCTTCATCTCCCCCACATTGTACAACATATTCACTAAGCTGCTCTTTGACCGTCTAGATGATTTCGGTTCACCTACACTAACTACGCGGATGACACCCAAATCCTCATCCTCATCACTGGCGTCTACGAGACTGAATGATATATACCATACAAGCTTGGATGGCCATCCATGGCCTTTGTCTTAATGATGACAAAAATGAGCTACTAAACAAATTAGACAATCAATTCAGATTATTCGACATTGACAGTAACACTATTAAAGTGGCCAAAAAAGTGAAAACCGTAGGGATCTATTTGGATTCAGCCCTGACCTTCACTAGACAACTGAATGCTACTGCTTCCACAGCAGCCTACACATCAAAACTAATTAACGCCTGTAGACCTTTCCTCTCATCAGACAGTTGTATCACCTTGGCCAGAGCTCTGATACTATCAAGGCTTGACTATTGCAATGCCGTGCACCTAGGTACGAGCAGGCGTAACGTAAAAAAACGTCAAGTTCTGCAACCGGTCGATGCATTCTGAGTTCCAATGCCAAAACAATTGCATTGGTCATTAAACATATCCATAGTCTGTCCTGTAATCGTCCTAGACCTATATTAGCGTGAGCTCCTCCTTCCTCTCTACCCCATCCTCTTGCTCTGAAACTAGCACCTGCTCGGTGCTCAGCCCTACCATGTGCAGGCTGGAGCTGCTGACTTTGTAACGCCATTAGTTTAGCCTCAATGTTTTCTTTCTGTCTTTCTGCTTTTTCATGAAATTGCTATGCTACTAACAGAACATCAGTCTAGGGCTTGCCTTCCCAACCAATGAGTACTCCTTCAAATCATTGAGCAATCATGGGCTGCAGGCCCATTAAAAATACTGAAACCAAGGCTTGCAATGCCATAATTTCTGCCTTTGGGATCTGATCAAGTATTTCTTCAATTTTTCGAGAAAGTCTGCTGAGTTTTCTCGATTAGCCTGCTTACATGCATTTATCTTTGTCCGATCTTTCTTCTTGGGGCATATTTCCAGGATGGTGTGAAGAAGTCTTTCAGTGAAATCTTTCAGTGCGTCCCTATGGGTTCTTGAAATGGCCAACTGCTTTTCTGTTTCAGTTGACTGAAAGTGTCTAAAGGGAGGGCAGGCCTTAATAGCTGGCTGAGATCAAAACAAGTGGGATTGTAACAGACAATGATAACGTATAAATCTTCTTGAAATGTAATATGGTCTTCAGGAATCTTAAGCAACTTTGCACAATATTGAATAATTCAGTGGAGCTCCATGGTGCGTGTACAGTGACTAATGCATGGCCTCCTCCAGGTAACTGTCTTAAAAGGAAAGCTTCTACAGTTCCAGTGGTTGAGATGTGAAACTTTCAAAAGTCGCAGAGGCGTGCAGTGGAGGAGCCATAGAAATTGGAAATCTGCCATCTTCCATGCAACGTTTCAATGTAGAAAGTGATAACGATGTGGAGCCTTCCATTGATGTATAGGTGTTAACTGACTATATGCCTGTGGTTCACTGGGAAGTGAATCTGGGTGATGAACCTGGCACTGCTGCCTTGGTTATGGCGGCAGTATCAGGGGTAGACTTTACCTTACTCATCTGGGTGCGACGTGAGGTGAAGAGGTAAGGTCAGCCCCGGTCAGCGGCCACTGTTTTCTCCTCCAGGTTAAATAACAAACAGGCGTGTCAGATGACCACTGGGGAATCACCCCAATGAAGGAAAACCCCAGCAAAGGAGGTGGAAAAACCCTTGATGATTATTGAATGAGTACTGGGATGAAGAAGATGGTCTCAGAAGCAGAGGCGGCATCCAGGGTTCGGAGGAAGGACAGGAGCGGGGAACAGAGAAGCAGAGAGAACAGGAGGAACAACAGGAAATGGAACACAAGAAGGCAAGGAAAACTAGCATCGGTAGCATAGGACTCATCACAGCGCGCCAAGGTTCGGCTCCTGAAGACTTATAGGAAGTGGAACTAGCCATCAGTCCTTCCTTGGTTCCAAACACTAGACTGCTGCAGCACATTACGTTTGGAAAGTAATGGCCCTGCGGTGCCTAGCTGAATGTCTGCATCCTGGAAACCCTAACCCACTGCAATGGATTCCAGACAGGCATAACAGAGGCAGTGTTTGGATTTGATCAGGGCTTCCCCTGGCGAGTGTTCTAAACTCTAGTTCACCAATGATCTGGCTACAAGGTGTATATGATTGCAGATGTGCCTGAGTAGGCAGTGTATGTTTGTTGTGGACAGGACATACATTTTCATGCACAATGGCTCCAGACGATTGACCCAAAGAGACAGAGTGGCAAAACAATAGTCAGAACCTCACATGGCTATAAGTGGCGAATCTCAGGGAACTTTTAGTGGCAAAACTGTGGCAGTAGGCGTTATTAGAAGAACCATTTTGAGTGAGCAAAACAGTGGTATGTTCAAATATCCCTTTCAAGTAAGGCTTATGGCTGCATCTGGCATATGATGGCACTACCATCCCATTTGAGCTTGCATCTGCTATAATGTTAGGTCCATTTCCTTAGCTCTGTGTTCCGATTCTAAGATCAGATACTAATTTAGACACAGCCTCTTTAAAAGTTTGGCGGTAGCCTTGCCGGTAAAACCGGCAGGCTGCTGCCAAACTTGTTATTTTTTTTCTGGCACCTGCGAATGGGCAATTACCGGGGCATTCCGGCCCCGCCGGACCCGGTATTTGACCAATTGCGGGCGCCGGAAAAAAATGCCACCCATTCCCGGTGAGCCCCACAGGGCTCAATGGGAATGGGGTGGTCGGATGCACCGGCACCATTCAGAATGTTGCTGGTGCATCTGACATGTGCTCGCGGGTGCCGCTCTGCCCGCCAGGTCAGACCTGGTGGGCAGAAAGGCAACCGCGAGCAAAACTCATAGTTTGCCGGTCCGGGAACTACGGTACCAGCAAGCATACCAGTACCGTAGTCCCGGAACGGCAAACTTGTAATGAGTCGTGCCTTTGCTCAGCTAATGGTAGTTGTGGTTGAGCAGTCAAGGTCAACTCGTAGGTGAAGAACAGGGATGCGACAAGTATAGTTTTTCACAATATTACTTAGAATAACATACATTTAAATATGTCACATTGTTGTCATAACAGAAAGGGCGACGTCAGTGGACAGCTACATTGTGAGTTGTAGAGGGTTGAGCAAAGACAGCCTTTTGGTAGTGTGGTTTACTAATCCTCTTTCAACTGAAGACCCGCTTGATGTCACTGCCAGAGTATGTTACATACCTACAACAGCTACTCCTCCCGCATCCTGTACCCCCGGGTCATCACCTGTCACTTGGTCCCAGCATGCACCTGTCGCTGCCATGTGGCATCAGTCCTGAGGAGTTGCTGCTTCAGGAGATGTTATTGCCTGTCATTGCCTGGCTGGATGGAGCACATGCTGACAGCTTTTCTTGCATAGGTCAGAACTTGTTGGTTGTGTCACTGCATTGCAAGTCTTAGAGAGCTCTCTGGACAGGATCTGGTGCTTACTACTGTGCCCATCTGCAGCCTTTCTTCAGTACAACCATTAGTTGTCACTGCTTCTGTACACCCATGCGGTTGTGTTTTTTATTTTGTCTAGGGACTAGGCCAATTTAATAATGGGTTTTCCCAACACCTACTGCAAAACAGTACTAATTCTTTGGCCCCATGGTGCTCTTGCCTATTACTGCCCTGCTGTCTTCTCATTCTACAAGAAGGCAGAAGCATTGCTCCAAACAACATTGGTAACCAACCACACCTGTGGCCTATGTGTACTAAAGAACCCAGCTGCATTGAAGCAGAGCTTTTCAGACTTGGTGCCCGCAGGATCTCTTGCTTGACCAGCAACTGCGCTGATCCCTGCAATCCAGAGGGGATCGCACCTCGAGAGATCTAGGCACACTAGCAGAGCATGCCGACAGCAGTTTTGCGCACATGCAGAGTAGGAATCATTGTATGCATGTTGCAGTGTACTTAATTTCCCTGCTAATTCTTTAAGGAATTGTTTGCGCCACAACAATCCCCTTTCCTGGCTGGTGAGGCGAACAATAGCATGATTCTCTTCTTGTAAATAACGTCAATATTTTGTCAGGATATTTTAGGGACACCATTTAATTGTCACTTTCTTCTGGACCTCTTCATCTGCAATGCATAATTTTTCATTTTCTGTGCAGTTGACAACATATCATATCACACTTGTACTAATTGATGCACACATTTTAAAATGATTTGGTTTTAACTGCTATGCTATCACTGCAGAATAAATGGCTAATGGAAGGTCCCCATAACGATGTTATACAGCTATACCCTTTGTCTCTCTATCTAACTTTATGTGTTGCTGGAGGTGGGTACAGAGAGGATGCAAGACAAATATTGAAAGTCCTGAAGTGTTCTTTGCGCACTACCCAACTGGTAACAGTTATCCACAGGGCCAGCACAGGTGACTCTTTGTGGCCCTAAGACTTCCCTGCAGAATTAGCAGCGGAGTCAAGTACACTGCAACCTCCCCACAAAGAATCCTACTATGTATGTGCGCACAGCTTCTATGGAAGGCTCTGCTAGTGTGTCTCGGTCTCTTGAAAGGTGTGCTCATCTCTTCATTATGGGGCTCCGCTCAGTTGCTGTTGCAAGCAAGGGAACTGGAGCACACCAACTCTGAAACAACCTGCTGAGTTTGGCTCTTTAATGCACACATGCCACAGGCCTGGTTTACCTATGTTGTTTGGTACAATGTTTCTGCCTCATTGTAACAAGACCATGCAGGGATAATCATCAATGTTCCCAGGGAGTAAATGTTCTTGAGTTGCCGACTTGTCTCCCCGATGTCCCCTACCTGGTGAAGGGAAGAGACCATCATGCAGTGCCTCTGACAGAGCTGCTCCATCACAAACAGTCTTGGAAGGATGCAGTTTGGTAGAGCTTCTGCATGATTCATCTTTGTCTTGCTTCTTTTGTGCTTCAGGACTTATTTGCAGAGTCATCATAGCTCATTTGGTTCAACAAGATAGGTGGCAGATCCTTGTGATATAAAGAAAAGTGGCACTTGAGCAGGGTCTCCGCTCCCATTCACAGTGTTGCATCTATTGAAATAATTGTCAGCTGTCCAGTCAGTGGACTACACCACATTTGAACTTTGCTGAGAATCTTCTTGGGCTCCCACTCAGGTATTGATTCAATGTTATTCCCAGGCATCTTCCTGGGCTCCTGCTCAGGTCTGCATTCAAAGATAAATACAGACACTGTTGAAACATTTGGCCATATCTGTTTCTGGCAATGGTGGCCTTGTGTCTCTGAGGCAACCAAAATCTATGAGTATATATGACAACCACTGTGTTACACTCAATGGGCCTCATTACGACCCTGGCGCTAAGTGAAAAACGATGGCGGTAAATGGTTACCGCCATCGTTTTCCGCTAGGTCCGATCATGACCCGTGACCGTTAACTACGATGCCATTAGCGGCATCGTAGTTAACGCTGTCGCTAACTGCGCCAATGGTGCGCGCACGCGACCTCCCACACCGTACTTAGCGCCATGGCGGAAAGGTACGCGAATGCCGACCCAAGCGGACATGCACCTAACGCCATCACCCAGCCCGTTAAGTACCTTACCGCCATGGTGCTAATTACGCCATCGCGAACCAACCGTAAAGGGCCTTGTGCAGTGAATCCAGCTGCCACAGGTGCACAGAATCAGCACAGGTGGAGGCAATACAGAGTCAGGAAGTACAAAAAGAGCACACCCAACCCCTTCCCACACCCAGTCACACTCCACAATGATTCCAATAGGACTAGCAATGTGTGGGCTGGAGGACCTGATAGCAATGCAAGTGCTACAACTTCAACTACAACAACAACAACAACAGGCTGCACAGAGGAGACGAAGGAGGAGAAGGAGGGCAAGGCAGGGCCAGCAAGCCCCACCAGCACAGCCAGTGGCACCACGCAGGCAGCCCACAATCCCACGCATCAGAGCCAGTCCATTCAACCTCACCGCTGAGCAGATCCACACCCTGTACCGTTTGGACCGGGACACCATCACTGCCATCGTGGACATGACGCACAACAACATTGTCAGCATGATAGAAACACCAACCGCCATCCCACCCCTACTGAATACTCCACCTGGCTGTGAGTAGCAGAGACACCGGAGCCAGATCATACCCTAAAGCAGCACAAACTTCAGCTGACACCACTAAACCTAATGCCCGATGTATGCAGCCCCACCACGTGAATGAAGGTGTGCCTCAACCATGACACAACCATCTGCAAGTGCATTGTACCAATTCACACCACATTGACCTCAACGAAATGCACCTACATGCACGTCACCAGACACCATCCACTGAAAGGCCTGTCCCCATAACTGCGCACGAATGAGGCACATGACGGACAGAAACATCAACACACCATCACACAGACAGCAAGGCCCACAAAATGTCCCTATCAACATCAGTATTGCTCACTGGGGTCATGATGAGGCTGACAGCAATGTTGCAATGATGTGAGCGTTGACCTCACAGGACACGTGCCAGGCCACCAAAACAAACGGCAAGAACGAACACAGTGGATGGACACTCACAAGGCACTTGACCCCCCTGCATACATTGGTTGATGGCATGCACAACATTCCATAAGAGCCATGAGCATATACTGGTCGCATAGTGTGAATCAATTAGTGCATTTAAAAGAGGTCCGAAGTAACAGTTGGATGCAAGCCATGGTGGCACGTCATGTTTTGAAATAGACGTCATGACTGACACATACATTCTCGCCCACATACAGGTGATTCAGGCTATCCCCTGAAGAGGTGGCTCCTTACACCAGTCCGGAACCCACAGAACCAGCACGAGGAGGACTTCAACCGTGCACATACACGTACCCGTGTGGTGATTGAGCAGGCATTTGGCCTATTGAAGGCACGGTTTCGCTGCCTCAGCAGGTCTGGTGGGGCACTCCTGTACCGCCATGAGAAGGTGGCAAAGATCGTCATGGCATGTGTCATGCTACGCTATATGTGCGTCAGACGCAATGTGCCCCTGCCCCCTGATGCAGAACTGCAACCACCTGACGATGAGGATGATGAAGGTGGGGATTCGGCAGCACCTCATGGAGGCGGCGATGCACAGGAGGGGCGTGAAATGCGTAGTACTCTGATCAACCAATTATTCTAGCACACGCGAATGGGGGTGTCACCTGGAGATGACGATTGTGGCACTGTGTGCGTCTGTTATATGGACACTGGGGACTGTTTACCAATAAATCACACATACGCAATGAGCAATGTCCACACATCTGATTAGTGCAAATATGAAAAGTGTATTGTGAAAGTGATTTTGTTGAACACACCCACTCCCCCCTCCCCCCTGAACTCCCCAACACACCCACTCCCCCCTCCCCCCTGAACTCCCCAACACACCCACTCCCCACTCCCCCCTGAACTCCCCAACACACCCACTCCCCCCTCCACCCTCCCCCCTGGAATCCCTACAAAGGTGTGAGTAAGTCTGTGCAGCAGTGTCTGATGTAGGATTTCTCCACTGTCCGGCCACTATTGGCAGCCCCCTCCCCTGGCCCCCGGGGCACCCCTGCCTGTGCTGCGCAGGTTCCTCCCCGATCGGCGGATGGGGCTGCTTGGTGTCGAGCTGGCACCCGAGGAGGTTCCTGCCTGCTCATTTGGACGCATGTCCCGAATTGTCTGCACTAGGTCAGAAATGACGTGCCGCACAGCGGCGAGTTCTGCACAGATGTCCTTTGTGGAGGACTCTATAGCAGCCTTCACTGTCTCCGCACATCTCTCCATTGCTTCCATTGACCCCCCACATTCTGCAACATGCTCATTGAGGAGCGAGGATAGTTGCTGCTGCCGGGTGACGATCTCCTCCAGGCTTAGTTGTTCTTTCTGGACCATAGCTAATGGCAGTGGTATTCCCATTGGGCTGCTCACCTCCTGCAGCGGGGATGGAGAGCCTGGCCAATCCTCATCCTCTAACTGCCCCTGTGTGGCATCCGCATGCGGGCTGCTTAGGGACAGGTAGGGGGAATGAGGGTGGGCAGTGGGGCTTCCGTCATCAATCTCCTCAATGATCCCTGCTTCGCTATCGGAGGAGGCTGCAATGGCAGCAGTTTCCCCAATAGTGCTGCTTGCAGCAGAGCCTGTCCCTTCTGTGGGCACGATTTGGGTAATGTCTGCTGCTGCTGCTGCTTCTGTGCTGCCTGCTGGGGTGGCTGTCAGTGCCCTGTCCTGTTTTCCTGGCATGGATTTTGGCTGCTGTGGGGTTTTCCTCGGGACGGCAGAGGTGGAGGGTTGTGGTGTTGGCACAGTTGTCCTGGCCCTCTTGGTGGGTGTGGAGGCAGTGGTGTCCTCATCCTCAAGGTCAGAATTTGAGCCTGTGGTGGAGCAAAGGAGGGAAAGTGTTATTGATGGGTCTGCGGACATTGGGCGGGCATTGTGACGACTGACATCTTATCAGTTAGTACATGCGGCACATTTGAGGCAGGGGAAAACAGGTTGTCTCCCTTTTGTGTGGAAGTAGCATGGAGGTATGTGGGTGCCTGCAGTTAGGGTGTGCATACTGCATGTGTACAGGGTGGAGATCGGATGTATCTGTGGGCAGTCTCCTGCTGATGTGTTGCATTTACACTATGGGGCAACATTGTACTTCACATGAATGGACTTTGGTGAATTTTGCATGGCTTGATTTGAGCCACCTACCTGCATCGCCTGATGTCGGGGCTCCTCTCTCCATTCCTCCTACTCCTTCTATGCTCTGCATTCCGATGGTGGAGGCACAGATTTCCTCCCATGGCTGCAATTTAATAGGGGACTCCGATCCTCCCCCGGTTGCCGTGGCCAGGTTCCTGTTTGCCGATAGTATGCTCCTGACTCTGAGCCGGAGATCGTCCCACCGCTTGCGGCACTGTCTCACATTGCGGGGTGTTGTTCCCACGGCACTAACCCGCTGAGCTACCAGTGCCCATATGTCCTTCTTCTTGGCTATGGCCGGTCTGGTCATTTGGTTGGAGAATACCACTGCGGCGTTCTCCTGGAGGGTCTCCGCAAGCATGGTAAGCTCCTCTCTGGTGAAGCGGTCTTGCCGCTGGCGGTCACAGGCTTTTTAACCACTTTAGGCATTTTCTTGCAGGATGAAGGTTGCTGATGGTATTTGCCGGGTCTCAGGCTCGGATGTCCAGTGGTTGCGGAGGATGCCAATGGATTGTGTTTTTAAAGATGGCCGCCGTGCTCTTTCCCGTTCCGCCGCGGTGACGCTACTTCCGGTTCCGCTTATCTACGGTCACCGCTAATTGCGGTGACCGCTAACTACGGTCACCGCTATGAACGGTGGTCGGGGTGGCGGTGGTGCACCTTGCGCGGCATACGATGCCGGTAGGTGCCGTTTTGGGGGCATTAACGCCATGGCGCAGTTTACATTACCGGCATGGCGTAATGCTCGTGCACGATGGGTCGTAATGTCCCGCTTTTTACGGCTTTGACCCAGCACGTAAACGTTAGTTACGCCATGCCGGTAATGTTGTATACTTAGCGCCTGGGTCGTAATGAGGGCCAATGTCAGTGGTGGGTCAAACAGGGACACTTGCCTTTTTCCTTTTGCTAGACTGGTCATAAAGTCAGCCATTCCTTTGTTGCCACTTGCTACACTGGTAGGATAATAGGAAATTGTGTAGTGGCCTGAGAGAGTTGTGAGGAAGAGTGGTTAAGCCCGAAGGAAGGAACATAAACCACTCAGTGACCAGAGCAGGACAATCCCAGGCGTGACAACAGAGAAGAGGGCTTTGCACAAGAACAAAGAAAATGGAAACTTGAATCACAGGAGCAGGTACAAAACATGAAATAAGTGAATACAATGCATAGGGCAATGAACACAATGGGGCTCAGGTTGGTCAGGGGTGTAACATTAATGCAAAGCGTAAAAGCTATTAACGCCATGCCCCATTTTTGTCCATTTTGTCTGCAGTGTCCTGGTAACCCGGGTTGCTAATGGCCTTAACACCCTCTCCGGCGTGCTGCATTGGGTGTCATCAGCTCGGGGACCCTCTTTAATTTGGGCCCTGGGTCGATAACACCCGATACGGTCCACCAGATCAGGTGTTAACGGCACATTAAATGCTTCCTGACATGTGAGCATGGTAGGCAGTGTTTAATTATTTGCACGGCGGAGTGCAAATGTGCAGGACAAAACATTTTGCCTTGCACTGTTGAACTTGAAGAGGGAAAATCTGAAAGACTCCCCAACCGGAAGAAGCACCAACAACAACATGGCTGCCGATCCTATGAGCTCACACCAATCCCCACTGCTCCCACCATGGACAACTACTCTGAAAGGTACCCCCCAGCAGACCATACAACCCTACAGTAATACGAACCCTACCTAGAGTGGACAAGGAGAGACAAGACAGAGCTGGAGACGACTACATGGACAGACTATACTAAAAGCACCAAGAAGCCATGCCTCGTGCTTTGAAACACTTGTGTACGAGCGTGATATAAATAAAATATAATTTCATTTCTCAATTCGTTAGAGACATCATGACGAGACAGCCACGTTAGACAGAAAGCACATGTGCAATCCGCACATTCGGGACACTCACACACCCAATCTACATGAAGAACACATGCGTACAGCTCTATGAGTTAGAGGACAGTGACATCTACATACTGTCGGCACGTTTGTTATTTTTCCATTAGGTTTGCTACAGCAACGCAGGAACGCAAGAAGCCAGAAGAGCTTGTGTAAATGCTTGCAGATGCTTACATGTACCTAACCGTATGGAAGGACAGGAGCACTCGAGGGACCTGACCAACCATGACACACAGTAACCTATGGAAATTATGGAAAACACATGATAGAAGCCAGAGCAGGCCTCAGGAAAATAGAGTAGGCCATGATCGTCTCAGAGAAATCTTAAGCCACAAGATGCTGTGCGAGCAGAACAGCCACCCACGGCAGGAGCAACGGCAGCCAAGGCCACAATGTTGGGAATGACATTCCACACACAGAGCCAAGGTGACACCGGCCGCAGCATTTCACTGAAAAATACGGGCTAATTCAGAGCAATTGAGTCCTCAAGAATGGTCTCCAACGGTTTATAGTCAAAAAAGTCGAATTCAATATTTTCGAAAGTCATAATCTAGAAAACAGAAAGTTGAGAAAAAAAAATTAGAATGTATATTTTTCTGTTTTTTGTTCGAAATGCGAAATGGGGGGGTTCCCCCCACCCCCCTTTTTAGTATTTTTTTATTTTACCCCTTTTTTTTACTTACGAAACCCAAAAAAACATAAATAAAAAAATAAAAACATTCACATTTTTTTTTCTACATTTTGTTTTCGACATTTGTGTTATTCGACTTTATTTTCTTGACTTTTTGACTGCACACCGTCTCCAACCACGTGATTCGGCCAAGCTGAGGCCCGCGGCCTGACCAATCAGGACCCTTGGGTCTAGCGGCAGACGGCAGGTGCTACTGACCAATCACAAATGTAACATTTTTGGAGTAACAATTTTGGGGGACGATCCAAGCACACCACCTGACACAGCCGCATCCACTAATATCACCTCTTTATAGGTTCCTATAATGGAACTACCACTCAGTGGCCTATCCTGAGTGGCGTTAGATTTTGGGGAGGGAGCCTAACGAGTGACGCAGAATGTGACATCACATGTCATAAAAACTGGCCTGCGAGCCAGAATGCGGCGAGATGTGCCTGGACCTTACTCTGTGCATTTGACCCCTGTGTGTTTTGTTGCCAGTAATAAAGCCACAGTAACCTTTTGCTACTTGTGTGGACCTCGACTTCTTTGGGACAAGGGAAGTAGTTAGGGCCTTCCGTGAGGTGGGTGTCCGCGGACTCCTAGCAGGGCTCTGCCTGCCTAGAAGTCCCCCTAACAAACTCTGACAGGTAAATGACGAACATTTGACTGCGGGAACCTGTGCACGCCAAAATGCATGCGTGCAGGTACTCACCGTCACCGCCGAAGAGAAGGCTCCAACATGAGCTCCAATGAATGTGCTGAGAGGTAGTAAATGAAAGATTGCAGTCACTTTCATATTGTGAGCTGCCTAACCTCATTTCCTGTAGACGGAATTTGGACATTTTGAATGTAGTGCTTCTGGAAAAGAGAGGAAATCAGCTTGGATTGAACTGACCTAGCTAGCTGATTTGGAAAAGCAGAGAATGGCCCTCTTGTTAGGGTTGATGTGCTACTTCCTGAAAAAGAACACAAGTTAAGTGCCAGCAGCCCGAAGAAAACAGGGCAGACTAACTGCAGATCCTCTAAGTGCTCCCAAGCTTTTGGAAGGTGCAAAGCCAATGAGATTCGAGCTCAGCAAATATACATTGGGAAGAGTGATGCCAAAAGTGTTGTGACTCTCCAGGGGTGTGCCAGTATGAGTGAGGACCCAGTCACTAAAAGGATAAGTGCATAGCTATGTCCACAGAGTTGTGTCTGGTGATGATTCTTGACACTCACTCTCAGGACACAATATTAGGTTTCTTAACTTGGTACCAGATTTACAGAGAGGTTCCCACTAGGGACTTACTTAGGGTTTACAGGTATAGCAAAACTGTAAACCAACCAGTGGAGCCCACACACCAATCTGTTTGCGAAGCCTTGTGAAGGGATAAGGGTGTCTTTTGGGCGCTGTATTCAAAGTTCAAGTTCAGACATGCATCTTCGATGATGCCTCTGATGATGGGTCAAAGGGGGAATGTTGGTGTACCAGTCTGGGAAATAGTGAAAAATGCAGTTGTCTCACATCAGAGGTGCAGCTCAGGAATTTTGGTCTCAGGCGTATGACGGCTATGCCTGGCATGTGATGGCAAGACCTGGTCACGTAATTTCTGTAGTGGGATATAAAAGGGCTGAAAGTGGCCTTAAAATAAAGGCATATGTATCAGCTTTTTCGATGTTTTTTTCTTGGGGATGGATTGCCTCCGACACACTGCCACAGGGGTAAGCATATGAGCCATCAATGATTTCTTGAATAAACCTAGTAGCCCAGAGGTGTTGAAGTAAAATGTGGCAGTGTATCTGTGAAGCACAGGCTCTGTCGGTGGAACTGCATTGCATGATATATTGAGCAGTTTGAAATCTGGGTGTTTTCTGGAAAACCTTTAGAAATTCGTTCTCTAAAAAGCCTTTGAGCAAAGCTTTACATCATTGTCCGTGCAACCAGATGCCTGTTATCTTTTCTATTTCATAGGTCTTCTTTTCAATCTTTTCCTGAAAGAGACATGATATGTGGCGCATTCTAAGAAGCATGTGAGGTTGTAACAATAGGCAATAACATAAAATAACAGTGTCAGGCTGATGTCTTAATTCGAAAACGACTAGTACTTAACAGACGCTAATCACTGAAATGCAGAATTGCATGTCCATTTTTAAAGTTTTGGCTTTTGATCAGTGCACTCAAAACAGCTATAAAAGCAATATAGTGTTTATTACAATGGTAGTTTATATTTGTGTTTTCAAGTTTTCACTTGCCATATCAATGTTTCTTTTATGTAGGATGGGAATTCCAAAGGAAGTAGTGAGCCCAGGAGACAGGGAAAAGGCAAAGCAAGTTGTCTACTCAGTGGTTTATGGAGCAGGTAATACTCGTAAACATTTTCACCCACATTTACCATCTAAGAATATATGGACAGACTTCACAAACACGTGCCATCTTGTTACATACATTATTTCACCCTATCGTTTTCTTCCTCTTTTATATATCCTACTCCTTCTTTTATAATCGGTTTCATTGCCCTCTGTTAGTTCCCTTATAGGTACTTTAATGATAAAACCAGCACTGGTTCAAGGTGTGAGGCACGAGTAATCTTTAGGCTTTCGGGGGGAGGTCATTCAAATCTAAGCATCCTATGTTCATATGCACTAGAGAGATTGCATCCTGGTGATTATATGGCCATGAAGATCAGGCGTAATATGAGTTATACTGCATTCATCAGTGTCTAAACTGCGACTCTGTGTGTTACACAGCCCTGTTCACATAAAGGTTCATTCTATTCAAACTATTCCAGGATATATGACCCAGACAAAAAGCAAAGTCCTTGCAAATGTTTGTATCTGTGTATTCGTTGTGTGTGGCAGCCGTGATACTTCTAATAAAAGATTATATTCCCTCAGCTGTGGGAGACTTTGAGTTGGGTACCCCACTACTTACGGAAAACTCTCAAGCACTGGTCTGATTTAAATTGAATCTGTTATTAAGCTATCACCATAAATCTATGTATGCACTTTCTATAATGCCAGCCTCATACAATGTAACTTCTCAAAAGATGTGTGTGTATTTCTTCATTCTGTGAACACAGATTTTACTAATCGCAAGCTTTTTCAAGGCATCAACACAATTTACAAACACAATTTGATTAGCTTGTATCCAGCGAATGACACCAATGGGACAACATAATAAGACAGCAAATATAAATAAAATATCATACCATATCATATCGCGCTCATACACAGGTTTCAGAGCGTGACAAGGCAAGGGAGGGGAACAGGGGGAGAACAAAACCAAGGATCTTACTAGGCCCAGTGACATTGAGAACGTGCAAGGGCATGGGAGAGGGGGGATTGGAAAAGTGCATGGAAGGGAGGGAGAAAGTTGAAAGTGCAGAGCAAAGGAGAAACAGGATAAATAATAATAAAATAAGTAAATAATAAAATCAGCCAAGTGGCAAGTTCTAGGTTTAAGGCAGCAGACAAGGTGGGTCTGATAAGTGCAGGAGGGAAAAAAGGGGGGGCTGTATGGGCACAGATACAAACCCCCAGTGCAAGGGGTGGCCCGGAGGCAGTGCTGTAGGGTGGCAGGGTGAGCAGGAACCTGGGACCAGAGGACAGAGGGTGTCCTGATGCACGGTGCCAAGAGAGAGCAGATCAGCAGGGGAGAGAGGGGCGAAGGCAGAAGCAAAGAGGAAGATCTTGGGGTGCTTCCGGAACCTGAGATGCTATTCCTCAAGTTTTAGAGTGGCAGGCTGTCATGGCCACTGGTCAAGGGCCACTACCTTTACCATCTCAAGGGTCCAAATGGACCCAGTCCTGGCGCCTTTGGCGACTAGGACACGTGCATCCAGGCCGGGCGTGGCCATTAGGAATCCCTGAAGGGCACGTGCAGAAGTCTCTGGGAGGAGCAAGGTGGAGCCACAAGGCGGGGCTAATGGGAGTGGCTGGGGCCAGGCCATATAAGCCAGCCCCACCCGCATGCATGCGCTTCACGTTAGTCTGCTTTCTGCAGCGTACCGCTTACCGCCGCCTGAAGCGCTCTTACCTGTTTCCAGTTTGTCAGCTCTGCACGCATCCCATCAGGTTCCAGAACATCTTCTTCAGCGTGCACCTACCTGAATCCAGCCACACCATTGCTTGAAGCGCCGCTTACCTGATTCCGACATAGCATCCTCAGCGTGCATCTTACCTGCTTTCAGCAACATCATCGCTCGACGCGCATCTTACCTGTCTCTGCAATCCCATCGCCTGCAGCGCATCACAGCTTACCTGATTCCCATTGTCGTCGGAGTCGGGCCGCATACTCGCCTGTTCCGGATGTCTAGCTACGCGGGAGTCTTCTTCTCACCCAGCATCCTCACAGTTCCTTTCATCCACGATCGACGGCAGATCTCCGGATAAGCCGCTCTCCATCTAACGCTGCCAGGCAATCCCTGCAAGAGAAAAGGAACACTCAAGGTTAGAGACTGCATTAAATATTTTACGCTTGGTCGCGTAACACATAAGCCTTGCATACAACCTTGGAATTCCACTTACCTGCTAAGTGGGAACCTCGCAATCCCCTCCGGCACCATTAGGACCCGCCTACAACACCGCGACTCCACGTGGCCATCTTCACACCTATTGGGGAGAGAAAAGACATTACAAGTGTTACGGACAATAATCCTTGGAAAGACATTACAAGGGATACGGTCAATGATCATTGGCAAAAGACATTGCAAAAGGATACGGACAATAATCATTGTTACGAACCCTTACCTTCAAAGTAGTTCGATCATGGTCGGTCTGGGCCGCCACGCACATGGACCAGTGAAGCAACTAGGTCCATCAACGACGCCCCTGCTAATGAGAAGCAGGACAGAGAGCTCGTCCTTAGAAGAAATCAGGTGAGACTTTATGGGTAAACACCTGCTCACCTCGTTCTGGAACGAACGGTTCGAGGGGAATCACGATCCAACCACAGCATTCTCACTGCCTCACGTATTCTCTCTGGGGCAGTGCCAGCAACCAGAGCAGTCCACACTACAGCAACTGGGGAATAAGGCTGATCCAGGGGAGCCAAGTCCAGGGAGGGCTCCAACCGTGCCCAACGCCCCCACAGAGACCAGGTGAGCATAACACAGGGAGGCTGTTCCAGAGGGAGGGCCCAGCCAAAGACAGATCTCTACCCCCAGCTCGTTTCTTTAAAAAAAATGACTGACCCTGAGGGAGATAGAGGGGGAGGAGCGAAGAGCTTGAGAGGGGAGGTATTTATGGAGGGATAGCTGAAGGTATTTTGGACCCAGGCGCCAGAAAGCCTTGTGGACAATGCAGAGGGTTTTAAATGTAATCCTTGCATCCACTGGGAGCCAATGGAGAGATTTCAGAGCTGGAGAGATATGATGCCAGGACTTGAGGCCAAGGACAAGTCTTGCAGTCCTGTTCTGGATTAGGTGCAGGGGGCGGAGAGAAGAGGCAGGTAGATTTAGAAAGTGGTTGTTACAATAGTCCAACCTAGAGAGAACCAGAACTTGGGAGACAGTGAGCTTCTGGGGGAAGGAGAGGAAAGGTAGAGTACCTCTGAGGAGGTGCAGTAAGAAGTTTGACTGTTTAGAGACCTCAGAGATGTGGGCAGAGAAGGAAAGTGTAGAATCAAAGGTGGGGGTAGGAGGAGGACCAAGGGAGGCCGGACAGAGAGTGAGGAGAAAAGATGGAGAAGGTGTCCCGATTGTTAGGGAGAATTCTCTGTAAGGCTAATTTCCCAAACCTAGTGAGTCCCCCAGCAGCTTTGCTGGATTTTTTGGGGTTCTTTTTTTCTCTCCTGCTAAGAGTGAGATTCTTTTGCTCCCACTCTTAGACATGATTTGAGGTGTTCCTTTAACTTTCCATGGCCCTCATTACGACCTTGGCAGAGAACCATGGTGCTATTAGCACCATGGTCCATGGCGCTAAGTTGCCAACTCTGCCATGGTGGTTGGCGGACTTACCGCCCCATTCCGACCTTGGCGGGGCGATAAGTCCCCAATCCCCATTTACCCTTCCCCATTCCCATTTTTGCCCCATAGGGCATAATGGGAGTGGGGAAGGCGTTAATTACGCCACCGTAAATTACGGTGGCGTAATTAACATCAAGGTCCCTTAGCGCCATGGATTTTACCGCCTGCAAAAAGCAGGCGTTAAAATCACCATGGCGCTACGGGAACTCGTACTCAGGCGGTAAGGGTCGGCGAAGTTTACGCCGGCGTAAACCCCTTACCGCCTGGGTCGTAATGAGGGCCCATGTGTTTTATGGGCTATGGGGACTTTTACTCCATAGGGTCTCATGTGTTTTTTTGATGTGGGTTACACAGCACCCTCCGTGCCGTAACCCAGGGGTGTCGTAGCGACCCCCCAACATAGACTCCATACCCTGGGACTGACTACTGTATGTAAAGTCACCATTGGCTTTGCTAGTCCCAAATTATGAACAGAAACCAGTACAAACCATCATATTGTGGACGTACTGGTCGGGGCAATTCGATTGCCCCAGGGTCTGTTGTTCGAGGGGGCATGTCTCCGTCCCCCCTGATCGAGTTTTGGCTGATGGCAGTGGATACTACTTTTTATATTCGACCGCAAATATATCTCGATGGGATTTTCCTATTG
Source organism: Ambystoma mexicanum (assembly GCF_040938575.1). Lineage (NCBI taxonomy): Eukaryota > Metazoa > Chordata > Amphibia > Caudata > Ambystomatidae > Ambystoma > Ambystoma mexicanum. Next base: position 1,421,555,995 of record NC_090937.1, read on the forward strand.
TTCGAGACTACCAACTTTAATTATTTAATTCTTATAGCCTCGAACATACCGCCGGTTTATTTATTTAATATTAATTCACCGGTTGGTATTTTTTGCCAGAGCTCGATTCTAAAATGGCGTTTGTGTTCTCTTCTGTGACTCCAACCCAAGTCGAGCCCTTTGTTCCACTTTTTGGCAGGCTTCTCCACAGAAGCCTCCAAAAGTGGTGCCACTCTGTCTGGGTACCACAGGGGGTGTGGGAGGGGGTTTAGGCACCCTGGACTGAGTTACCTTGGTAACTCAAGTCGCACTCTTGTGTGATTGGCCCAAGTGGTGAGCCGGCCGGCTCACCACTTAGCATGTTTGATTGGCAGCTAGGCTGAGCGAATGGGGGTATGCTGCATAAAAGCAGGGCTTTGGGGACTGGAACTTCAGAAGTCGCCACAGGACCTAAGAATCCGAGGAGGGAGAAGCTGAGCCGGCCTGCAACGACGACACCACCAGTGGAGCCCTGCTGAACTGTCTCACCACTTTTCCCAACGACAGAGGAGATCTCCAGCCCGGAGAGTCTTCTTCCTTCGACTGGTGGGGATAACCAGTCTACCTTCTTTTCGCCTTCCTGGAGCATCTCGTGGCCGCCTTGCCTGTGCCAATCACCCCAACAACCGGGATACCACGTTTTCACCACTACCGCGAACCGAAAGGGTAGTACCTTTGTACCGGAGATCTCCGCGGCTGGTTTCTTCCCTGGCAGCGCAACGACCTTCATCCTTCCTCCACGACGAGATCTTCTCTTCCTCTGGATGACGCTGCGACTTGCACCCGCTGTCAGGAACAACTGCCCCCGCTGGAGGATCCTCTCCATTTAAGGTACCGGGTTCCGCCTGGCTTCCCTTGCAACCGTTTGAACGGGGTGTAATAAATCCTCGTCTCTCGAACCTGGGTTAGCCTGGGACACCTTAGCTAACTTTCCTGCACTGAACTAAACCTTTTTCGAACTACCTCCACCAACTTTGAAGACTCTGTGTAACTGTCTGATCTTGGGCATCTTCCGCCTGGCTCCCTTGAAAGTGGGCCTGGCACCCAAACTTCCTTGCTCACCAGTAGACTGTGCCTTCCTAAACTAGCTGTGGGTCTTTAAAAAGTGTTCAGTGTGTATGCTTCCATAATTCTGCTTTTCCCTCCCTCTTTATCTAATTTGTTGCAGTGCCATCGAACGTTAAGCGCTAACCTCTGTCTGGAAATAAGTGGTGTTAACTAAGACTTGTCCAACAAGTAATCAGGGATGTACATATGATAATAGTGATTGTGTTTTGAACTTATCTTATCAATTTAGTGCTAGTGTGTTTTATAAGTGTGTGTTAAATAAATAATTCTATACTTTTACACCCAAGCTCTGGTCAGTGTTTGCTTGTGCTACTGTATTTCTGTACCTATTTTGTATGCTCTGTATACTGCCTAACTCTTCTTGAGGGAAGTCTGACTGCTCAGCCACAGCTACCAAGTGAATCTGTGTGGTACAGACTGCTACCAAGTGGGTTTACTGCCAAACACCTGTAGTCTTAAATCTAAGGGACCTGCACAGGTTTCTGCCTAACACCGATGAGGAGGATTTCAGTCTTGCTGGCGTTCAGACAGAGATTGTTAGCGGAACACCATCTAGAATGGCAGTAAGGCAATCAGAGATGAGAGGAGGTGGCCGAGGGCAGCCTGAAGATGAGTTGAGTATCTTCAGCGCAGCACTGGAAATTTGAGCAGAAAATGGCAATGCAGTGGGCGAGAGTTGCCAAGTATAGGTTGAAAAGTCAGGTGAGAGGTCAGATCCCTGGGGAACACAACACGTAGCGAGGGAGAAAGATGATAGAAAGGACCCAAGTTTGACCTGGGAGGGTCGATCAGAGAGGAAAAAAGTCAGCCAGGCCAGAGCCTGATATGTGATACCCAGGTTATTACGGAGACGGTTGAGCTGGATGGTATGGTTGACCGTGTCAAAGGCAGATTAGAGATCGAGTAGGATGAGGACAGAGGGAATGTTAGCGTCAAGGTTGGAGAGCAGATCCTCACGGATGTTCAGGAGAGCAGTTTCCGTGCTTCTGGCCGCTCCGATGCAAGATTGCTGGTCATGGAGACAGCCAACAGAGTCAGAATGAAGGTTAAGCTGAGAGATGGCCATATAACATGCATAAGAAATTATACTTGCCATAATGATGAGGTTAATGCAACAAAACCAATCATCTGCTCATAACAGTTAAAGTGCCCTATCTAATGTCATGACTAACCCTCACAAATACTCCATAGTTCTAATGGACATATTCCTCATCTTTTGAAATATGCTGTCAACATAGTCTGCAGCGGAAACCTTTTTACATCCACTAGGTGGCGTGGATCAGCTCTGCCTTAGACCCGCTCATCTTTTTGGCTTTGTTTCGTGCCATGACAGTGGTGTTGACATGCTTTTATGGAGTCATCAGTGCCATTTTCCTCAGTTATTTTTTTCCACAGCAACACCCTGGAACAAGAGATGGTCACTTGTTGGAAAAGAGTCAAATCGACTTAAATCCACTTTAAAGCATGTATGGCTTGCCACTGGTGGTGTGGGTAATGGGACTGCACTGTATTTTTTTAGGGAAAGAGCATGACATGGAGGAGTGCAGGTCCTATTAAGATGGATTTCTAGAATCTGGCTTGGTGGACAGATTTTTGTAGGCCACCCTAGTTATGATGAACAGGGAACTCTTGAGAGGTTTGCCAAAACACAATCAAGGTACGGGATGAGAAGTCAAGGTTTATTCTCAGGAGAGTGTGAGAGGGGTCAGTGGCCCTCAATGAGTCCACACAGTATGGCACACAATAATTCAATTTAGACAGTCAAGTATACAAATACAGTTATTCATAATAGGTCTTCTGAACACACGGGAAAATGACAGATAGTATGATCGCACACAAATATACATCAAATAACTTAATTGGCAAATGCAAGGACATATTTTAGATGCAGATCACAAGTCAATAAACTAACTTAAGAACTCCAAACCCTAATATGAATGGAACCTTGTGCCCAAAAGTTACAAGAGCCACAATGTTTCTCACCAGAATGAAGTCTCTGTGGGTAGGTTTCAATAGGCTTGTGTTGGTGATTTATTTTATTGTTTGCTTGTTAGGTGCTTATATAGTACTACAAATATAGTTTAAAAGTTCTACAATAGTTTTACCAAAGGTAAGTATGTGTTTTCCTTTCTTCCAGACATAAGTTTGACGACCAAAAGGTGAGTGGAATGGAATATGGAGATACAGGGACCAATGTTATTCTATGCAGGACAGAAGGGACAGATACACCACGTTTACATACCCCACTGACTCCGATTTTCCTAGATGACTTTGTGGATCATCTGAGGGTTGCTGGAGGCTCGATCTTCCACTCTTGGCTACAGTGAGAGGTGCTTAGGAGTTGCAGGTACAAGGGTTCTTCTGGTTGGGTGCTGCTGCAACATGTAACCTCCGTCGATGAAGAAATGCAAGAACTATCAATGCAGGCCTCTTCAGGACACTTCACAGGTTGGAGGAAGGCATGTTCCAGTGATGGTCTCCGCACACAGGCGACGACAGGTGTCCTTCCAGTTGTGGTCACAGCAACTGCTGCAGGACAGGTTCCCATGAAGATGGAAAGCTGAAATTTGGCGAGAATGCTACTGAGCGCACAAGTTGGGGACCACTGAAGTTCCGGACTCTAACGGGGAACGGCAGCGCTTCGGGCTAGTTAGCCCACAAGAGAGCTGATCAGTCCACTGGCAGTCCAGAGACACTTCCGAAAGCTCAGAAAGACAAGATCCTCGATCCTCAGCGGGCTGGCTACTGGAAGGGATGCTGGGCCACTTCAGGAGTCCTCTTCGGATCTTCAGCAGGCTGCTCTTTTTCGAGGGATTCTTGGCTCCAACGATGATCTGAAGAAATGGCTGCAGAGGTCCTCTTCTTATCCAAAATTGGACCTGGACACCAAGCCCACCAATTATAAGGTTCTGCGCCATTCAAAAGGCCAGTAGTTGTCCAGTCAACGACAACTACAGGTTTCACATTTGCCTCACACCTAGACTTTCTAGCATCATGGATGTGGACTGGGACTAGACAGTCCCACTACCCTTCTTTGGCCACACACCCACAAATGCATCACCAGCCCATGAAAGCAGCAGATTTTCCAAGCAAGTGCACAACTTTATAAATGACCTTATAAGTGATTTCCTGACCTGGAAAGGCAGGAAGAGGGCCAAACAAGAATATGGCCAAGGAAGCAAGCGAAAATCATGTGGCATGCCCATTTTAGGGCACTAGCCACGTTTAGTAGCCATACGTGTTAAACATGATTGTGCACACCACCAAAAATATTGATTTAAAAAAAAAAAACATTAACTGCTGCCATCAACTTGTCCTTAGGCACATATAAAAGTAACCAAAAAACCCATGTGTAAAAAGACTGGAGGATACAAAAGTATCCCCATCGCATTGCACTGTAAGGTGTTGTGTGTGGTGTTAAAAATTACGAGAATTAAAAAGGGAAACATAGTTGCCCAGTACTGATAGTGTGAGGGACTGATCAGTTTCCCCATAACAATGAGCAAGAGGCTGTAGACTTTACTTCTCCATAAAAAGTCAGGACAGGATGAAAAAGTAATAAAGTATGGGGCTCCATAGAAAACTATGGAGGGAAAGTTCAAAAAGAGAAATGTTTCCTAAGAGATCCTGTCAGACGATGATGCCGAAAGCCGTTAAGGAATGAAAAGGCGAGACTTTTGATGGCTCTTTTGAAGATGCCCCTTATAAAATCCCCAAAGTACCAGCACCATTCTCAAAGCTATTCATCGCCATAGAGAATGTGCTTCTTATCCTCATCGAGGAGACATAAAAGGCACTGTTCAATGATTTGCTTTTCTCCCGCAGATTCCTCATCTTGATAGATATCCATTGTACAGCTCTGCTGCTCAGAAATATTCTCCACACGGGTCATTTTGAGTTTGCTCGATGTTTTCACAAAGTTGTTTTCGATTCACCTCGATATGTCTTCTCAGCGGATCTCGGGTTACAAGCGGTGCTCCAATTGCGAGGCCAAAATGTCGGTGATGGACCCACACAACGTTTGTTTATGGTGTTTGGATTCCACTCACAACACGGAGGCCTGGCGTTGTGCGCCAATATGCAACCCAAGTCCCTGCGAGTCCCTGCGAGACAGAGCCAGTAAGCTGGCCTTGGGCCGACCGTCGCCGGAGTCCACGGCACGGTCTCTCGCCCAGTCGTCTGAGGCCGAGGCTGAGGGGCCACACATCACGACGAGCGCTGGCACTGCAAAAAACCAAAAAAGAGGTCCCACTCCAGAAGCCATTCCTCATCCTCTTCCTCACGGAAGAAGAAGCAACGCCATCATTGGCGCGAATCAGATGCTTGCTCGGAGTGAGGTAAGCACTCTAAGGGACGTACCACTCGCAAAGGTGGAATTCTTTTAAGAAAGAAAATCCTGGAATATTTTGGCAACAGTCGGCTCACAACCCCCGACTAGCAGGCCTCGGCAGCTAAAACGGCACTCGGTACTCCGACCCCACGCTTGCCAGGAAGCTGCTGCATTTGGCGCCGACTGAGCTTTTGAGCTCCGTGCCCAATTCGCCCTCTAGATGCCTCTCCCACGGCGTCCATCGCCGGTCGGGGCAATCGCGCTGGCAACTATTCCATCCGCCTCTAAGGCTCCGCTACAAGATACTAAGCCCGCTGCCTCAGCATCCAGGGCCACAGAGCCGAAGGATAAGCCCTCGACGTCGACCACCAATGTCAGCACTTTTCAACAGCTTTCGCAGACAGGCATTTTCGACTCAATGCAGTCATTTGTCGGTGCTGATTAGGCAGAGGAGTACGAAGAGGTCGACCCCATTGTTGTGGGATCAGGCGGGGTCGACTATTACGAGGACCAAGACAATTTGGTGGTACTTGCTCAGGGCCTACAAGATGCCAGTGGGTTGGACACATCCCCAGACTTTGAGATGCAACAAAAACAGCCCTACACTCATTGTAATGCCAAATTTAGAGCATTAGAGGTGAACGCGGTTGACACCCTCAGGCTCAAGTGGTCCGCCACTCCCCATCAAGGGTATGACCTTACGAATTTCCTGGATGGGGGCCCAGCTATTGAGCACAACATGCCCTTCAATCAGGCCATAGCTGACACTTTGGCTTCCATCTGGTGAGATCCATGCAATTTGCCCTCTGCAAATACCAATGTCACAGGGAAGTACAAGCCAGCGAGAGGGGCCACTTCCTTCCTCTCAACACACCCTTCCCCCGGAAGGGCTGGTGGTTCAGGCTGCCACTATATCCTCCAGGCCAGCGGCATCCACGTCAAATCTCCCTACAGACAGGGAAGGGAAAAGAATAGATGCTTTGGCCAAGAAGGTTTTCACCTCAGGGAGCACGGCTCTCAAGGCCACAAATGTAGCTTGCGGTTTTGCTAAGTTCTCCTACGGTTTGTGGAAGGCTGTTGAGTATGTGGCAGAACACGTCCTGAAAGGTCATATGCGGGGTGGATTTAAACAGCTGGTGGAGGATTGGATGGAAACTGCCAAGCAGTCCTTTAAAACAGGCCTGGATATTGCTGACTGTGTTGGCCGCTCCATAGGGTTGGCAGTAGTTATGAGAAGGCAGGCCTGTTTAAAAAACCTCTGACTTCTCCCCCAATGTACAAAACCGCCTTCTAGAGATGCTCTTCGGACAGAAGGCGGGTGACTCTTTGGAGAAATTTAAGGAGTCTAAAATTGCTGCTAAGTCGCTGGGTCTGGTTGCGTAGGCGGCTAAACCTGCTTTCAGCTTTGCCTCAAGAGGCAGAGGCTATAGGCGTGATGTGCCCTACGGCAGTAAGGCGCAGTCCCCACAGGCCAGACAAGGTAGAGGCATTTCTCGCATAATGGAAGGAGCAGAGGAGCTGCTAATTGCCAGCAGACAGCAGCTGCGGCTGGGTCCATGGTGCATTTGAATCCACTTTGATTTCCCCTCCTACGATGTACCGGATGGTGGACGTTTGGCAAGGCATTGGTCCCAGTGGCAGGAGATAACCTCTGATGCCTGGGCCGTGCAGGTAATTTGATGGGGTTATTGTCTGCCATTTTTAAGAAAGCCTCAGCACAAACCCCATCTTCACCGATCCAACCAGGACGGGAACTCCAGGAAGAACTGGGAGCCCTGTTGTCGAAGGTTGCCGTGGAAGAGGTGCCACCCGATCAGAGAGGGTCAGGCTGGTAGTCCCATTAGTGCCCAAAAAAGGAGTAGATCTTCATCCCATTCTGGACCTCAGGGCTCTTAACAAATTCAGGATGGTGACGTTAAGAGAAATTCTCGTCGCACCCGAGCTTCAGGACTGGCTGGTGTCCATAGACCTGCAGGATGCCTATTTCCATGTGCCCATACATCATAAGCAAGAGAAATTCCTGCGGTTCCTCATTGGGGAGAAACACTATCAGTTCAAAGTGCTGCCCTTAGGGTTGACCTCCGCTCCAAGGGTCTTCACCAAGCTTATGGCGGTAGTCGCGGTTCACCTCAGTAGATCCGGAGTCCATGTATTCCCGTGCCTGGATGACTGGCTGATCTGGGGGAAGTCAGCGGGACAGATTTTGACTCACCTGGAAGACACCTGTCTGCTACTGCACAGGCTTGGCTTCTCCCTGAACTTCAAGAAGTCCCACATGACACTGGTCCAAAGGCTCCAGTTCATCGGGGCAGTCCTAGACACTCGGGCAGGGAAGGCCTTCCCTCCTGAGGAGAGAGTCGACAACATACAATAGATGGTCCAGTTGTCCCGGAACCATGCCACCTTACCAGCTGCCTCCTTCCTCCACCATTTGGGCCTCATGGCCTCCTGCATTTTCCTGGTGTCATACGCTAGACTCTTCATGAGATCCCTTCAGTGGCTCCTACGAGACCAGTGGTCCCAGTATCTTGGAGCTCTTGTGGATCCTTTTAGGGTGTTCAGCGAGGTAGTTTGCAGAATCGGCTTGCGGGACATGCACAGGAGTCTTATGGTGAGGGAACCCTTCTGATCTCCTTGACCCCAGACCCGAGTGGTCACAGATGCGTCCTTGAAGGGTTGGGGCACGCACTGCAAGGATTTGCAGGTGAGCAGCCTCTGGACTGCATCAGAAACCAGGTGGCATATCAACAGGCTGGAGTTGCGAGCTATCAGGCTAGCCCTGAAGGCCTTCACCCCATCACTCAGTGGGAAGCATGTCCTGATTGTGACGGACAACACAGTGGCCATGCACGACCTGAACAAGCAAGGTGGAGTGCATTCCCGTCCCCTCTGCACAGAAGCGATGCATCTGTGGTTCTGGTTGCTAGAGAATCAAATCTCGGTCTCAGCAGTTCATCTGGCGGGGACAGAGAACAGTGCACTGGATAAACCAGCCCTTTAAGATGAGTAGCAATAACCCTGGAGATGGATGGGGATGCAGATGTTATTCATACATCAATAATAGAAACGAATGGCAAAAGGAAGACTTTTTTAATATCACTTATCTAAAACAGGGAGCATAACGAACATCAACGAAATCGCTCGATCCTCTTACTCAAACATTTTTAGTAAAAACTGAGATCTTATACAAGAAACTCATCATCAATGACAACCTAAGTATGTACTTACGTCATCCTACGTGGCAAACCACAAAAACCTATGAGTATGGGTGATTGCCTCTGAGTGAACATCTAAGTATACGATCCATACTAGTCTAAAAAAGTATGAATCTGTAATGGGTTACTTAACATCAGGTGGGACACCTAAACCCTCCCCTAAAAATGACCACTACGAACATCACTAAATACACAACGCCCCATTTGTTTACACAACTATAGGATCCCTAATTACATGGTCCTCTACAATTGGTTGGCACTCTAACCTCTGTCAGTACTTTTCCATCTATGTCTAGCAGCATGCAGGCTGGCCATCCAGGTGCTGATGAGCTTGCCTTAACCAGTGCTTCCTACCAATTAGCATATCAATCCATCATCACCTCAGTGGTCTACTGTCAATTAGGCTTTGAAGCTCGGCCTTGGGAGTGCTCTTAGCTCTGAGAAATTCAGGGAGTGAGGGCACGCTCTGCACTTGTGCGTAGGTGTGATCATCTTGTTCGTCCAACTTCATTCTTCCACGTGACTAGAGCCTTTTTGTGCATTTAACATAATTTTTTAATAGACCTCTGACATCTTCCTTGTTATGTTCATGCCTTCTGAACAGGAGTTTTGTTCTTTCACACGATTTTTTATCCAATGTTAGCTCACTTCAGTTTGGTCAGACCATGGCTTCTTTGGCTCACCCAGCCTCGTCTGCTGAGATTCATTTTGTAATTCAATTTGCTTTCTAACTGTGACACACTAGAAATGAGGCCTTCTTGCTAATGTCCAGCACTGCTATAGCACTGCTATAATGCGTAGTGGAAACATCCATCCTTTACTTGTCCAAATATATATATATATATATATATATATATATATATATATATATATATATATATATATATATATATATATTGGCGCTTGCCGCAATCTATTCACTATAAAGGTAGCCTCAAGAATACTTTGCTTGCGTTTCTTTTACATCTGTACACGTATAAAATAAATTGATATCTTCATCTGTTTCTATGGCATTCGCTTCTTCACCTTGATCCCAAGATGTCACTTAACCTTGATACTTTCTTGATGCCTTATAGAATATCTGTATTCTCTAATCTCTGCAACTCTTCTATGTACGTCAGTTCAGCTCTGTGTGACGTCTACTTGGCGATGATTGGTGATGTCACCATTTGTCTTGACTCTTTATTTGCTCTGCTTCTTCAGGGATTTCATTCAAAGGGCCATTATATTTTCTCGTATGCAGGTATGGTTTTCTCAATGGGTACCTTGCCTCTCAGATTCTCTTAGGCATCGGCACCCTCACTGGTTTCACACAGAGTCCATACTCTGCCCTTTGTTGGTTCAGCTGTTCTGTGTAGGTCACATACTCTGGTTTCCAACGTACAGGCAATATGTGCGAGGTCGTTGAGGTGGGGTACTTGGCTTCTTCACTCTGCTGTGAATACGCAGGCGGGTTTGAAGTCCGCCCTCTTAAAAATTGCCCGTTTTGCACGGACCCTTGACTTCTACACATGCGAGCAAAATGCCCTGTCATCCCACATGTCCAACATTTAGGTGGCCTCCTAATGTGCCCATCCTGTATATTTTGACCGTCATTCTGCGTATTTTGAAACCCACCTTGATTATTTTGGAAGCTTCCCTGATTATTCTGCCAATTCCCTTGATTATTCTGAAAACCTCTTCCTCGAAATCCTTCCCTTCCTTGCGGAGAAAACCCATTATTGCCCTGATAAAACTGTCTTTGGTTATTTGCCTGTGGTATGTTTGCCATTTGCTGCAAATTCGATCCATCTACACTAGTCAGCATTGCAGCTTGGCAACATGGCATATTTGGACAATTTCTTCTGCACTAACTTCGCCTCTTTGCTTTTCCTAGCATCATCTTTCTTGCGATTCTTTTCTTGCAAGAGTCTACAATAATGCGCAATGGTCAGCTGAATCTCTGATCACGGTTTGGCTTCTATACCCACTAACTTCTTAAGCTGCTTTTGTATAGGGTCTTGCAGCCCTTGGCACAATATGTGATAGAACACATGTATAGAGTTTCCCCAAGATTCGCGCGTCTCCAAGGACCACTGCTCCTGAAAGTTCTGAATGTAAACAAGTGGGTCATCTCTGTCCTGCATCTTTTTCGCCATTATAGCTCCCATATCGGACGACGTGTCCGGATACAGTACTCTAAGCGCTTTCAGGAAGAAGAGGATGTGGAAATATTGTCCCTGCGGTGGACAGACAAATGATGAGAGATATGAATGAGTTTGAGCTTCACAGTTTCCCTTGTTAGAGAAAGGAGGGGCCAGACCACAGTAAATACTGTGGCCCCAGATGGACAAGGAACATTTAAGGTGTAAACTCCCGAGTTTAACTTCTGGCACTGGGAAATGGATACATGAGTTAGAAAAAATTACGGGAGGAAACACGTTGGCTATTGGGGACATTAAGGGTCTTCTGATCGCCATACTTGGTGAGAGGGCTGATGACATTTGGTAGAGAGCAGGATATGCTGGTGTTACTAAAGTAAGTTTCACTTGGGAGGGTCTGTTAGAAAGGAATGAAGGAAGCCACACCACTGCCCTGTCTGTGATGCATAGGATATCACAGAGACGGTTTATGAGGATGGAGTGGTTGACAGTCCTATCCAGTCATTCTTTCGAAAACATAGTTTCGAATGACAAAAGTTTTGAATACAACGTTTTGAAAAAAAATATTTCTTATGCAATTTTTTTCATGTTTTTGTTTTATTTTAGTTTCTTATAGAAAAAAAGTTTGTTTTAAAAAGAAAACGGAGGGTTGGGGGGGGCCCCATCCATTAAAAAAAATATATTAAAATGCATACGAAACATTTTTTTCCGATGCTTTTGTGTCGAATCTTTTGTATTTTGAAACTATGACTGTCGAAAAAATCCCTATGAACCGTTGACAGTGTCAAAAGCAGAAGAGAGATCAAGGGGGATCAGAACAGAGGGGAGTTGGAGACCCGGCTGGAGAGTAGGTCTTCTCAGGTGTTCAGGAACGCAGTTCCCATGCCCCTGGCAGCCCCTAAACTAGACTGGTGATCGTGGAGGCAGCCGGCCTATTCGGTGTGGAGGGTCAGTTGGGGAGTGACCAGTTTCTCCATGAGTTTGCCCAGGAAAGGGGTGATGGAGATAGGGCAATAGTTAGCCAGGCAAGAAGGGTCAGCAGATGGCTTTTTTAGGAGATGGTGCACAAGAGAGTGCTTGAGGGGTTGGGGGAAGGAGCCTGTGGCAAATGAGTGGTTGCAGAGGTCAGCGAAGGCTGGAGCGAGAGAGGTAATTTTGTCCTTGATGGTTCTGGAGAAGCAGCAGACCTGTTTAGAGGAGACTTTCATAGAGCAGATGACTCTAGGATCTCATCTGGTGCAATGGGAAAGAGGAGAGTATGGGGCGGAGCGGCCAAGGGAGGTTGGAGAGGGGGTGAGGGGATGGAGAGGGCGAGCATAAAACAGAGAGGACAGGATGTCCAACGTTTTGGAGGAGACGTGGGTGGCCAGTGCATAGCAGAGGGCTTGGCTGGATGGGGGAGGGGAAGAGGATACCCGTGGTGTGGTAGGATTGGCAAGTTCCTTGCAGATTTGAAAGAGTTCAGCCTTGTTGTTGGTGGCTCCTGAGATCCGGGCTTGAACATGGGCCCTCTTCTTAGAGAAGATGGAGAGGCAGTATTGCTTTTGAAGTAGGTGGCAGGCCAGTTTGCCAGAGGATGAGCTAGATGCCAGCCACTTCCGGTATGCAGCTTTGCACTTGCGTTTCAAAGTGGCCAAGTCAGAGTCATACCAAGAGTTGCATTTGGAGGTAGGCTTCATGCGGATCCTCGTGGCAGGGGCAAGGATGTCCAGGGTGTTGGAGATAGACAGGTGGAGGTTAGCAAGAATGCAGTGACTAACATGCACTTCATCGGTCAAATGACGGAGGAGACTGGCAGTGCTGGTGGTGGCATCAGGTGACAGGGAAGGTCAAAGTGAGAAGAGAGGAGAGAGTGGTCAGACCTGGAGATAGAGGTAATGAGAGGGTTAAAGAGAGGGATGTCTGTTAAGATGAAAGCATCAAGGGTGTGTCCGGCCAAATGGAAGGATAGAGAGGGTAAGAGTGTTGCAAAGGTTGCGGAAGAGAGCAGTAGCTCCATTGAGAGTGTTCAGATAGATGTTGAAGTCCAACGGAAGATAGGTATGGGGAGGAGGCAAGAAGACAGGAGGACAGGTTGGCCCATTCTGAGAGGAAGAGGGAGGATGGTCCGCGGAGTCTGTAGATGGTAGCAAGAGTATGCAAGAAAGTAGGTGAGACAGCCTGAAGACTAAGCTTTCAAAGGATGAGTAGGTTTGGGTGGGGATGATGGTGGGGAATCCACCACCAGCCCGTGAGGGCCTGGTATTGGACATGATCTTGTTGCCTTCAGGGAGAAGGGTGTCAAAAGCAGTGACTGAGCTGGCCTTGAACCACGTCTCTGTGAGAGCAAGGACGTCAAGGTATTCTAGGAGGTGACAGATGTCAGAGGAGTGTTTGATAGCAGAGCGAGTATTGAGGGTGGCTAAGTGCAGTTGGTTGCCCCTTTAAAAGATTTACAAAGGGGGGGCACATGGGTGGGGTGCCACCACTGGGGGGGGAGACAAGAGTGGGATGAGGGAAGGAGAGGGTGGGAGTTGAAGAGAGAAGGAAGACACCTGTTGAGAAGGTGGAGATTGGACTGAGAGCCCTGGGCCATGATAGTGCCATTATGATAGACATTAATGGTGTATTTGGAAGATGTGAAGTGCACCAAGAGCACTTCCCATCTGGTGCCGCCAGTAATGGGAGAGCAGGGGAAAGGGGAGAGGAAAAAGACCATATGGGGGGGTCCATGGGTTGGATAAGGAATGGCAAAGAGGAAGAAGGAACAGCAAAGAGAATGTCAATGATAGTCTGTCTAGAGGAGACATTGATGTAGGTGTCTGCGATGGGAAGACCAGGGTTGGAAATCCGGAAAGCCTTTTTTAGTTTCTTCCTACCAGGCTTAGTAAGAGAGGGAGGATATGAGATGAAGAAGCAGTTAGAAAAGATATGGGAGACGGAGAGAGCCATGGGGTGAGAGAAGAGAAGGAGGGGGTGGGGGAAGCCAGATGATACCAGGGGAGAGGGTTAAGCACTATGCAACAGTAGAATCACACCAGGCGGCCAAGCAGACAGAGATCATTGAGCACGTTGGAAATGTTAGAGATGCAGATCAGCAATTGGTAGCACACCTAAATTCGATTTTGGCCAAAAGCACTAGGAACAGCACAAAGCGGTGGTGGATGCACAGTTGGCTGCACACCTAAATTCGACTTTAGCCAAAAGCACTAAAAGGAGTATAAGATGGTGATGGATGCACAGTTGGATGCACACTTAAATTCGACTTAAGCCAGAAGCACTAGGAACAGTACAAAATTGTGGCGGATACACAGTTGGATGCACGCCAGAGAATAGAAGAGTTAAAAGTCACGAGTTAAGCATATTGTAGGTCATGCCTTGAAGTAGGGCATTAAGAGGGCCGTAACAATCTGAATGGTGATGCACTTTCAGATGCTTAGTGCAGATGGAGTGAAGGGAAATGGAATACAGGTAGGGCAAGAAGGTGAAGGAGCAGGCAGTAAATTAGATCAAATAAATTCTCCAATGAGGAGGGGGACCAGGGATGTCCAAGAATTGCTTACCAGGGAAAGTTGAATCTGGAATTATGAACGAGGACAGCACAAATTCAAAGCCGGTGTGAGAGCAGGTGAGAGTGATGCCAGGGGGCTGCAGGGAGAGGTGCTCCCTTCAGCTCCAGACTGACTCAGACAGGGGATTTAGTTGGTGGGCCTTAATGTCAGGGGTCAGTTTTTGCCTGCCAGCTCCTGATTAGGCCTAAGAAGAAGAGTTTGACCAATCGCAGCAGGGGCTGCAGGTGAGGGACAGGCACTCCTATGCCTGAGGCTTCAACGGCGGCCAAAGAGGCCCATCTAGATTTTAACAATGCAAGCACGGTGTGCTAGGGTGAAAAACCGCACACAGCTGCACAATGAGCACAAATGGGAGGCTGCAGTGAGCGGATTCCCGCAATGCTGGAAAAATGGGTAAATCTTGATATTTATGATCACTCGATGCAACGCTCCATATGGGGGTGCTGGAAAGGGCCATAAAATGCATCTGGGCTCACCTTGCTTGCTGGCAGTGGGAGACTCCTCCAGTGCCTCGTGGGGATGGTGTTGGGCTCTGTGATGGATCGAAGGCTGCTCTGCCAAAATCGATGCCAATAAATATGCCAGTAATACTTGCATAGATAGGTCGTGGCAGAAGCTTCATGCATCTGATTTAATGTGACCATTAAACTTTAATCGCATGCATGAAACTGCTGCCACTACTTATCTTTGCCAGCCAGTAATATGGTTGGGGCAAAGATAGGTCGTGGCAGCAGCTTCATGCATGTAATTTAAAGTTAATGGTCACTTTAAATCACATGCGTGAATCTGCTGACACAACCTATCTATGCCACTGCAATGGCGATGGGCAGCGCAGTGAAAATAAGGTGACCTGTGAATTTTAACACAAATTCAAATGAAAAAGTGTATCCTCTGCACTTTATATTTGCACTTGTTTATGTGAATCTGGCCCCAAAAAAAAACTACTGAAATGAAAGTGGCAGATTGTACCTTTTGCGCTTTCTTGGCATTTAAAATGTGTATTCCATCAGTGTAACTCACCCCATGTTATCTCCATTGCTGCCTTGTTAGATTATGCTAGTCATTTCACCACGAGGTGTATTCTTGTCATCCAACGGGGGTCGAAGAGCCTGCACCTGAATGTCCAGTCCACACTTCCTAGGGGTGAACTATTCCATTAGTGGGCAAAATATTACACTGCAGTGAGCAGCCAAACATACTAAGTTCAAGCCATATCACTGATGCTCTCCTTTGTATTTTTATTTTCAGCCATTTAACAAAGACATCAGTTAAATGCTGACATTACTAGGGGTGGAGCTTAGGGAGAGCACTGTCATTGGATGGGGGCAGTATGACCCAGAGTACAGTGATTGGTTTAGAGGAGAAATGCAGTTTTCAAGCTAAAGCGAAACTGTTTTTCTATTACTGAGGATTCCCAGCCTGAGGACGGGGAATATTCATGAGCAGTTGAATCCATGCCAGACCCATGTTGGAGAAAAGGAGTTACAGGTAAGTAACTTATTCCATATCAGTTTCTCTGGGGTGACCATTCTACATACCTGCTCCGCAACAAAATATTACAGGCTATCATTTATCATTTTGAAAATGTTTTCCATTGTCATTACTTTTTCAACATGTACAGTAAGTGTAGCCTTGGAAGGTGGTTGCCTTCAGAACAAAGTATAAACTTTGCAATGTAATTTAAAGATCTGTTTGTGCTTTTTGAACTAACCAGGTAAAGAGCGTCTTGCAGAAAGTTTAAGAATTACTCCGGTTGAAGCAGGTCAAATTATTGAGAGCTTCTTACAAAAGTACAGAATGCTCCATTATTTTACACAGAAAACAATAGATCAATGTCATACTACAGGTACTTTCAAAGTTATGTGTAAATGGTTTAATTCATATGCAAATACTGAAAATTTAATTCTATTTTATATTATGTCAACTTGTTTTCTATGGCTTTTGATGACCACATATCGCTGTATTGAACGGGAGATGGGGACATAGCGATGGAACTACAGATATTGATAACCATACATTGTTGGGGCAGGTCAGAGATTTACTCTTTTAAACATCCATTTCTTGAGCTGCTTGTGAAAAGCTATTACTCCTAGGTCCCCTTCATCCAAGCTTATGGCAAATAATTGCCTTTGGTGACGGAACTAGAGCACGTGAGTAGCAGCACTGACAATTGAAAAAAGCATTGGTAAAGCCAACCAATGTGTCTTTTGCAGTTGTTTATTGCATTATAAATTTATAGGCACAAATTTGTGTTTTCTCCATAAATGATGTGCCCACCTCTAAGAACATGCAAGCTGAAGTGCTGGGCTTCATGTGACTATTATTTGATATGCTGTTTGTCTCTGTTAGCTGAGTAAATACCTCTAGAATTTTAAATCATCAGCTTATGCACGAAGCCTGCAGCTCACACAGCCTGCAACAAAACCCATAAAATGCTGTTGATTGCTGTACCATTCAGCATGGCATCATCAATTTTACAACACACCTTCAAGTTCCAATCACCTGGGCTGTACACTATGTATGACAGAACAGTGTAATCCTTCCCTATTCATTTTCTATAAGGCCACAAGTTAGGACTGTACGTCTCTGAAATAGAATACAGACATACATGATTTGAAACTATGTGTAGAAAGACATGTCCTGGTTGATAACTCTTCACTGCAGTAATTTAAGAACATTGTGCTGTACCAAGACCCAGCACCCGTTACCAATTATTATTATTATTTGGTAAGGATACTTATTGAGTACAGACTTAGCTTCAGGAAGCAAAAGAGCACTTTACTGGTCATAGCGGGAAGAAAAAAGAGATGGAAGCAGATCACAATGGATCAATACAAAGGAGTGGGGAGCTACCAACAGACAATGTAGAGGTTAGGCAGCTTGGCAGCACCAGATCTACAAGCAACCATTGGTGGACTAACGTAGATATCATTACATTTCAGAGCCTAGCTGTCAACAGAGAAGACAGACCACGTCTACCATCCCAGGACCCCATAGGGGGCAATTTCTCATACTCTGCTAGCCTTGATAAAGACCCACAGGTCAAAACGCGTGTCGGCTGACCTTAACTGGGACCATGAGCCCATGTACAAACAGTTCATAAATAAAGGACAAGAATTCTACCTGCACTTGTCACCAAATAAATGGTGTGGCAAATCCAATTATTGGCAAAACAAATAAAACCATGAGGTATTCAGGATATTCCTTGAACATAAAATAACTATATTGTGACAAATGAGTACTGTGACAAAGGAGGACTCTGATGGAGGTCTGTGACAGAGAACTGTGATGAAGGGTTTTGTTGAAGGATAAGGACTGTGATGAAGGAGAAAGACTGATAAAAGAGGAAGTCTAATACAAAGAAGAAGAACTGCGATGGATTGTGTTGAAGGAGAAGGCCTATGATGGTCTATGACAAAGGAAAAGGACTGTTATGAAGGTGAAGGACTGGGATTAAGCAGAAGCACTATGATGAAGCAGAAGGACTGTGATAAAGGACTGATGAAAGATTGTGATGAAATAGAATTACTGTGATGAAGGAGGAGGACTGTGACCAAGACAGGCTGTGATGAAGGAGGAGGACTGTGACCAAGATAGACTGTGATGAAGGAGAAGGATTGTGACAAAGGAGAAGGATTGTGACAAAGGGCCAATGAAGAAGAAGGACTGTGCCAAAGGATTACGAAGGAGAACTGTTAACACGGTGAAGGATTGATGAAGGAGAAAGACTATGAGGGAAGGACTGTGATGAAGGAGAAGGACCATGGGAAAGGAAGCCTAGGACGAAAGCAAAGGAAGGACTGTGACGAAGTCCTGTAACAAAGGACTGTGAAAAATAACTGTTCAATGGTTTGCTTTTCTCCTGCAGATTCCTCATCTGATAAATATCCTCATCCAGCTCTGCTGCTTTGGAAAAATTTCGACAGGGGGCATAGTGGACCTCGACTCGGCTGTCGATCGTCAATCCATCTTGCTGGGGGCTCGATCGATGGCTCCGGATGTGACGTTAGGTGTCGTACATATACTGCGTCACTACGCCTCATACTTCAGTTCCTTTTTTCCACCTACCCAACACGGTGCTGTGAGGAAGAATCCTGACCTGGAGAGGGGGACAAAAGACTTGTCAGCAACAGCTGGCGTTGATGGTGTATCTTTTGGCGCCAGCAAAATAGTTGCCAACGCAGATCTTTGGTTTTTGGGTTTTAAAAGGTGCACCGACTGCCATGCCAAAATGTCGATGACCGACCCCCATGACATTTGTCTGTGGTGTCTGGGGAACGATCACTACATGGAGGGATGTGCGTTGTGCACAGCAATGCACTCGAAGCCCATGCGCAAGCAGGCCGCCAAACTTGCTTTGGGCCAACCATCTCTGAAATACCCAACGCGGTCGATCGCCTGGTCCTCCGAGGCCGAGACTGAAGGGCCCACCCCCAAAAAGGAGAAGGAAAAGCATCAACGAAAGGCCAAAAAGTGGTCACACTCGAGGAACCACTCTTCCTCATCTTCTTCACACAAGAAGAAGTGCCACTGTCGTCGACACAAGTCGACCTCATCGTCGGAGAAAGGTAAGTCATCGGTGGGGCCAACCACTCGATAGGAGAGATTTCAAGAGCCGAAATGCTAGCTATTTTTTGAATGCAGGCTGCTGCAGGTGTGGGTGCGCCCCCCGAACTGCAAGCCTCGGCAGCAAAAGTGGTGCTCCACACTCCGACCCCTCACATGCCAAACTGTTTACATCATCTGCGTCGGAGAAGCCTTCAGGCTCGATGCTGTGAAAGGTGCAGAAGCCCTCGACACCCGGTACATCAGGAGGCCATCGAGAGGCGGATGTTCCTGACGTCACAGTGGTACCCAAGCCCCGATCGGCGCTGGCAAATATTTTGCTGGCGCCAAAAGATACACCGTCAACGCCAGCTGTCGCTGACAAGTCTTTTGTCCCCCTCTCCAGGCCAGGATTCTTCGAGCCCATGAAGTCGATTTTCGGCGCCGACCAGGGAGAAGATCAAGGGCATATTTGTCCCATATATACTGGTGCAGGAGGAGTCAATTTATTTTTTCAATGATCAGACGGACCTGTTAGCACTCGCCCAAGAGCTCTTTGATGCCAGTGGCCTAGACACTAGCTAGAGCTCCAACAGGGCCACTCCTGCACTCATATTCACGCTAAGTTTAGGGTCCTAGTGGAAAGGGTGGTAGATACCATAGGTCCGAAGTCAGCGTCAGTGCCTACTCCAGGCTACAAAATGACGACATACTGGATGAGCGTCCTATGACAGAACACAACATTCCACTCAATCCGGCAATTGCTGATTCCTGAGCCTCCGTGTGACGGCATCCCAGTTCCGTTCCACCAGTCAGCTCTACCTTTACGGGGAAGTACAGGCCCACGAGAGGAGACCGATAATTTGTGGCTTCTCACCCTTCTCTGGAAGAGCTTGTGGTACAGGCTGCAACAATATCCGCCAGACCTGCGGCATCCACTTCTAATCTGCCCCCAGATCAAGAAGGTAAAAGGTTGGACGCAATGGCCAAGACGGTTTTTTCTTCTGGCAGTATGGTGCTAAAAGCCACCAATGTAGCGTGCAGATTCGCAAAATACTCCTTTGGCTTATGGAAATCTGTGGAGCATGCAGCTGAGTATGTCCACAAAGGATCGCCGTTATTCTTGAGGAGACAAGCATATCTTAAAACTTCTGGCTTCTCTTTGAATTATCAGAATAGACTTCTGGACATGCCTTTCAAAGGAGAACTCCTTTTCGGCCAGAAGGCTGACGACTCTTTGGAAAAGTTGAAAGAGCCAAAATTAGCCGTATAATTGCAGGGCCTAGCTGCGCAGCCAGCCAAACTTGCTGTCCGCTTTGCCTCTAGAAGCAGAGGCGATAGGCGTTATGTTCTTCATGGCAGAAAGGCACAGCTTTGACAGGCCAGGCAGGGGCAGAGGTGTTTCTCACCCCCCGAAGGGGCAGAGGGTCTTCGAGAAGCCAGCAAACAGCACCAGCGGTGGGGCAGCTCCGCCCTCTAAGCTGTTTTGATTTCTTCTCCCACAATTTACTGGTTGGTGGACAGTTGGCAGGGCATTGGCCCCAGCAGCAGGAAATTACCTGGGCTCTACAGCTCATTCGGTGGGGTTATTGTCTGCCCTTTTTAAGAAAACATCCGGACAGACCCCCACCACCCCAAATCCAACCGGGACTGGAGCTCTAGGAAGCACTGAGTTCCCTGGTGTTGAAGGGTGCCGTGGAATAGGTAACTTCAGAGCAGAGAGAATTGGGTTGGTATTCCCATCATTTCCTGTTACCCAAGGAGGGTGGAGGTCTGCATCCCATTCTTGACCTCAGGGCCTTGTTCAAGTTCCTGAGGAAGGACAAATTCAGTATGATGACGCTGAGAGAAATTCGCTCTCGAACTTCAGGACTGGCTGGTGTCAGTAGATCTGCAGGATGTTTATTTCAATGTGCCGATACATATAAAGCACAGGAAGTTCCTGAGGTTCCTCATAGGGGACAAGCACTATAAGTTCAAGGTTCTTCCCTTTGGATTGACTTCAGCGTCAAGGGTCTTCACCAAGCTCATGGCAGAAGTCGCAGCTCACCTCAGGAGATCCGGGGTCCATGTATTCCCGTACTTGAACGACTGGCTGGCTGATCCGAGGGAAGTCAGCGGGACAGGTTTTGTCTCATCTAGAGAACACCTGCCTACTACTGCACAAGCTAGGCTTCTCCCTGAATCTGAAGAAGTTGCAGGTTAAACCAGTCCAAAGGCTCCAGTTCAGCAGAGCAGTTCTAGACACTGAGGTAGCAAAGGCTTTCCCTCCCGAGGACAGAGCCAACAGCATAGCACAGATGGTGCAATTGTTTCAGAACCACCCCACATTACCAGCGTCTTCCTTCCTCCGCCTCTTAGGTCTGTAAGGAAGGCATGATATCAAACAGTGAAGACAGACACAAGTGGTCACAGTTCAAGGGTGTTTATTGAACTTTCAGAATGGGTTGGAAAAACGCCTGCCTAATCCTAAATCTAAAGATGAGAGAAAGTTTCGACCATCAAATAATAATAACGCAGTCCTAGTAGAGTCAAAATAAAAGTGCCTATACTAATTAACCTATTGACAATGCTTACTTCTAAATACAAATGGTGTGGATAGCAACGTTATGCAAAAGAAAAGTGTTCAAGAAATGATATCTAAGGATAGTTGAGACGTTGGCTTCCCTTCCCCCCGTTTTCAGCACGGGCAAGGCGGCACATTCAAGCTTAGCACACACTGTGGCTTCTCTAGCATGAGGATGCTCACACGTGACAAGTATCGGCTTTGTAGTGCTTATCACTACACATTACGTATACCGCTCTTTCATCAGTCCCGCAAGGGACGAAGTCCACCATGGATTAAGTTTCGTATTTTAGGAGAAGGGCCTTGAAAACGACCACGAGGTCGAAACACGTGTTGCTGTGCATTTCAGGATTAAATCTGTTTTCTACAATACATTTATTGCTAATCTGATTACTTTATCCAAATTGGTTTATCCAAGTAATGACTCTTCTGAGACTCAATACCCACAGCGCGAGTCACCCTTTTCAGACTCAATACTTAGGTTCACTTCTTCCAAACCCTAGGTGAGTGAGTTTGATGAAAGGGTGTTCACTGCCGTTTGGAACATTACATCTCAACTAAGAGTGTTCACTAGTGCACAGATTCTATATCGAACCCATCAATCACATTTTTCCACTTTAACACAATATTCTCAATTGACCTCCCTCGATCGGGATCGGACCACTTTATCTCATTTTCCAATCTTTTCTTTCTGTATCAAAAATCGAAAACTTTCGACTGTGCGCAGGGTTTTGCTGGACCCGTCGCAGGACCACTTCCATTTGCAAACTCTTTCTCCTTACAACTCTTTAACTTTCATTTCTGCCACTTGTCAGCTGGATACCTTACAGAGACCTTTGATTGTGAACGCACACAGTGCCGGACCACTCTGTCAACGATATCGTATTGTTCAAGCATTCATCAACAGTTTAACTTTACACGCGTCTTTCACACACGTTTTAACAATATTGGTTCCAGTGCTTGTTATACAATGTTGCTGCTTGCAACCTTGGCTGCAACACAGACCAGTTCGGTATCGGTCTCTCCAACTCACCGGCTCTGTGGATTTCTTTGTCGCCACTTTGTTCTTGGAGCCAAGGACGGCACCACGGCGGCTGCTGCTTCTCCTCGACTCGATTAGTCATTTAGGAGGAGCGCGGGTACCTCCGACACACAATGCAGGATTCTCCGGACTGGTTTCTTGGCCTTAAACTGTCCAATCTCGAGGTCTCATGAAAGTAACGGTTTCTTGCAGGAAAGGTCAAGGGAATTCCCTCCTTGCAAACCCCTCGTAGTTCACCATCTTTTATCCCTCATTCAGCTGCCGTCTCAAACCTGCTGTTTCCTTGTGTGCTTTTCCTCGCTCAGCGTGTGTGTTCGTGCTCCACCTTTTATCTGTGTGGGGAAGTTTATTGGGTGTCAGGTGTGTGTGATGGTCAGTAATTGCCTGACGATTGTATTGGGACAGGTCAGGTATACTGCTCGAGTCTTAGTCTGTTTTCTTCCATAGCGGACTGTCGGTGTGAAAATGTTCCTGTTGGAATAGGGGGAAAGGGGTACAGTCCCAACGTATGCTAGCTGGTAGGATAGGGTGAAGGTGTTACAGAGAAGGGGCTACCCCATCTCACCATCCGGTGTCCCACTCCCCGAAGATCCCTCACCCAGGTGATCCTCCTGCACTAGACCATCCCAGGAACTGGGTCCAAAAGTGATGGCTGTGTCCTGGCCACCTGGATGACAGATCCCCGTGGACTAGTTGTTGAGACACCTACTGGTTTCTCACATACCCTTCCCCTATGCGATTTAGCCACATCTGTTTCACAGGGAAACCGAGAAAGGAAATCGACGTTCCCTGGGTCTTTACCTTTTCGGTGCGCCACAATGAAACTGTAGGGTTGCAGGTCTAACAACCATTGCGTGACTCGAGGGTTAGAGTCCTTTCAATGTCTTATCAATAGTAATGGAGAATGATGTGTGACAAGTACGAACTTCCTTCCTAGGAGATAGTATCTTAGTTGGGTGGTGGCCCATTTGATGACAAGGGCCTCTAATTCCAACACTAGTTTTTTTTTCATGTGGGAAGAGTTTCCGAGTAGTGAATAGGATAAGGTGTTCTAATTCATCACAAATGTTTGACAAAACTGCTCCTAACCCTGTGGGAGAGGCATCAGTTTGTAACACAAACTCTTTTGAAAAGTCTGCTAGCTTTAGGATCGGGTTCTGGCACAAGGTTTGCTTTAAGTTGTTGTAACACACATCGTCTTCGTCTTTTCAATTAATCTTCTCGGGTTCTGTGTTCTTTAATTTGTCTGTCATCCTAGCTCCTTTGTCCGGGAAAGTAGGAATAAACCTATGGTAATAACCTATTAATCCTAAAAACGCTCTGAGGTCTCACTTGGTCTTAGGCGTGGGGGTATCTAGGACAGCTTTCACTTTTTCTCGTTTGAGGCTGGACGCTGCCATTCCATACAAAGAAGCCGAGGTACTTCACGGCTGATTGAGCCAGCTTACATTTGGATGGATTGGCAGTTAAGCCGGCTTCTCTGAGCGCTCTCATAATAGTAAAGAGATGGAAAGGATGGCATTCCCAAGTCTAACTATAAATGACTATGGGCCTCATTACACGGTAGGCGGTGAGCCATGGCGCTATTAGCGCCATGGCTCATGCCGGTAAAATACCGGCACCGCCTTGGTGGAAAGGGGATTTACCGCCCCATTCCAAGGTTGGAGGGGCGGTAAATCCCCTTTCCGCCATTGCCCTTCCCCATTCCCATTTCTGCCCCATAGGGCTCTATGGAAATGGGGAAGGCGCTAATTACGGCACCGCAATTTTGCGGTGCTGTAATTAGCTCCGAGGTCCCTTAGCGGGTTGGATTTTAACGCCTGCAAGAAGCAGGCGTTAATTCCTCCAACCCGCAAAGGGACCTCGTAGTACGGCGGTAAGGGTTAACGGTCACCGTTGCCATTAACGGTGACCGTTAACCCTTACCGCCGTCCGTGTAATGAGGCCCTATGTCATCAATATAAGTCCCACAGAAATCGGAGTAGGTGTTAGGCAGAATACTGTGCAGTTCCCTTAGGGAGCACTACAGAAGATGAAGACTACAGGTATATGCAATAAATCCCCTTTGGTATCAGTCCGCACCACATAGATTTAATTGGTAACTGTGGCTAAGCAGTCAGACTTATCTCAAAAGGGAGATGAGCAGTATTCAGGGTTTACACATTAGGACTACAATACTATGGAACAAGGAAACACTGACCAAAGCTTTGTATCAAAAAGAATCTATATATTTATTTACACACTCTGATGTTCACACACAAATCACTATTATAAAAGCAAGTTAAATCAATCAAGAAAAGTATGCATAAATCCCTATTTAAATTGTAGACAAGTTTGAGCAAGAGTGAAAACTGAGCAAAACGGCACAGTTAAAAGCAAGCAGAAATGGCACTCTAACAATTTCTCACAAGGGAGGGAAGGGCCAAGTTATACAGGAATATACTCTTAAGCACACCAGCAACACTTCCCAATAAGATTGTGAACAAGTTAGGCAAGGCAGTACTTTAGCATGTATAATACTGAGGCGAAAACCAAGCAAAATGGCACTTCACAAGTTTAAGAAGAGGGAAGGAAAAGCAGGTTATAAGAATTAGGTGCACCAACACATTTCTAGGTGAAAAGCAATCTAGAGAAGGCAGTTGTAACAGATTTAGCCAGCGTCAATAGGCTTGTGCCAGAGTCAGTGGTACAGGGCAAAGTGCCCAGGAGCAAAATGTTCTTGTAGCTTTGTTAAACGATTCGAAAAGGCGTTTGCAGATGGTGAAAGACAATGTTAGATGATACGGGCGGCCAACCCAGTAGGTAAGTACAGGATTTAAAACACCTTTAGCAGTACCCAACGAAAAGGGAGGCCTGGCGAAACAATGTACCTTAAAAGTGGAAGAGGCTCCTTCGGTGGCGGTGGTTCCTGGCAGTTCCTGCAGTTCTGGAGATCCAGCAGAGGAAGAGAGGCTCTCGTCGTGGAGGAAGGTTTGAGTTACTGCACTGCCCAGGGATGAAACCAGCTGCGGTGCTGCCAAATGAATAAAAGGTACGCTCCTTTAAATCGTGGTCCGGGTGGACGAGTGCCTGGCTATCCGGTCCCCTAGTGCTTGGCACTGGCGATTCGACCAAGGCAGGTCCTGGAAGGCGATTGGCGAACTGGTTGGCCCCACCAGCTCAAGGGAAGAAGATTCTTGCAGGTGAAGATCTTCTGGAGTCGTTGGAGAAAAGTGGTGAATATCTGCAGCAGGGCTTCACCGGGGGTTCAGTCGTTGCAGATGTCTTTGGCTTCTCTCCTCTTCGGCTTCTTAGTTCCAGTGGTGACGTCTTGTCCTCCAGTCCTCAGGACCCTGCTTTTATGCAGCAAGACCCCCATTCATACAGCCTAGCTGTCACTCACATAGTGGGGTGGCTCTCCTGACTGGAGAACACCCCATCCTATCAGGGCAGGGTGCGACTTGGGTTGCGTAGGCAACCCTGTCCAGGGTGCCTATTCCCCCTCCCACACATCCTGTCTACCCCAGACTAAGTGGCGCCTAGAGGAGGGCTTCTGTGCAGAATCCCGCCAAAAGGACAAACAAAGGATCCCCGACCTGGGTTAGGACTATAGAGAAAGACACGAGAAAGAAATTACATCAAAGTTCTGGCAATAAAAACCTACCGGAGTAAATTTAATATTAAAATAAACCGGCGGTATGTTAGAGGCTGTCAGTAAAAGTGGTAGCCTCAAACAATTGGAAAATCCCATAGGGAAATATTTGCAGTCGAATATTTACAGTAGTAACCACTGCCACCAGCCAGAAACTTTTGAGAGAGGGACTGTACGGTACCCCCTTGAAAATGAACACTAGGGAAAAATATGAACCCTACACAGTACCTCCATAGTAAGATGGGTTGTACTGGTTTTGTTCATAAGATTTGACTAGTAAAGTCAGTGGGGACTTTACATGCCCTGGGAGACAGTAGTCAGTCCCAGGGTATGGAGTCTATGTTTGGGGGTCGCTACGACACCCCAGTAGTACGGTACGGAGGGTGCTGTGTACCACACATGAAAAAGATGATTCCTATGAGGGTGAGACAAACCTCATAGACCATAAGCACACAAGATAGCCTAAAACACACCCTAGCAATCTGTCTAAGAGTGGGAAAAAAGGGTCTCACTCTTAGCAGGAGAAAAAAAATAAACCCTTCAAATAGAGCAAAGCTGCTGGGGGACTCTATAGGTAAGGGAAATTAGCCATAGAAGAGAATTCTCCCTAACAGTTGGACTGTAATATCCTGTCCTTAAGCCGTTGGAGTGGTGGCGGCCCTGTGCAGGCCAAAAGGGAGGACTTTGAACTGGAATAGTCCCAGGGTGTCAAGAAAGCTGTCTTTTACTTATCAGGCCCTTGTACTGGGACCTGCCAATACCACTTGGTTAAGTCTAGGGTTAATAGGAAGGTGGCATTTCTGATTTTATCAATCAACTCGTCGATGCTTGGCATAGGATAGGCATTGAAGTCAGAGATGGCGTTGACCTGCTGGAAATCTATGTAAAACCTCCAGGAATGCTCTGATTTAGTGACCAACACAATAGGGGAGGACCATGGGCTTTAAGTGGGTTCGATAATATTTGCCCTCAGCATTTTCTTCACTTCCTTGACCACTAGCTGTCTTCGGGCTTCCCGGGAGTCTATATGGGTTCAAATTGACCACTTATGTTTGTTTGTTTGTTTGTTTATTTATTGTGCGCGCCAGACCCGAAGGTATCAGGGCGCAAGAAGTAAGAAGGCATACAGCTTGGTTACAATGGTTGAAGAACATATCAAAATAGACGGACATAGGAGTGAAATTATACCAAATCTAAGAAGCATAAGGTATAGAGAGTACGTACAATGAAACATAAAATATAGAGAATACATACAATACAAAATACAGGCGTATAGATACATGTGTGATGCTAACTAATGTCGATAGTAAGATAGGAAGGTTATTTACAATAGTAGTTGTAGGCTAGGGAAGTTACTTATCATTCTCTAGGAGCCATGTGATAAGATTCTGCCTGAATTTGGTAAATGTTTGGTCCATTCTCAGTGAGGGTGGTAGGGAGTTCCACAGTTGAGCTGGTTTGACTGGGAAGCTGGTGCCTCCAATAGTGGCTAGTTTAAATCATGGCACCTTCAGGCAATTGGGATTGACTGATCTTGTGCGTCTACTTGAGATTTTTCTAGAAATTCTTTCTCTCAGATAGCGTGGTGCCTTGTTATTAAGACATTTATGGATGAGGGATGCAGATTTTCTCATGTGTGGATAGCCACTTGTATTTCCTTCTTGTTTCAGAGATGTTTAATTTTCTTGAAATGCTTAGTGCAGCTCTAAGGGCATTGTTTTGGAGTATCTGTATTCTGTTGATAATGTATTTGTTGGCACCAATGTATAAGGCGTTACAGTAATCTAATTTAGATAAAATAAGAGCTCTAGCTAGGATCATGCAGCTGTTGGGTGATAGGAATTGTTTACCAGCTCTGATTAATTTGCATGTGTATGCTATAGATGAGGCCAGAGTGTTTACCTGTTTGGTGAATGTTAGGGTTGAGTCTAAATAAAAACCTAGGGTTTTTACTTGTTTGGCAACTTTAATAGAGTTCCCGTCGATGATGAAGGATGAATTATTTGGGCTAAGTCTGGTAAGGTGAGAGGCAGTGCCAAGGATGATGAGCTCTGTTTTATCATCATTCAGGCAGAGGCCGTGAGTAGCCATCCATGCCTGAACGATTCTGTAAATTCCATTCACCAAGGCCAAATCCTTATTATAATCCTCAGTAAGTGGTAAGAGGATCTGGTTATCATCTGCATAGTTAGTGTAGGTGACACCCAGATGATCAGGATCATCAAAAAGGGGCTTGGGGAATATATTGTACAGTCGGAGAGACACATGATCCCTGGGGCACCAGACAAGTAATGGGGATAGGTTCCGCTGCTGCAGATGGCGAGAAAACCCTCATAGTCCTGTCACTGAGGAAGGACTATGAGGAGTATCCATACTATGGCCTCCTTGGAGAAGTGGGCTGCTGAGTCCAAGTGGCTGCATAAGACCTTGTGGTCCACCAGGTCAAATGCGTCCGATAGGTCAAGGAGGAGGAGTAGTGCTAGTTTTCCATTGTCTCTTAGTTTGTCTATTTGGGCCTTAAGATCAATTAATGCTGTTTCTGTGCCATTTTTTGGGCGGAAAACCTGATTGGCGAAATCCAAGGTGTTGGTTGAGTTCTAGGAAATTCAGAATTTGGGTGTATGCTACCTTGTCTAAGATTTTTAAGAGGAATGGTACTGTGGTGATGGGTCTGTAGATAGTTGGTATGGTGGGATCTAAAGTTTGTTTCAAAAGAAGTGGGAGTACCCAGGATTCTTTTAGGTTGCGAGGAATGGTGCCTGATGTGAAGGAGGAATTGATGAGTTTAGCGATAAAAGGTGCTAGATCTCTGGCGGCGTTGATTAGTTGTGCTGGGCATTGGTCACCCTTACAATTTGAAGGTTTCAGTGCAAGTATAACTTTCTCAACCTCGATAATAGAAACTTTGGAAAAGTTAAATTGGGTGAAATATTTGGTCTTGGACGGAGGTGTTTTGTTGGAGGAGTCGGAGGTGTTAGTGACGCTTTCTTTTGGGCTATCTTGTTCTGAAGGTTGGAGACTTTGTTGACTAGTGCATCCTGAATGTCAGAGCATCATGTTTTATCTTTGACACAGTTGTCTTGTGCTAGGATAGGGGGTTCTAATTCTTTTAGTATTGTGAAGAGCTCCTTCATACTAGAGTTGGCTTGCAGGATTCTGTTGTTATAAGTTTCTTGCTTTGCCAGGAGGTTGTCCTTCTTGTATAGGGTTTAAATATTGATTGGATTTGTTTTATTTTCTGCAGTGGGATGTAGTCTCCATGCAGTTTCGCATTTTCTTTTATCTAACCTTAAATTGTTCAGATGGGGAGTGAACCAAGTATTAAAGTGACTTTTAGGTTTACTGTTTCTTAGTTTTAATGGGGCAATGTTTTCAAGAGCCGTGGTCATAACTTTGTTATATTCTTCGACAAATAGGCTAGGATCCATATTGTCAGGTAGTGCGTTGAGATTAGGAAGGATATGGGGAATGAGTTTGTCTGCTGTAATATTGTTCTTATTTCTAGTTAATGTAGGAGGGGCGGGAGGTAGTAACTGTGTGGTGAGTCTTTTAGTGGCTAGTGTAAATGTCAAAAGATGATGGTCAGTCCAAATTTGAAGAGAGATGGAGGTGACAGAGGCATTACAGTTATGATCCGCCACCCAATCGAGACTTGTTCCTTGGTTATGGGTTGGTGCGTTCACTCTCTGGATAAAGCCAAGTTCTGTCAATATGTTAGCTACGGTGGTGGCCTGTTGGTCTTTAGTGTCATTAAAACCTAAGTTGAAATCTCCTAACAGTAGGGTTTGTGATGTATTTTTTATGTTTTCCGTCAGGATAGTGGAGATGTCTTCATTGAAGGTACTGATTGGGCCAGGGGGTCTGTATATGAGATGGATATTCAAGGTTTGGGAGTTGGCAATGGGTAGTTTGACTGACATGGATTTGCAAGATTTAATATTAGGCAAAGGGGTTAGTCTCATGGAGAGATTAGATTTGGCAATGATGGCTAAGCCTCCGCCTCGTGATTCGCGTCTATCAGCTGTAAGGATAGTATAGTCATTGGGTACTGCTAGGGTCAGCGCAGGGCCTGCTGCCTCATGTAACCAAGATTCTGTAATGGAGTTCTGATATAAGTGCCATGCACTCACCCTAGTTTCTCGCAGAATACATTGGGGAATGCTGTGACCATATCGCTTATGTCTTCTTGCTTTTGTCTGGAGTCTGGATAGCTCTTGGGGAATCAACTGAAAATTATGTATTTTCTCCAGTACCAAACAGGACAGTATCGAGGCAGTGGCCACAGAAGGATTTCTTTCCACTGCTTGAAGAGATTTACGTGGTAAAGGTGGGTCTTTTGCTTCCTATCAGGTTGGGCTATTTTGTAACTGCAGATCCCTGTTTGCTCTAGTACCTCATATGGCCCATGCCACTTTGAGACAAGTTTATTTTTAGAGATAGGTAAGAAGACTAATACCTTTTGTCCTACTGAAAAGGATCCTAAGTTTACTTTCTTGTCGTAGGTGGACTTCTGTTGGGATTGGTCTTTTTCCATGTGAGTATAGACTAGATTTCAAACAAGTTTCATATGCTCTTGCAACCGGGTAGCTGTTTGTGAGAGGGAAATAGGTGCCTCTTCTCTCTCTTCCCGGGTTTCCCGTAGCATGTCTAGGGCATCTCTTGGTTCTCTACCATAAAGTAGTTCAAAAGGAGAGAATCCGGTAGACGTCTGAGGGGTTTTTCTCACTGCAAATAGGGTGCAGGGGACCATTCAATACCAGTCTTTCCAATCCTTGTCTACCAACTGTCTCCAGATCATCTTAAGGGTTTTGTTACATCTCTCTACCAATCTGTCCATTTTGGGTGGTAAACTGAAGTTCTTAAGGTGGAAATATGGAGCAATTCTTTGACTTCACCTATGAGTTTTCTCATAAAAGTAGATCCGTTGGGGGGCGTGGCTAGAGGGCAATGGAGAAGGACGTGTCTTTTGAACTGCTCCTGACGATCCGATATGATCCTGTGTGAAAATAAGCTAAAAAAGGCATGATTGTGCTCAGAAATACACTATTGGATGTGTAAAGGCGTGGGGCAAGTTTGATGGAGAGCTGGGTCCTTGATGACTACAGGAAGATTGGCAAGATCAACTAAAAGTTTGTGGCCGCGGTGCGACACCCCAGACAAAATGGCTGGCGTGCTAGAACAAAGGAGGCTGAGGTAGGCCCAGCAGACCCACGGCGGACGAAGGCTGGCAGGCAGAGCGCAGCGGGTGGAATGTGAAGTGGAAGCAACTGCGGCTGAGAGAACTGCACTGGGAATATAGAACCAGTGGGACATACCGTTACACTGCACGCCTGGCATTGAAGAGGTCTGGCCGCGAGACGAAGAAAGAAGGGGGAAGAATAACCCCACAAACAGGGCGAATAGCTGAGGGATTCGCTCGACCACCCAGCGTGGGGGACCTGTGGAGACTTGGAAGGAGAAGCGGACCACAACACAGTGCACTCGCTGCTCACGACGCGCGTGAGCTGCAACAGACTACCCTCGAGAGCGAGAGGT
The DNA here is from genome assembly GCF_040938575.1 of Ambystoma mexicanum. Lineage (NCBI taxonomy): Eukaryota > Metazoa > Chordata > Amphibia > Caudata > Ambystomatidae > Ambystoma > Ambystoma mexicanum. The sequence goes on from NC_090937.1 coordinate 1,421,587,637, forward strand.
GTAACCCACAGAAAGTGGACCGGGATAAGGCGCAAGAGACATATAGGCCTGGCGGTGCCGCAGCGGGCTACAACCACGGCGAAGGAGCAACGGGGAAGCAGGACCTGCACGCTACAGAAAAGCTGGACCCTGGTACAGAGGCAGGACTGCACAATTTTGGTGAGAGGAGGCAAGACCAAGAGTAAGCAGCCCACTATGGACATTTTTGCCAAACCGCAACTCCAACCACCCCGGTACAGGGTGCGGCAGCTGCGCCTGCAGGAATATCCCCGACAAAAGAGGATCACTTGATCCTAACAGCCATTACGGCATAGCTCTCAACCATTTGGGTCGCGAAGGCGGGTGAAAACACCCGATTTTAGTTTTGGCGGGTGAGACGCCCATTGAGATGAATGGGCGTGCTGGAGGCTTGGCGGGTGAGTCAGCTGTTTACAAGGCGGGTGACACCCGCCAAAAGCGTGAGAGTTGAGAGCTATGATTACGGAGTTGAAAGCCTTGTGGGGGACAGTGATGGCGGACCTAAGAACCGCTTTGGAAACCAAAATAGATGCGGTTGGGCTAGAGGTCAACCTGCTGCGACAAGATGTAAGAGCGCTAGCTGAAAGAACAAGCGGCCTAGAGAGTGCGGTGAAAACCAATACGGAAACAAGCACAAGCAACGCAAAGGAAGTCCACATATTGAAGAAACAGGTTGCCAACTTGGAGAACCGCATGAAGCAGGCTGAAGGGAGAGCGAGACGGAACAACATATGGGTGGTCGGTCTATCGGAGGGAGAGGAAGGTCAGGAATCCATGGACTACGTGGAGAACTTGATCCTGCAAGAAATAGGAGCCGCCAAACTTTTGCAAGTATTTGCTGTCGAACGGGGGCACAGGGCCCTGATGAGGAAACTACGACCTGGAGCCCCCCCTCGGGCGATAATAGCAAAGATCTTGAACTATAAAGACAGAGAGAAGATCCTGGAGTACTTTCGCAAAGGTGGAACGATCGATAGGGCGTCTGCAACCATCACAGCATACCCTGACTACACCATGTTGGTGCAGAGACAGCGTTATAGCTATGTGGCGATCAAGAGGAGATTGCGTACAGCTGGATTCAAGTACATGCTTTTGTATCCCGCAAAGCTCAAGGTCCTGCACAAAAGTAGGGCGTACTTTTTTGACACCCCGGAGGACGCGACAGCATGGCTGGATATGCAGGGTTGTCCGGAACAAGGCGAGAAGCAAGATCACGAGGATCATGATAAGTGAGGGGGTCACATTATGTAGGATGCATGGATGGAGAAGGGGGGATATGGAGGGAAAAAAAGGATGGTTGCATGGGCAACAGGGGCGGGACGAGGACAGATAACATTGAAAATTGCAATAAGAGACATTTGGACTTGTTGGACTAGAATATAAAATGTGAATGTAAATTAGATAGCACTAAGCACGCTCACATGGAAGCAAACGGGAGTGGCCAGATGGAAACGACCTACCACCAGGAGTTAGAGTAGTAGGGCCGCCATTAGGGTGACTTCACCCTGCTGAGCCATGAGTAAAGACAATTGACAGCAAAGGCTAGATGGGGGGGTGACTGAGCTCCAGGGATGGAGCTGGGCAACAGTTGGGTAGGGTGTTGGGGTGGGAGGAAATGGAGGGGAGTGAGTTGGGGCAGGGAAGGGAGGCGGGAGGGAGGGAGGGAGGTTGGGAAGTATGAAGTGTTTGTTGTTTGGAGAGGTTTATGGTGGGAAACAAGCCTGCATAGAATGGAAATGTACTTCTGTTGGGATTGGTCTTTTTCCATGTGAGTATAGACTAGATTTCAAAGAAGTTTCATATGCTCTTGCAACCGGGTAGCGGTTTGTGAGAGGGAAATAGGTGCCTCTTCTCTCTCTTCCCGGGTTTCCCGTAGCATGTCTAGGGCATCTCTTGGTTCTCTACCATAAAGTAGTTCAAAAGGAGAGAATCCGGTAGACGACTGAGGGGACCATCCAATACCAGTCTTTCCAATCCTTGTCTACCAACTGTCTCAAGATCATCTTAAGGGTTTTGTTAAATCTCTCTACCAATCTGTCCATTTGGTGTGGTAAACTGAAGTTCTTAAGGTGGAAATATGGAGCAATTCTTTGACTTCACCTATGAGTTTTCTCATAAAAGTAGATCCATTGGGGGGCGTGGTAGAGGGCAATGGAGTAGGACGTGTCTTTCGAACTGCTCCTGACGATCCGATATGATCCTGCGTGAAAATAAGCTAAAAAAGGCATGATCGTGCTCAGAAATACACTATTGGATGTGTAAAGGCGTGGGGCAAGTTTGATGGAGAGCTGAGTCCTTGATGACTACAGGAAGATTGGCAAGATCAACTGAAAGTTTGTGGCCGCGGTGTGACACCCCAGACAAAATGGCCGGCCCGCTAGAACAAAGGAGGCTGAGGTAGGCCCAGCAGACACACGGCGGACGAAGGCTGGCAGGCAGAGCGCAGCGGGTGGAATGTGAAGCGGAAGCAACTGCGGCTGAGAGAACTGCTCTGGGAATATAGAACCAGTGGGACACACCGTTACACTGCACGCCTGGCATTGAAGAGGTCCGTCCGCGAGACGAAGAAAGAAGGGGGACGAATAACCCCACAAACAGGGCGAATAGCTGAGGGATTCGCTCGACCACCCAGCGTGGGGGACCTGTGGAGACTTGGAAGGAGAAGCGGACCACAACAAAGTGCACTAGCTGCTCACGACGCGCGTGGTCATGTACTGCGCTTGTGGTGGGAGGAGAAGGACCCTGCCATGCCATGGGGAATCTTAAAATAATTACTTGGAACGTCAGAGGGCTCAATAGTTATCTAAAGAGGAAAAAGGTCATGCTATACCTACGCAGACAGAAAATAGACATAGCCCGGCTGCAGGAGACTCATCTTATGCAAGACAAGATGGAGATGATCCGGAAGAAATGGAGGGGGACTGTGGTGGGGGCATCATATTCAGCCTATGCCCGGGGAGTGATCATTTGGGTGGTGCCACATGTCCCGTTCCAACTGTTACAGTCCACGGTGGAGGCAGACGGGAGGATGGTCATGATGAGAGGGTTGGTGGAAAACAGTGAGATAAGCATCATAAACATGTACGCCCCGAACCAAAACACGGCAGCAACAAACTCAGTACGTGCTTGAGAGGGGCGGTGATCTGGGGAGGAGATTTCAACTGCGTGTTACACCCTGGGGTAGATAGGTCAGATGGTAAAATGGATAGACCCACCCCAGCCGCTAGAGCACTGCATAGGCTGTTGGATGATTTCGGGTTTGTGGATGTGTGGAGGTCACACCACCCCCAGGAGAGGCAGTATTCGCACTACTCAGCCCCACAAAACCTGCACACTAGATTGGATTATATGTTTGCCACACAAAAGTTAATGATTGAGATAACCCAAACAGAATATAACGCGAGGGTCCTCTCTGACCACTCGCCACTAATCCTGAGATGGCAATACCGACCCCCGAGAGCAAAGATCCCGACATGGCGCCTCAGAGCAGAGGCGCTGAAAGACACCATCTTCAGGGAGGACATGAGGGAGGAAATAATAAACTAATTTGAGATAAATACTGGCAGTGTAGAGACAGCGGGTATGCTTTGGGAGGCCTTCAAAGTCGTAATGAGGGGGGTAGCTATAGGTAAGACCAGAGGGCTACAAGGAGGGATCCAGGCTGAACTGTAAGATACAGAGAGGGAACTAGAAAGGGCACTAAGGGAGGGAGGTAACTGTTACGCTCACCTGGTATCCACAGGTACGCCACCCAGCCGGGTTACTCGCTGGTATGCTTCTCAGCTTTGCTCTGATGTGGTCTGCGGGAAGGTTCTGCCTGAAAATACAGGAGGACTGTGTTCAAGACTGACCGACTGGGGTAAGCATCCTCCCTCCACCCCGGTATGATTTCAGTCCCTCTGGCGCCCTCTCCTCACCTTGTGGTAGAATTAGGCGTGCTCTCCATCCTGCCTTCTTTGCAGGGGCGCGTTGTCTTTCATGGACGAGTGCGGTCCAGTTACTTCACTGACGCCGGCCTGTTTGATATTGTTCAGGTAGGTCTTATTGCTGTTCTTTAGTTTTGTTGCTATCCTGCATGCCTTTCTTTCTTTAAAATGTCTCTTTTTTCTCCCTTAGGTATGCGGACCTTCAGCGCGGCGAACTGGCTTGGTTGAGCCCCGCTGGTAAATGATGGCGCATTAAGAGCGCTATGATGCGGTAAGTAAGCGCTATGCGCAGCGCTGCGAAGTCTTGCCTTTGCTAACCTGTGTTTTCCTTCCTTGTAGGTCGTGGTGTTCTTCAGCGCGAGTGGAATGTCCGGAGTGGTGCCAGCCGAGAGGCGACCAGCCAGGTAAGCCTTTTGAGCAGTTCGTCATTTGTAAATGTCTCTACTGCTTTCTTTAATGTTGCCTCTGTCTTCCTCTTTCAGGTCGTTCTGTCTGGGAGGTATGCAGATTCGAGGAAGCTGTTCTGAGTAGCTGCAAGTGTTTAAAGATGAAGACTGCAGGTTCCTTTTGTCTCCTTGCAGGTTCTGCTTCTCCGAGGTTCGAGGGACTAGCTGGACACGGTGAGCGTCACGTTGCAAGCTGCAAAGTAACGCAAAGCGTGTTGTCTTGCTCGGGTGTGGTTTAAATAGCCCCAACAAAATAGTCCAGGTAAAGTAGTCCCTAGGCTACCACACCCAAAACACTAGACCGCATAGCTTGGTTATTAGGAACCAAGCTATGTGGATGCCTCCATGTTGGCTGACAATACAATAAAGTAGTTCCCAAGCACATTGTTTTTCAAGGTGTATGAGTCTGGCGCCATAGGCGCCAGGACTGGCCCCATGAGGGCTTTTGAAGAGGATGCCAGGCTCTAGAGGCCCGAGTCCTGACTCTACCTGGCCAATGGGTTTGCCAGAGGGGGTTTTGGGCGAGGGTCGTGACAGCAATACCAAGGAAGATAATGAAGTAATACTTAAGCTGCAGTAGAAATGTGCGGGGCACTGGGAGAGATTGTGCAATCTTAACTATAAGAAGTATATAGAGAGACAGCATGCGGGGGGGATAAACCAGGGAGGGTCTTGGCATGGCTATACAAGAGTGACACCCCCAGGCCCACAATCAGAACAATAACAAGGGAGGATGGGAGCATAGTGGACACCCAGGAGGGAGTTAACCAGGAATTTGTGGAGTATTATCGATTCCTGTAAGGAGATGATGAAGACAGTGATTGTACAGAACTAGTAGAAACACTGGAAGATACAAGACTGGCGCAGATCAGTGCCGAAGAGCGGGAGGAGCTGGATGCCCCGATTACCTTAGAGGAGTTGGAAGAAGTAGTGAGACAGTTGCCTACTAGCTAGACTCCAGGGACTGACGGACTCCCAAGTGAATTTTATAAAACATATAAGGATGAAGTGCTTCCTCCGCTTTTAGAAATGCTGAATGAAGCGTATGAAGTGGGTAGGCTGCCAGAGTCCCTTAGAGAAGCGACAATTATACTGCTGCCCAAACCCAATAAGCCTGGTCATAACTGTGGATCATACAGACCCCTGTCAATGCTCAATCAAGACAGTAAAATATTGACAGCTGTTTTGGCAAATAGAATGAGGAGGGTTATTGCTAAACTAATACATCCCGACCAGACTGGCTATGTTCCCAACAGGAACATATCCAACAATCTTAGGTGACTCCATTGAGTCGTTGAGCATGCAAATGAGGACGAAGGCGAACTAGCAATTGTATCGCTAGATGCAATAAAGGCCTTTGATTCGGTCAAATGGCCGTGGCTGATGGCGGCCCTGGCTGGCTATGGGATAGGGCCTGGGTACTTACAGTGGGCCAAAATGCTATATAGCGTGCCGTTGGCTAGAGTTAAAACAGGAGCAGTGATATCAGAGAGGTGGCAACTTCGTAGAGGTACTAGGCAAGGATGCCCGTGGTCTCCTATGTTGTATATTCTTGCCCTGGAACATTTGGCCATATACCTTAGGTAACAGTATGACCCGATAGGCATTACTGTAGGAGGGGAACCACATCTAATCTCTTTGTATGCAGATGACATGCTGCTGTATTTAAGGCACCCGGAAGAAAACCTCCAGTACATTCTGGAAGTGATGGAGAGATATGCAAGGCTGTCTGGCATAGCTCTGAACCCCCAAAAATCTAGTATATTTCCACTGGGCAGGAACAAAGGGATCCCGTTAGAACAGCTACCGGTGCAACAGATACCATGGGAGGTGCGCATGTTCCGATATCTTGGAATAGATATATACCACACAGTAGAAGAGGAACACCAGTATAACACAGAGGAGGCAATCAGGAAAATTGGAAATAGCATGAAGTTTTGGGTGAAGCTACCCCTAGCAATGATGGGGTGAGGGGCAATGTTGAAAATGGTGGTCCTACCGAGACTCTTGCATTATTTTGGAAATATCCCACACCTTAGAACAAGGCGGGCCTTTGCTAAGATAGAAAGCATGTGCAGGGATTTCCTCTGGCATGGGACGAGGAATAGAGTAGCCCTTTGGAAGCTACAAAACTCATATGAAAAAGGGGGCATAAAACTGCCAAACTACGAAATTTATTACATAGCAAGCCAGCTGCAATATGTAGCTAAATGGCTCTCTGAAGAGTCAACCTCGGAGTCCTGGCTGTTCCGACAGGACTGTGCCCCATACTTCTTAAAGAAAATGATGTGGCTGCCTAAGGCAGATATGGAAGGGCGCCCGAGGATGATGATACTAGGGTGGAAGATATGGCGTAGGGCCTGGCAGCTGATGGTGAATTCATTCCTGTGCTCCCCGCAGGTACCACTAGTGGCGCTGGCGGGCAAAGACCAGCAATTAAGGATGATGATTAGGAAACACTGGGAACCGGTGGGGATAGCAACCATGGGTGATATATGGCAGGAGGGGAACATAAGGGACTTTGCGGTGTTAGAGGAAGAAACTGGGTTACATATGGGTCATTATATTACATACCACAGGGTGGTGCGGACAATCAAGGCGACATGGTCCGAACTAGTGCTAGAAGAAGAACTGGACACTACCATAGACATAATATATGACATCGCAGAGGGGGGACACGAGATATCCAGAATATATGAGCTGCTGATGTCCAAGGAGGGGAAGGAGGTCGCACAACTGAGACAGGACTGGGAAGAGGAAGTCGGAGCCCCAATGAGTGATGGGATGTGGGAACGAGCCCAAGGGTACTACAAAAAAGTGTCGAGGAATGCAAGACTGCAACAGATACAACTGTACGTAACCCATAGGGCGTATATGACGCCCCGAAGAATAGCCAAATTTAAAAATGTAGGACGACAAGCATGCCCCAAATGTGATGAGGAAAATGCCGGAATGGTGCATATGTTCTGGTCATGCCCAGTCATTGAGCGTTTTTGGGAGGAGGTGGCGCACAGGTTGGCCGAAAAAGGAATCAAGATTGTGGTAGATATGGTGTGGGCCTGTTTGATGGGAGGGTTTGCGAGACCACGTAAACTCAAGCATGTGAGTAAATTAAAGGATTTAGCGTATGCACTTGCAAAGAGGAGAATTGCCATGGGGTGGAAGGCATGCCAGAGACCACGAATAGAAGTATGGTGGAAAGATCTACAGAAATGGGCCGAAGTGGAAACAGCGGTATGGCAAGATGCAAGTAATGTCAGGGGGAGGAAGAGGCTGAGACTATGATAGCCTGGAAGCAATTAATAGCAGAGTTATTTGGGTTACCACGAGACCCAACGGAAAACATGGAGGAGGAATCCTTATCACAAGATGCAGAAACAGAACACGGAAGGGAATAGGCTCGTAAAGGGGGGAGGCAAAGGGAGAAGCAGTGGACATGTTGAAGTGATGTATGTTTATAAGTTTATTGTATGCACTGCAAGTTTGGTTTGTATTGTTTGTTGAAATAAAATTAATAAAATTATTTTTTTTCAAAGTGGATCCGTTCGAATTTCCTTGGGGAAACCAACCCTAGAAAAAAATGGTTATAGGTGTTTTAAAATTTGTTATGATATGATATGGCATTTATAACATGCCTATACACAAGTGTTGGGTTGTGTTGTTCCGCATGGGGAATGCCTGCGGGTATTGGGTAGCGTACTCAAAGATTACGAGGATATATTTGTTACCCTGTCTAGAGGTTTCCAACAGTCCAATGATATCCATCCCAATTCGGGAGAAAGGGATTTCTATTATTGGTAAGGAGTTCAGAGCAGCAGGTAAGGGAATATGCACGCTGGTTTTCTGGCATATTTCACATGTCTGAATGAAGTTCTTTATGTCAGCATGGATACATGGCCAGTAAAATTTCATACTGATGTGTGCTTGGGTCTTAGATTGTCCTAATTGTCCCCCTGACAAATGAGAATGTGGAATTTCTAGCATAATCTTCTGATGGGTTTTGGGGATTACTAACTGAGTTTTACCTAGGCCTTCTCTGGAGGTTTCCTTTCTATACAGTAATGCTTGGTATAGGAAGGGAAAAGGGCTTCCCTTCTCTAATCCTTCCCCTTCAGGAGTTGCCTGTAAGAAAGCCTCAGCGAGTGCTGGATCATGTCGCTGGGCGAAGGCTAGATTGGGAAGGATGGCAGGTTCCTCTTCCCTCTTTGCTTCAGTGGTGGATGTTTCATCGGCCTCTCCGAAGCTCAATTACATCTCTCAGTTTCTTCTGGTTCACTCTCTGTAAAGTGGTGAAATAGAGCCCTTTCAAGAATTCCCTGTGCAATTTTGTCCCCCCAATGTATTTCAAATGGAGTTTCGCCATGGTTCTATAGGAGAACCTTTATGTCTCACCGGAAGTCGGGATCTATGACGCTAGGACATCCAGACCGAACTTCCAGGCCAGGCCAGATTTTGGAGCCAATCTTATATAACACCCCGCAGTGGGTATTAGGACTACGTCTGTGGGAATCATCCTTCTTTTCCCTGGAGGGATAATAGCGTCTCTGCTGCTACAGATATCAAAACCTATGGATTCTTTTCCCTGGAGGGATAATAGCGTCTCTGCTGCTACAGATATCAAAACCTATGGATTCTTTCGTGGCGATAGAAGGATCTGATGCTCTATGCCTAAGCTTCTGGAATTTTAGGGTCCCCCAATTTGTCTCAATTGAGTCGCATCCCATTCCTGACACCACATGTAAGGAAGGCATGGTATCAAACAGTGAAGACAGACACAAGTGATCACAGTTCAAGGGTGTTTATTGAACTTTTAAAATGGGTTGGAAAACACTTGCCTAATCCTAAATCTAAAGATGGGAGCAAGCTTCAACCATCAAATAATAATAACGCAGTCCTAGTAGAGTCTTGTCAAAATAAAAGGGCCTATACTAATAACCCTATTGCCAATCCTTACTTCTAAATACAAATGGTAAACAATGTTATGCAAAAGAAAAGTGTTCAAGAAATGATATGTCAGGATAGTTGAGCTGTTGGCTTCCCTCCCCCACCTTTTCAGCACGGGACAAGGTGGCACACTCGAGCTTAGCACATACTCTGGCTTCTCTAGCATGAGGATGCAATTCAAAACCTCGGTATCAGGACCTTCTGTGTCAAAGTTTCTTTGGCATTCAAAGTCTCTTATTACAGAGGGCCTGGTGAGACAAACAAACATTAACGTTCCTTTCTTCTCAGGACTTCCACATGTACAATTTCTCGGGTGATTCACTGTTCACCCCGGGTGCCCCTCTGTCAGTCTCAAACCCACTTTAACACAATATTCTCAATTGGCCTCCCTCAATCAGGCTCGGACCACTTCATCTAATTTGCCAATCTTTTCTTTCTGTATCAAAAATTAAAGACTTTCGACGGTGCGCAGAGTTTCGCTTGACCTGTCGCAGGACCATTTCAATTCACAAACTCTTTCTCTTACAATTCTCTAACTTTCACTTCTGCCTCTTCCTGGCTGGATCCCTTACAGAGACCTTCAATTGAGCATGCACACGGTGCCAGACGACTCTGTCTTTCATCACACGCGTATTAACAATGTTCATTCCAGCGCTCGTTATACAATGTTGCTGCTTGAAACCTTACCTTCAACACAGACCGGTCTGGTATCAGTCTCTCCAACTCACTGGCTGTGTTGATTTCTCTGTGGCCACTTTGTTCTTGGAGCCAAGGATGGTACCACAACAGCTGCTGCTTCTCCCCGACTTGATTAGTCATGTAGAAGGAGCACGGGTACCTCCGACACACAATGCAGGATTCTTCGGACTGGTATCTTGGCTTTAAGCTGTCCAACACCGAGGTCTCATGAAAGTAACGGTTTCTTGCCGGAACGGCCAAGGGAATTTCCCTCCTTGTAAACCCCTCGTAGTTCACCGTCTTTCGTCCCTCATTCAGCTGCTGTCTCGAAACTGCTGTTTTCTCGTGTGCTTTGCCTCGCTCAGTGTGTGTTTTCGTGCTCCGCCTTTTATCTGTGTGGGGAAGTTCAATGGAAGTCAGGTGTGTGTGATGGTTAGTAATTGCCTGACCTCGCCTGACCATTGTATTAGGACATGTCAGGTATACTGCTCAGGTGTTAGTCGATTTCTCCCAGAGCGGGCTGTCTGTGTGAAAGTGTTTGAGTAGGAAAAGGGGGTTAGGGAGTAGAGTCCCTTTCGTATCCTACCTGATAGGATAGGGTAAAGGTGTTAAAGGGAAGGGGATACCGCGTCTCACCAGCCAGTGTCCCACTCCCCGAAGACCCCTCACCCAGGTGATCATCCCGCACTGGTCCAACCCCAGGAACTGCTTCCAAAAGCGATGGCCGTGTCCTGGCCACCTGGATGACAGATCCTGGGCATAAGTGGGTGTGACACCTTCTGGTTTCTCACAGGTCTGATGGCCTTTTTTATTTTTCTAGTGCCTGAAGCCAGGTTGCGCATGAGATCTCTTCAGTGGCTCTTGAGAAGTAATTGTATTTGTATTTTATTTATTTGTAAAGCGCGCCAGGCCCACAGGCATCAGGGCACATAATCTTGTAGAGCAAAGTTACAATTACATACAATAACGAGAGATCTGGGCTCAAACTATTTACATGAGCATATAGATATGAACCAAATTGACAATATGACAGCATAAATTAAATACAGGGCAAAGTATACACAATAATGCAATATGATCTCTAACTCAAAGTTAGGGATAGCGGCCTAGTCATACAGGCTGAATCAGATGTTTTGTGCGAAGAGCCATGATTTGGTTTTATTCTTGAAAGATTGGAAGGAAGACTCGGTTCTGATGGCGTTAGGGAGTTTCAAAGCTTGGTGGCAGGGACAGGGAAACTCACATCCCTACCTTTTTGTAGTTTAAATCTGAGAAGGAGTAGGCAGTGTACTTGGGCAGCTCTCAATGGACGGGCAGAGGTGTGGAGGGTAAGGCGGTTAGATATGTAGGAAGGGGCCTTGTTGGCCAAGCACTTGTGCGTCAGGGCAAACGTTTTCAGGGAAATTCTATGCTTGACTGGAAGCCAATGTAGATTGGATCTGAAATCGGAGATATGTTGGTTTCTAGGAATATTTAGTGCCACTCTAATGGCATTGTTTTGTGTGATTTGTAGTTTGTTGATGTTGGACTGACTAGTGCCACGATAGAGTGTGCTACAATAGTCTATCTTGGACATGATGAGAGTTCTGGCCAGTGTGATACAATTCGGAGTGCTCAGGAAAGTTCTAGAGGCAGAGATGAGTTTAAAAGTGTAGGCCGAAGCTGACCTCATTGCATTGGTTTGTCTGGTCAAGGATAGAGTGGAATCAAGATATGTACCTAATGTTTTTGTGTCCTTGGAGACATTTATGATGTTGTCATCAATGATGAAAGACTTAAAGGAGTGGTCTAGTTTATTGAGGCGTTGAGTGGTACCTAATATGAGGAGCTCTGTCTTGTCATCATTGAGGCAAAGCTCATGTTGGGCCATCTAGGCCTGAATGACCAGGTATACGTCGTTCAAGGATTTGGTGTCAGCTGTATAGTCTCCCGTGATGGGGATGAGTATATGGGTGTCATCAGCATAGTTAGTGTATGAGACACCCAGATAGTCAAGAACATCAAAGAGTGGTTTAGTAAACACATTGTAAAGTGTAGGAGACACACATGAACCTTGAGGGACACCGCTGTAAATAGGAGCAGAGTCTGCTGCGGCTAACAGGGAAAAAACGTGCATGGATCTATTGCTTAGGAAGGAACTGATCCAAGCAGTGGCAGAATCGGAAAAGTGGGCGGCAGATCTAAGGTGCTGGCACAAGATTTGGTGATTGACCAAGTCAAAAGCAGCAGAGAGATCTAGAAGTAATAACAAGGCTAATTTCCCATTATCTTTCAAGACCCCAATTTGTGTTTTAACATCAATCACAGCCGTTTCAGTGCCATGCCTAGGGCGGAACCTAGATTGTCTCAGCCCTAGGAGATTGTTAACTTCGAGAGTCCTGGATCTGGAGGTAAGCTGCACGATCTAATATTTTGAGCATGAATGGGACAGTGGTGATAGGTCTGTAGTTTGTTGGTATACTGGGGTCTAGTGATGGTTATTTAAGCAAAGGGAAGACCAAGACATCCTTGAGATTGTCCGGGACAATACCTGTTTTGAAGGATGAATTTATGAAGGCTGTGATAAAAGGGGCTACTTCATGGGAAGCTTCCTTGATAATAGGAGCAGGGCATGAATCACCTTGACAGTTGGATGGTTTGATTTTGTTGATGATACCTTCCGCTTCCGCAATAGTAAGTGGAGAGAAGGAGAAAGGTTTGGTGTTTGGGGTGGCGGGGGTGATGTCACTAGGGGAGGTGACCTGAGGTTTATCCGTCTGAAGACCATTTTGTTTTACTTTAATTTTAGATTGGAGAGATGCAATTTTATCCAGTAGTGCTGTCTGTATGTTTGGACACCATTTGCTATCTTTGGTACAAGTATCAGGGGGCATAGCAGGTGATTCGAGTTCCTTTAGAATCTTGAATAGTTCTTTGGTGTTTGAGTCTGCTTGCGTAATGCGATTATTATAAATCTCTTTTTTAGCCTGGAAGATAGCTTCCTTGCAGTTGGGGGAAGCTAGGATGAGACCGTCCTTGTGGGCATCAGAAGAATGGCTTTTCCACCGGGTTTCGGCGCTGCATTTAGCTTTGCGGAGCACTCTTAGCTGTGGTGTAAACCACGAGTTCAGTTGCGCGTGAGGTTTTGGTTTCCTAAATTTAATGGGGGCGATAGAATTTAGGGCTGTTAGCATGGCTTGATTGTATGTATCCGCTAAGATGGATGGATCAGAGCAAGAATCTGTAACTTTATTGAGAGCAGGAAGGATAAGAGGGAGTAATTTATCTCTTGTTATGTCCCTCTTGTTTCTAGTAGGGAGGGTAGGCGCAATTGTAGGTGCAGGGCGGCAGGCTGCATCAATGTTGAAAGTGATAATATAGTGATCCAATCATGCGCAAGGTGAGTTAGATTGTAGACTAATATTACAGTTAGCGTCAGCTAACCAGTCAATAGTACTCTTTTTGATATGGGTAGGTTCTTGGATGTGATGGGTGAATCCTAAATAAGTTAAGGTATCAGCAAAGTCTAATGCAGTGAGATTGCTAGGATCTTAGTGGCCCAAGTTGAGATCCCCTAAGAGGATGATTTGCAATTTAGTTTTAGATTTGTCTAGTAATAGAGTTGTGATCTCATTCACAAAGGATGTTGCAGGGCCGGGAGGTCTGTAGATTAGGTGTAGGGTGGCCGTTTGGTTGGGAGAGAGTGGTAGATTGACCAAAGGTTTACATTGGGTAGAGCTCTCAGACCAAGAGAATTTTTGTGAATGAAGGCAACTCCACCCCCTCTAGATTGTGAGGTGTTGTGGTCGCAACTAGTGATAGAGTAATCGGGTGGTATCGCCAGGGAGAGTGAGGGTCCAGAAGCTGCGTGTATGGAAGTCTCTGATATTGCCATAAAGTCAAGCTCTTGAGTCTTGATAAGGTCGGCGATGTCTAATGCGTGCGCTGAGAGGGATTTGGCATTGACGAGGGCGCCCTTAATCTGTGTATCTTTACATAATGGAACTGTGATGTTAGGATTAGTCTTAGTGATAAGTGTGGAAGGTAACTGGTGGTTAAGGCTAGGAGAAGTAAGTGTGGTCATGGAGCGAGGAATCTTAGTAAGACCACTATTGCGAAGGAATATAGATCCTAATCTTTTATTTCTAAGGAGTGGTGAGCACAGTTGGTTAGGTGTGGGTTTCTTTGCGAAGTGTTCCAGCCATAATGCAGGGGCATAAATGTACTGGTTAGTGGTTGCAGTGATGTCATTGAGCAGGTTAGCACATAATGTGGGGTGTCCCGTAGTGAGGCTATGTGGTTTCAGTAACTGTTGAGGTCGTTGATTTGCGATAGGACTATAGATGGGATCTGCCATCATGGCAAAAAGAGTGCTAAATGCTAATGAAGTAGCGAATTGTCGTTGGGCTGCATAGAAAGACACCCAGGCTGTGATGGTTAGGAGTGGGAATACCATTAAAGGAGGCTGCACTAAATTGCACATAAACATGATAGACAATAGATATGGCAGAATTATGTGAGAACAACTAGCATGCTGTTAGGACATTCAATTGGCTGGCAATGTAAATGACAATATAGTTGACTAAGAGGTATATTTGCACATTGTGGTATAGTCATACATGGTACATTTATGAGGAAGCAACTAGGCCTATTAAGGTTCAGTCAGGTAGACAAAAGTAAGCAACTAGGCACATTAGGCACATTCAGATCAAGGCAGCTAAAATTACTGTTGGTACAGCGAGTGCAATCGACCATACACGATTTGGTGCAAGTAATATCAGCTAAAATGCAGTTGAAGCAGTAATGTACCAGTGGCCTCGAGACGGATGAGCACAATCAAGTTATGACAGCAAGCTAGGAATGTGGTAAGTACAGCAAAAGTAATCACACAGAAGACAGTTAGGAGAAACCAGACAGTAGTACTTGAATTACTGTTGGTGCGACATGGTTCAGGCAATCCAAAAAGTACTTCGGCAGATTCAACTACGCAATGCAGGTACATTAGTAAGGTAAGAGGCACGAGCGTAGTGGAAGGAGGGGGCGGTTGCGTAGTACAACTCAGAGCATTCAGCTGGCGAGCTCACACGGGCGGGGCACTCCTATGAGCAGGTACAACTTAATACCACATTAGAATTGCTTAGTGGTATCAGTACCTCAGAGCCCTCACAGATCCCCTAAGGGTGTCCAGGTCAGTGTTAGACGACCTGCGGTACCCCATCAGTGATTCTTTTTGCCACGGAGTCCAACAGAAAGTGCAGACAGTTTTGCTTGAGGGAATTACCAGCAAAGGGCACACTGGGAGACGCGTTTCTGGTGGATTGGACCTTCCCTTTCTACCACGCCTTCGCCCTGTTCCAGGAGAACTTGGTACTCCGACCTCTTGGATCTGACCATCTGTCCACCTCACTTGTTGCCTCAGTGTCCGGATTTCCAGACCCAGTCGGAAGTTTGGGTACTTCACCCATACCCAGAGTCCCTCAACCTACATGCTTGGCTCTTGAGAGGATGAGGTATGATGACTAGGACCTCTTTGAGGAAGTACTTGAGGTGCACAGACCTTCTAACCGGTCATTGTACGCGTGTAGGCAGAAAAGGTTTGAGGCATGGTGAAGGGAACGCGAGATTGGCCCCATCTCTTGCACCACTACTGCAATGATGGAGTTCCTTCCGACAGTGGCCTCCACGGGAAATCACCACAGTGATTCCATTAGAGTTACCAACATTTCCTCTATTCCCTGGTCGAATCACCACTCTATCATGTTTGAAAATACAGTCTCTAGAGGCCAAATCAAACAAAGCCCCCTCCCTTCAGTACTGGCCAGAAGCGCCCTGCAACAAACTAAAGAAAGGCTCACACTTACCTGTTAGTACCTGCCCTCCAGGCCCCCTGTTCCAGGGACCCAGACACTCTTGCCAATCCGTGAAGGTCTGCTTTCCAACCTTGACTCTAGCATTCCCTCTTTTCTCATCTCTCCTCTGCCTTCGACACAATCAACCATACCATCCTGCTCAACCGTCTCTGGGATAACTTGGGCATCACCGATCAGGCTCTGGCCTGGCTGACCTCTTTCCTCTCTGATGGACCCTCCCAGGTCCAACTTGGGTCCTTCCTATCTTCTATCTTCCTCTCCACCTGTGGTGTTCCCCAGGGGTCTAACCTCTCGCCCTGGCTTTTCAAACAATACCTGGAAACTCTCGCCCGCTGTATTGCCATTTTCTGCTCAAACTTCCAGTGCTACGCAGATGACACTTAACTCATTTTCAAGCTGCCCTCGGCCACCTCCTCCACCTCTCTCATCACTGATTGCCTAACTGCCATTCAGGATTGGTGTCCCGCCAACGATCTTTGTCTTAATGCCAGCAAGATGGAGATCCTCCTCATTGGCACACCATCACCTTCCTTTCCCCTCACTCTCTGGCCGGCCTCCCTTGGCCCTCCTCCTATCCGCACCTGCGAGGCCAAGAACCTTGGTGTCACCTTTGATTCCACACTCTCCTTCTCCG